>NC_090252.1:17139608-17144727 GCF_037325665.1 Littorina saxatilis | reverse complement strand
TGCTGCGTTGCATTGCGTTCAGTTTCATTCTGTGAGTTCGACAGCTACTTGACTAAATGTTGTATTTTCGCCTTACGCGACTTGTTTTCATACTCAAATGGTCGTGATTTGAATATATACGTTACAGCTGGTGATGTAAAATGTGACAGCAACCGACATATCTTATACCACATGAATCTACAATTAATGAGACTGTGAACTTTTGAATATGCATGTTTGTTTGTATAGTGCAGAGTGTCAGTCAGCCTTAACAGTCAATACCATTAGCTGACGTTTAACATGCACAACTGTGCTTGTTGCAGCGGATGCAGGTATGTCCACTCCTTACACGACTCCAGGAGTACTGCCCAGCAATGACACACATCTTTCTCAGGAAACAGGTGAAAATAGTTTATTTGCTCCTCAAAAAAAAAAAAAAAGCAAACACTCACACAGGAGGATTTACAACACCGATTTTGAAATATACAAGTATAGAATTATTATGTTGGCTTTTTACATGTATTTGTCTTAATTACATGTCAATCTTCAAATTTTTTACATGTACACACTTATGAAAACAAGTACGCACGCTTCTAGACATACCCGCGCGCGCGCTCTCTCTCTCTCTCTCTCTCTCTCTCTCTCTCTCTCTCTCTCTCTCTCTCTCTCTCTCTCTCTCTCTCTCTCTCTCTCTCTCTCTCTCTCTCTCTCTCTCTCTCTCTCTCTCTCTCTCTCTCTCTCTCTCTCTCTCTCTCTCTCTCTCTCTCTTTCTCTCTGTCTCTGTGTCTCTCTCTTTGTCTGTCTGTCTCTCTCTGTCTTTCTCTCTGTCTCTCTCTGTCTCTCTCTCTCTTTCTCTCTCTCTCTTTCTCTCTGTATGTCTGTCTGTGTGTCTGTCTGTCTCTCTATCTCTCTCTCTCTCTCTCTCTCTCTCTCCCTCTCTCTCCCTCTCTCTCCCTCTTTTTCTCTGTCTCTTTGTCTCTGTCTCTGTCTGTCTGTCTCCCTGTCTCTCTCTCTCTGTCTCTCTGTGTCTATCTTTCTCTCTGTCTCTCTGTCTCTCTCTCTCTCTCTCTGTCTGTCTCGCTCTCTCTCTCTGTCTGTCTCGCTCTCTCTCTCTCTGTCTCTGTGTCTCTCTCTTTCTCTCTTCAAGTTGTCTGTCTGTCTCTCTCTCTCTTTCTTTCTCTCTCTCTCTCTCTCTCTCTCTCTCTCTCGCTCGCTCGCTCTCTGTCTGTCTCTCTGTGTGTCTATGTGTGTCTCTCTCTCTCTAGATTGGTATAAAAGACAATGTAAAATGAAGTTTCTACACGCATTCGGACAGGTTTTAGGACAGATTAGAATGGGTTAGAATAAGGACATAGACTGAGGGCGCTAGGTTAGGGATTAGAATAGGGAGAGAGAAGAGGCAAGGTAGACTAGATCAATATTTAGAATGGGGACAAGAAAGAAGAGACTTCGCATTCTTTCTACGGGACAGAAAAGGGAAAACATAGCGTAAAATAGGCTAACTTAGATAATCTTGCTATATTTTCATAAAGTCAGGACAGACTAGGAATAGTTAGCTTCAAATGACAACCTCGCATGCTACAGGTTTTTTTTTACCACAAACGCCAGTAGTTGTTCAAAAGTAAATAGGCGAACATTTCGTAGATAGTCAGAAGATAAACACCCGGACTGTTAGAGCGTCAGATGACGTTTGATTGAACGGTCCTAACATAGCTAGTTAGGTGGGGAATTAAACCTTAGGTGACCTGCGCAAACTCAGATAAGCTCCTTTTGGTGTCCCGTCTGTTTTGCGTATGATACTTCTAAAAGGGGGAAACTTGATATAGGTATTAGGGACAAAATACTTCAGCAACGAACGGGGGATTTATTCGTCCAGTTCTTATTGAAGTTACAATAGCAAAAGCAGAGGTCTTAGACCATCCTTAAAATGTTCCATTAGGGAAGAACTGTTCTTCCACTTAGAGGTTCAAGAATTAAATAGGTTTTAGAGGTTTTCATAGTTAGTCAGTCAGTTGATAAAAGATCCTGTAGTGGATAAAATGTAGCTAGCGTGATATGCAGAGTCTCACCTTAGAATAGGATTTATTTTGGGATGAGAGAATAGGCGGCTTCATTGTTTTGTATAACTTGCGCTTTTGATAATTGCCTTGTAAAGGCGACCCGGTATTTTGTATAACATTTGTATGCAACTTTGAAATATTGCGTAACATGCGCTCGTTTGGATTGTTCTATTTCATACTTTTCAAAAAATACGTTTCAATAAACTATTTCATAGAAAAATAACCCCAAGAAATTGGCTCCATTTATTCGTCTGAGTGATTTTCATTGTTCTGTGAGTCGCCGTTTCTTCTCACGAGTATAGCCTTTTATTATAAAGATAAGCCAAACCGGTGATTTTAGGCGATAGACAGATTTAGGAGTGCATGCACTAGGAGATAAAACCACAACGCGAGGTAAGACTAGACATCAAGAAAAAAGAAGTAATAAGTGCACACACTAGTCACCATATCTGTAAAGCTAAACAGAAGATTGGACATTTTACTTTCCACTATTACAAAGATATAACCTGTTTTATACCTACAACTTTCACGGTTTTCCGTCGGGTCGAACAATTTATAAACATCAGTAATAGGAAAACTGCTACAATATCCCTATTTTTCAAATAACAAATAAACACTTGTTTCTAAAACACATTTTTAATTATTCCCAATCCTTTACATATGTTCACAGGTGTGTTGGACTGAAAACAGCACGAACTTTCACCAAACTTCGAAAACATAAATCTTTCTTTATTTGGTGTTTAACGTCGTTTTCAACCACGAAGGTTATATCGCGACGAGAAAACATAAATAACGGAATCTGTTTCCATCTTTCCTGCTTTCCGTTCATTGATTTTTCTGCCCAGGACAACAAACAAGAGGACGGCACGTCGAGAACATCAATCATGTTTAACCCCCCCTCTGGAAAATCTTGACACATCTCTTTTCTTTGAACTTTCTCAAACGCCTTTGTGTTTAAAAATTGTTTACCAACTAAATCTGTAAAACAAAGTATTTATCTCAATCAATACTTGTTCAGGTATTACCAGTGCTTGCATCGGATAAATTATCTGCGATAACAAGAGAGACTTCACAATACAAATGTTACCCATAATACTACAATTCTTTTTATACCATTTTACAATATTGCGTGGTATATTTGCTACACGGCTTGTCCAGTTTTCTTCAATTTCAGAAGCTGTTAAGGAATTACTGAAATAAATTCCCAAAATCTTCACTTTCGATGTCCAGCTTAATTCACAATCATTATTTTTAGAATATCTTTTACTGCCCAAAGCCATCACTTCAGTGTTTTGTCTGTTCATTGCCAAACCTTAGAATTTAGAAACATAGGAAACAAGGGTTAATGCGTTTGTATTGCATCCATATTGTTTAAAAACAGGATCACATCATCAGCATATAATAATATCTTAAAAAAAGTATCATAATGATCGTGTGCCACTTTAGCCATGCGCCGAACTGTGTTGACACTTGCTAACCATTATGTGTACAATACACGATGCAATTACAAAAGTCAAGGCACCGCAAACGCAACAAATAGACTATACAATAATAATTATGTTCCATCAAAGATAAAGGTAGGTGGTACGGTGGGATAAAAAGAATGACATATGTTAAGAGAAAAAAACAACCCTCTGATCTCACCTAAGCACGTTGTACACTGTTTCTAGAAAAAGACGAAAGCAGCCACGTGTTGAAGATTGCCCTGCCCATCGTGGTCGTGGTGATAGGCCTTCCAGTGACTGGAATACTATGCTTCTGCTTATACAAGCACCGATCTGCACGGTAAGGCCAAGTAAAACAATAATGTTTCATACATTAGCTGTCTTTCATTCACACTGCTGATTGAGATTGAACTGATTGCATTTTGACTGTGAGCTATTGCAGTTATTTTGATTACTTCTTACTCTCTATTTTTGTTGTTCTTCAATTACGCAAGTTAAACAATGACCGCTGTTGTGTTATATAGTTTATGTTCTTGTTTGCGATCAATTCATTATTTGTGTATAGTTTTCCCTTGCTACAAAAGTATTACAGTTTGTCTATAACTCATTGAACAATTTGCTTCGGATTTCAAATACGTTGCATATGTTCGTAGCATACACGAATATTACACATCATCGTCTCTACAAGACGGAAGTTATTGCACTTGGTTGCAGAATAAGGCTGTATATTGACACAACATGTGATTTTTGACAACTTTAAATACATCACTTATACACACACAACAAGTTGCAGTTACTGCTTAATACGTCCTTCTCGGTGTGTAAGCATACTTGTTGCGCCTAGTACGTCAAATTTACTGATTGCAAGTACATACGTAATGACTCTTTGCTCATCCACTGTAATCTTCAGAATCAGTAAAGTTACGGTTTTAAAAGAAAGTTCCCGATGATTTGACCGAAACTTGTTCTGCATTACCATTAAATATACTGCCGGACCCATTCAAAATGTATTCCTCTATTAGGGGTGTCACCGAAAGAAGAAAATATCACATCAGAATCCCTGGCAGAAATGTGAACATACATCTGTATGTGTAAGACAAAATAATAAATTGTGTATACATTAACCCGGTTCCCTGTAGCACAATAAGTCAAAATAGATGACAACACTAGCATATCAGCATATTTTACAGGAAAAGCCCAGTTAAAACAGTTTGTGTTGTAATGTCATAGCATAAACAAAGGTACATTCTCTGCAGTTGTTGGTTTGTACTCGACCACTTGAACCAAACATACAGAATTATCTATCGAAAAATTAGTACGCGAAGCTGTCTGTACTTCAGTTAGTGTGACTGAATTTGGGACACGTTTTTGGAGCCCCGGGAGCGTGTTCAAGACGGTACGACTTCGTGTCGTACGAGAAGCGCCTCGAAGTTTGATAGCTCTCAGTCCGAAAATGTATGTCGCACTGCCGTATTCCCAGGCATCGGACAGCCTCCCCGATAGCTAGCGGGGGGAATCCCTTGTTTACGGTATCTCTGCGCGTGCGCCTGACGCAGCAGCTGAGCCCTGTCAAGGCTCAGCTTGCTGTGGCTGGCTGACTGTGGCTGGCTCACCCAAAATCGGCGCCACGCAAAC
>NC_090252.1:17112108-17137108 GCF_037325665.1 Littorina saxatilis | reverse complement strand
ATTCCAAAAACATATAAATGTGTTATATTCGGATTAAAAACAAGCTCTGAAAATTAAATATATAAAAATTATTATCAAAATTAAATTGTCCAAATCAATTTAAAAACACTTTCATCTTATTCCTTGTCGGTTCCTGATTCCAAAAACATATAGATATGATATGTTTGGATTAAAAACACGCTCAGAAAGTTAAAACAAAGAGAGGTACAGAAAAGCGTGCTATCCTTCTTAGCGCAACTACTACCCCGCTCTTCTTGTCAATTTCACTGCCTTTGCCATGAGCGGTGGACTGACGATGCTACGAGTATACGGTCTTGCTGAAAAATGGCATTGCGTTCAGTTTCATTCTGTGAGTTCGACAGCTACTTGACTAAATATTGTATTTTCGCCTTACGCGACTTGTAATACAATTTGCATTGTACAGAAAACGACCTACTAATTGCAAAAACGTCAATTGAAAGCCTTTGGATACTTCTACTTGTTCTCTTAAAATGCATTAGTTTACCTAATTTGTTTCGGAAGGGGGGATGGGGGATACGTTTTCCAATTTCCATCCATTCAAATTATGTTTCAGTTCAAGCGTGAACCATCGAAAGAGCGGAGCAGCACAGTGACCTCATCTGCTGAGAGACCGACATCAAGAACAATAACATCAGAAACACCACCACCCTTACCATCACAACCAACATCAACGACAACAAATAGTAATGCTAATGATGTCATTAATAACGTTATTAGTCTCCGTGCTTTGGCGTCGGATGTTCTTGCTGCTGCTGGGATTGATCCTGCTTCATACCCGGGCAACAAGATGTTTTCTACCAAAGCAGAAACATCAACGTTAAAATCAACATCAGCAATAACATCAACAACAACAACAACAGCAAGGGGGACACATACCAATACATTAACTACTGATGAAACTCTGGCTTGTCACGTTCGTAGTCTCCACGCTCTTGCTTCTGCTGCCTTAGCTGGTATTAAGCATGATTCTCCTCAAGTCAATAATATCACGTCGGCCTCAGAAGCAGCAACAACGACGACGACAAATACAAATACAGCTAATGATGGTGGTGTGATTTTTCACGTTGTAAGCCTATATACTCTTGCGTCTGCTACACTTGTTGCCGCCGGTATTAATCCTGACTCCTAACCCATCAATGTTCCTTAGTTTGCAGGGATAACACACCTGCCTCTGTGCATCTGATGCATTGAATTAAACAGTTGCTTTAGGATGAACGTGCCAAAATCATACAATATAAAACATCACCAAAGTCGCCAACATTACTGCATAAGTGAACGCCTTGATTTGATAGTCGAATGAGAAGGAAATAATCCACACAAAAAACAGTTAAGCGATATTTACAACGTGTGGGCTTTCTCTCGGTCTGAAACTTGAAAATTCAAGACCTCAATCCCGGGATCAGTCATTACAGAGACTTAAGTGGCTGGGGTAGCCGAACCCCGAAGACCTGAATGGGTCACGCCGGCCTCCGCAAAGAACAACCACATTTCGGGGAAATTCATCTGCAGGAATTCTCCGGAAAGGTTTAATGAAGATATGTCCAGTAGTTTTCTGGGAATCAGTGTTCACACACATGCACACGCACCACCATCAAGACCACGTCTCAATACCCGGTCAGAAAACAATGAGTTGCATTCCTTGTACTACATAAACCAGAATTAGGCCATTGACGCCACAGTTGTAGAAAGATAATGTGGAAATGTAAGTCTCATACGAGGAAGCTAGGCATGAATGCGTACTATTTATATGATGATTTTGCAACACAGTGACACATTGTTTAAACCAAATATTAAAAACATGCAACTGCGTTGGTTTCGGTCTTCGTGTGCCCAACGAATCACTAACAAGGAAACAGCTTATATAGATACAATCCTTGTGGTCATATTGGGTGTGTGTTGAATTATTTCAGTACACTGTTGAGACATGTCTTTTTAGACAGGGACGATGTGTTTTCTTCTGGTACTTTATATCTGTGTATGTCTTGCGACAAAAAGTGGGATGGCTGACAACTTACCTTGTAAGTATTCAGTGATGTGTCCGTTGTTGTTTTCTTTCTTTTCTGTCAGGCAGACAGGATTCTCTGCAAAGCAAAGAGTTGTGAGGAAGTATATACTATGCCGCTGAAAGGTTTATTTTGAATCGTAAAAAATATATGTGTATTGAACACGCACAAATATGTGTTTTAATGTTAACAATGTTTAGAATAGGCAATACATTTACCAATGAGCATTGCTGTGAGGGAGACTTTTTCTGTCACTTCATTTAATAATGTCCACAAATCCTTTATTTCACACGGTATTCATACACATGTTATGGTGCTCACTAAGTAAATAATGTATGGTACTGTCATTAAGACTCACATGCATGCAGTCTTTGAGTGTGCATTGTATATTATGTTTGTCCTTTTTGCATTGATCAGATGATAATTTTGGACGGGAAATATTTGACAACATTTGCCTGTTTTCTTACGAAGATGTAATGAATGAAGAATCAGCCTTGTGTGATTATGGTTTTTTGTTTGTTTATCAAACATAAGGAGCCACTTATGAATTCAAGCAACTCCCATTGGGTGTTTTCTCCGTTTGCACAAGGCGTTAATAACTTCTCTCACTGGTGTTTTTTGTTCTGCAAATGAAAGAAAAGTAACTGATCGTCTGCAGTAGATTTGTCTTGGATTTATTTCTTCAAAATAACTGATATAGTTCAAATACTTGATGTTGAATTAATATGTTATTAAGTGTACTGAAATATATTTGATCGTCCTGTATATTGCATGCTAATTTTAAGTAGTGAAGACTACTGACGCCGTCGTTTTAACTTCAATATATGCATGTGAATACCATACCACGTGGTTCCTCATTTGCGCTTCCAAAAGCTCATGTTGCACACAGGTTAAACACACCATGCGAGTAGAGTTAATAACGTGAATTCATTTTTCTTGTGCCAATTTGTTTGTATTGCTGCGAATAACATGTACTGTTTCAAATAATCCTCTCAATAAAGTTAAAACCACCATTTTATTCACGTTTGTCAGTCAAGATATGGAGGCTGGATTTGAGAGGGGCACATGTAGAGTAATAAGTATGCTTAGTAGCAACCCTTTTTTTATTTTGTCGTTTAGTAATGGACTATAACTAGCTTACATGTGTTCACATGTTTTAATGATCTGACATGGGATTATTGTCTTATACAGTTTTTACAATTACATTGATACTAATTGCCCATGTACTACTTTGACAATCCTGGATAATATTCTGCATGAGTTTGGTTAAGCAACACAAGAAAAAAAGGTCAATCACGTAAATGCTAATCACTTCCCTAATCATAGTGCTTTAGAGAAAATCAAATTTGACCATCTCTAGATAACGAACAAACACACACACTGGGTGACCTTCCCTTTTCTTTCTTCCAATTTTAGATATTGCCTGGAGGAACCATTTCGCACAGTTTGAAATAAATATTACCTGGGAGTTGCAATAGTAACCGCTTACTATGACAGCGCATACAGGACAGATCAATCAAAATCTATACATATAAATAAAAGAGAGTGTCTGTCTGTGTGTGTGTGTGTGTGTCTGTCTGTGGTCGCCATACCTCTGAGATGGCAAGAGGCAGGAACATATGGCATTCCGTTTGTCAAATAATTATTTGGATACTTTTTCATGTTTTTTTCACCAGTTTTAGCTAAATAATCATTATTTAGAAGCTCATGTGCTAAATAAGTAATTGTTTATAAACAATGTAAAACAATTCTAAATATTTTTTTGTTTACGTAAACAATTCATTATTTACCTAAACAATTCATTGTTTACGTAAATAATTCATTGTTTACGTAAATAATGATTTATTTACGTAAACAATATATTATTTAGACTTATATTACATTGTTTATAAAGAATCAGCAATGTTGCTAAATAAATCATTATTTACGTAAACAATGAATTATTTACGTAAACAATGAATTGTTTAGGGAAAGCAGTTTTCATTATTTAGGGGAATCAAGAATTGACTTCTAAGCTTCATTTTTTTTCTTTGTGTATATACTATAATTCAATACAAGGTATCTCCAAACATTATTTATCAGAAAATGTTCGTAAATTTGTTTATTTTACAAGCTGAAATTGCCGTACGAAAAGAACTGAATGCGAAAACAAACAAAAGGTCAAGGTCATAACCGGGAGTGTTTAGTGTTTGCATTCTCTCCCTTGAAGTTGTTGAAAAAAAGTTTTCCGTCCTAAGTTTTCTGTTCTGTCTCAACAAAAACTTTCTCTTTCCATTTCTCTTACTGCATGATTACACTCTCTTTTTTTTATCTGTAGGTTACACAACACAACACAACTTGGTATGAGCTCTGACGCGATGACGTCACACAGTCGTGTGCAGAGTTGTCCGGCCTTGCCTCTGGCATTCCGGCGGAACTCGCGAGAAGGCAACACGCGAAATCTGCACTCTGAATCTTCCGCATTTATCGACATGGTTGTAGTGTTAAACATTGCCATAACAGACAAGATAGAGATAGGGACAGAAGATACTTTTCTGTTCAATTTGTTGTCAACGGAAAGGGCAAAGAGACAAGGGATTTGACTGCACGACGCGGGCGATAATGGTTGGCACAGCTTCAGCTGAAGAATTTCAACTTTGAATCAACAGCTGGGAGATACGTGTGCTCTGATCATTTTGTCAATGGTAAGTACTCATGCTTTTGTTCACCTGTCTTGGTTAGTCTGTGTTTTATGCAAGCTGTGTTGTGATGGTAGTGTGCGGACAGTCGGTCAGTCCTGCACCGAGTGCAGTCTATGACTGAGTGAGTCAGTCTTACACTTACTCTCAGTATAACAACTTATCATGGTTGCCCAAAACCATGACTTGTGAGAATGCCATAGGTGTGAAATACTTGGATTTGATAATCAGAATTTATTTGAACACTAAATGGTCATTGTTGATACAACTTTATAGTTCAGTTTTAAAGGGTAGATCTGTGTCTAGATTTACTCATTCATTTTGTTTGGGTGACTTATTTTTAAAATAACTCCCAATCCATAATTTACGATACATTTGCCTTTGATTTTTTCTGCAGGGCAACCATCTGTGGGAAGTAAACACCTACTTTGAAACTTGGGTATGGTGCAGGGACACAGCCTGACAGCCAACAAGGACAGTACCAGAGACTCAAGGAGAGGAAGAAGCTTGTGGGGAGTGAGTCAACTCCTTCTCACCCTAATTTAGCAGAGGATGCTGTTGATGGCGACGGTGAAGGTACTTCGGATACAGCAGAACTGGCTGCTCCTCTTCCCGAGAGAGGTGACTGTGGCGGTACTTACTGCCAGACTGAAACCTATGACAATTTTGCCTGGATTTCTAAAGATGAAGAAAAGCAGCAACGGGATGAACTAAACAGGCTGGTGCTAGAAACTCGGGAACTTAAAGACGAACTTGCCAAGAAAAAAATGACACTTGATTCTTTGAGGGACAATGACAATACTGTACGATATTTTACTGGGATTTCTAATTTCTTCACACTTGTTACATGTATTATTTGATTTTCTTGCATGGCATTTGCCAACACACTCGCGCAGAGCACTGACACAGTTTCAAGCTCTCATTCATGCATATACGCCTTAACACACCTCTGCAACACCTGGCATACATCTTTTCTGTGTCAAGAACAACTGCCAGCAAAGTTTTTCACGAGACTGTGCATATCATGTACCACAGACTGCAGCCACTTGTTTTCTGGACAGACAGGCGAAGTATAAAGACAAGTCTACCGCCACAGTTCCTTCCCTATCCATGGAACAGAGTAGTCATCTTGAACACACACGGCCAGTACTGTGTAACTGGCCTTGGCACGGAACGATCCAAGGGGGGCAATCTCAGTCATCTCAAAGAGGGAAATCCAAACGCAATCCGCTTTGTTCGATTTTATGGGCTTGGACGATAGAGAAAAATAAGAAAAGCAAAAGCTGGAGTCCAGTCTGGACGAAACTGCTATCAAGAACGCAGAATTGATTTTTTCTGAGTTTTTGTTGTTGCCGTAAGCGCCATGTTTATCGGAGCAGGAAACTCTTCCATAGTGAGGCCCCTTTGTTGGTTTCACTGCGGCCGCATTGTGAACAGCAGTTAAACATGGCGCTTACGGCTAAAAAAAAACTCAGAAGAAATTAATTCTGCGTTCTTGATAGCAGTTTCGTCCAGACTGGACTCCAGCTTTTGCTTTTCTTATTTTTCTCTATCGTCCAAGCCCGTAAAATCGAACAAAGCGGATTGCGTTTGGATTTCCCTCTTTGAGATGACTGAGATTGCCCCCCTTGGATCGTTCCGTGCCAAGGTCAGTTGCACAGTACATGTACTGGCCGTGTGTGTTCAAGATGCAGAGTAGTGTCCATTATTGACTGTTTTGAAATATATTCATTGAGAGACCCTCCAGTGTTGATGCTAGTGCACTCACCTGGTCAAACTACAAGCACAACAATACAATTAAATACCTAATATCAATTACACCTCAAGGCCATATTTCTTTTATTTCTAAAGGGTGGGGTGCGCTTTCAAGTGACAAGCACATCACTGCAAATAGTGGGTATCTAGACAATATTGTACAAAATGATGTGATTTTGGCCGACAGGGGATTTGACATTAATGAACTAGTGGCTATGAGAGGTGCACAAGTGAAAATACCTGCCTTTACAAGAGGGAAGAGTCAGCTTACAGCTTATGAGATAGTCAACACGCAAACTAGCTAATCTGAGAATTTATGTTGAGCGAGTTATCGGTATTCTTTGTGGAAAGTACAAAATTCTGAACTCTGATATTCTGACTGATCTTTTGTTTTCAAGGAAAGAGGAAGAAGTGGTAACACTGGACAAAATAGTCACTGTATCATCTGGGCTTGTCAATGTTTGCACTGGTATCATGTGATTCTTGCTGTGACGCTGCATAAACACAGCCTAGTGAACTGAAGGCATTGTTTAGACTAGAGAATATGTTAATTAAACTGTGGTGTATTGTATCTGATTCTGATGTCTCGCATGAGCAGTAGCAATAGTCTTTCTGTTATGTTTTCACTGGACGGAATCTTGAATTTGAAGATGAAGGCATTGTTTAAAGAATGTGTTAATTAAACTGTGGTGTATTGTATCTGATTCAGGTGTCTCACATGAGCAGTAGCAACAGTTTTTCTGTTATCATGTTTTCACTGGATGGAATCTTGAATTTGAATATATACATGTGTATATGATCTGACCTGCTGCTATTTCCTTCCAATTCAAGAGCAGATTTCACTCTTTCTATCACACACACACACACACACACACACACACACACACACACACACACACACACACACACACACACACACCACTTTAACATACACTTTGAAATCATTTTGCATAAATGTGACATGTATTGACACAACTGACAAAGGTTGAATTATGCTGATTAACCTCAAAATAGCTCAACACAGGAAACAAGATAAGGAGCATTGAAAAATTAAATGGCCTACACTTGAAATGCGAGCACACATTTAAACTACCACTAAAAGTTAGCCAAAGTGAAGAGAACACTTTCACTAGATGTTCAAAATTGAAATAACATACTGTGGGTATGTGAGTCATTAACTATTCATTATGATCAATAGACCTGTGCGCTTTTTTGCAGAAATAAGTGTGTTCAATTTTGTTGTCATCAAAACAGAACTAGTTGATAATAGAAACTAACTTTCAGTTCCACTGCCAATTTAAACACTGTATTACTTGACTGTACTGCTGCAGAACTACGCTGGACCACACACTCTTATTTGTTCCCTAAATCAAGCAGCCAATCCGTGTCACTGGAAACATTGAACAAGGAGAATGAACAATATACCTGGCTGAATAAGTTGATAATCATGATTCTTTGTTATTCACAGCAGTGGATGTAAAACAATCACAAAATAAGGTCCTGTATGCATCATAATTTATACTTGTAGCACTTGATTTTGTATTGTGGTCGGTGATCCTAAACAAAATGTATGTCTACATCTGTGCATGATTTTACTTTAAGAATAAAATGAAACAAGAATGGAACAATTAATGACTTCTCTGTGAGTGTGAACTGTGATTTAAAACATTACATGCTCTCTTTTCTCTCCCTCTCTTCTTCTTCTTCTTCTGCGTTCGATGTATTCTCTCCCTCTCTACAACTTTACTACTGCCACTTTCTGTGTGTACAGTCATACATGATGTTTGTTTTCCCACACACATGAGCAAGCGAGTCTGGCATTGTCACTGTTTCTTGCTGCGTTTCACGGCTGGTGTTTGCAGCTGCTCCTGGTTCACATCCACTGCTTGTAGAGGCTCAGCTTCTCTGTCCAGCCAGTTTCCAACTAGCTCTGGAAGAACTGCGAGTCTGAACACTTTCAAAGCTTTCTCCACACACATTGCCCAAAAATCACAGTCAGGCAATACTCGGACAATAACTTTATCCACAGTAGTCCACACCATGAAATCGCAGTAGGAGGAACTGGTCATAACAATCTGGCACTGTACTTGACTAAAGTATGGGTGGTCTTTGCGCAGACAAAGCATCCCCTCACTGTTAGATTCCAAACAGAAATGGCGGTCTGCCACAGCACACTCCACAACTGACTCTTTGAAGGTGAAGGGACGTGTGTGCAGGTTTCTCCAACTCCGGCCATGCCGGTTTCTGCAACTCCGGCCATGCAGGTACAGTGTGCTGCCAGTATGTTGCCATCAGAAGTGGCGATGATCCAAGGAGAAAGTGCTGGTTCATTAAGGCGGTGTGAATGAAGAATCTGAAACATAAATTGAAGGTCGCACAAATCAGCATTCAGCTAGGTCAATCGAATGAATATAACTCTAAGACGCACATAATGTGCTTTACAATAACCTTAACAATGAAAAGTAAACAACAGATTTTTAACTGAATATGAACATGAAGCTCATTATAAATATAATATTTTGCAAGCTATTTCAAAATATAAATATATTCAAGACTATCTACAGCTTTTGTCGTAGTCCAGAATACAAACTGAAGCGAAGAATATATCGAAGACAAAGCCTCAACACAATATCCTGAACTGCAACTTGTTAAATCAGCAAAACAAGACAGAGAACACTCACGTTCATTCATTATAAACTGAAAGCACATTCTTACCTTTGCAAAAATGACAGAGTTCTGACAGCCATCAGGGCTGTAGCACTTGACATCCCTCACCCAGCCAGAGACAAAAAGTCCGTAGGAATCCAAACTGTTGTAAGCTTTTCAGCTGCTCACATGTGTATCTGTATCAGTGTATGCACTCTTGCCAAGCACAAAATAATTTACGATGTTGATGTAGCTCAGCTCTGGCAGATCGTCCGGATTTGCTGCCCAGCACATCATACGGATCATTCCCGTCAATCTCCAAAATCTTCTGGTGGTATCGCCGCCTCTCCTCTGGTAACACTCGCTCAGAATATTTTCGCTTCTCGCCCGATCTCAATGTTCTGCATGAGGCAAGGGAAGTCACTCCAGATTCTTCTCGGAACGCGTCGGAGGCATTGTTTCCCGTTTTTCAACGGTTCACAGCTGTTTTTACTTTTCTCTTTGAAATGAAACGATGAAAGGAAGAGAAATGGAAAGACAGGCATGTTGTTGGGACATAAACAGAACAGAGAACATAAGGGGAAAAAAAATGTGTTTCAACAACTTCAAGCAAGAAAATGCAAACACTAAACACTCCCGGCAGGGAAACACCTTAATTGACCTTGACCTTTGACTGTGTTTGAGATCAGTTATTTTCGTACTCGGCTTGTAAAATAAACAAAATAATATCCAAACAACAGCTATTTTAAGATAAGAGTGTGTGGAGAGACCTTGTATTCAATTATAGTAATCACTGAAAGACATAAAACTTAGTTCAGAAGCGAATCCTAGAAACCCCTAAATAATGGAAAATGTGTTGGCTAAACAATTCATTGTTTACGTAAATAATTCATTGTTTACGTAAATAATGATTTATTTAGCAACATTGCTGATTCTTTATAAACAATGTAATATAAGTCTAAATAATATATTGTTTACGTAAATAAATCATTATTTACGTAAACAATGAATTATTTAGGTAAACAATGAATTGTTTAGGTAAATAATGAATTGTTTACGTAAACAAAAAATTATTTAGAATTGTTTTACATTGTTTATAAACAATTACTTATTTAGCACATGAGCTTCTAAATAATGATTATTTAGCTAAAACTGGTGAAAAAAACATGAAAAAGTATCCAAATAATTATCTGACAAACGGAATGCCATAGGAACAAGATAGTGTGCACGTACACTCCCTAGGTGCCGCAGATGTGCACCTGGGTTTTAGTTTCTTGATTCATTGTTTCCTTTCTCAGATTATGGACCTCCCATTTATTGAATACAGCCTATATGGTGCAAGACGAGTTCAGTACCTACTGTTCACCTGTAGCAAGCACATCATGCCAGTGATATTAGAGACTCGCTATTGCTCCTATGAGGGGAAGAAATGAAGAATGAAAAATTAACTGGACAGTTCCGGAAATTTCTAGAAGGTAAGGGAGATAACTGTTCACCTGTAGCAAGCACATCATGCCAGTGATATTAGAGACTTGCTATTGCTCCTATGAGGGGAAGAAATGAAGAATAAAAAATTAACTGGACAGTTCCGGAAATTTCTAGAAGGTAAGGGAGATAACTCTTTTTTGTCTGTGGTCGCCATACCTCTGAGATGGCAAGAGGCAGGAACAAGATAGTGTGCACGTACACTCCCTAGGTGCCGCAGATGTGCACCTGGGTTTTAGTTTCTTGATTCATTGTTTCCTTTCTCAGATTATGGACCTCCCATTTATTGAATACAGCCTATATGGTGCAAGACCAGTTCAGTCCCTACTGTTCACCTGTAGCAAGCACATCATGCCAGTGATATTAGAGACTCGCTATAATTGCTCCTATGAGGGGAAGAAATGAAGAATGAAAAATTAACTGGACAGTTCCCGAAATTTCTAGAAGGTAAGGGAGATAACTATTTTTTTGTATCCAAACAAAGGAGGTAAAGCTAATGATAATGGGATAGCGAGCGTCTTAAATTGCTACAGGGCTCCACTTACTCCCCAGCGAAGCCGGGCTTAACTGCTAGTAAAAAATAAAAGTGAACTTGAGATTAGTTAGATTATTCAAGCAAACAATGACAACACTTATTCGTGATTTGGTTTATTTTTAGCTACGTTAATTCTCTTGAATAACATAATTCAACAAAAAGCTAGGCTTTTAGAAATGGCATTATCCTTTATCTATGCAGCACGCACCAGTGCCTATGGAATAGATGCAATTGTCTGTCTAGTTGTGTTGTGTTGTGTTAAGATAGTTGTATACCGCCCACAGTTCCGTGCAATCAATACACATCTTGTACATTTTGATCAGGCTTTGCCACATTTCCAATTAAAACTTGGCGTATTTTAAAACTGTTGCTGTGCGTTGATAATTATTACTAAAACACAACATTCAAAATGTGTGTATCGTTGATTATGCATACCTTAAGGAGGGCGGACATTGATTCGAAATCTTAGGTACCTCCAAGAAATACTTCATTGTCGCTTTTGCTTGACTAAGAGGTTTTTTTAGAATCGTGTAAGGACATATAATTATGTTGACTTTCAGTTGTTTATTTCACACCTTAGTATCCCTCACACTGCCATTGTGGGCGTATGACCTTACTTTCACAATTGTTTGTTTTATCCATGTAGGTCCATCTTTTCAAATAACGGGGACGTTTGTCACTGGTGCAGGAAACAACAAAAATGCAACACTAACGTTCAAAGTCAACACATCCTGTCAGGATGAGAAAGATTCGTTACAGTCTGTGCAGGTATTCAGACGTGATAAAACAATGTTTCAAGCACCTGAATGCTTCATTACATTTAAGAACGACACGTGTAGTTTGCACCTGGGCTGTTTGTGTGATAGCCAATCACGCAAGTTCTCCGTAACAACAACTGGGGACAACTTGGACGTAATAGAATTTGTGTTAATTGGAGAGCTTGAACAAGGGCTCAGATTTAACAAAACCGTTGCCATACATTTGCACAGTAAGTATTGTTGTCTGTTGTGTTTTTACATTTCCATTGCACAGACACAGACACACACAAACGCACACACACACACACACACACACACACACACACACACACACACACACACACACACACATACATACACACACACACATACACACACATACCCGCGCGCGCGCACGCACGCACGCACGCACGTAAACAAATCCATCTCACACGGCAGAAATTAATATGTAAAGCGCATAGAGAACGTCAAGCTCTATATAAATATCCCATATAAAATAAATACAATGCACACACACACACACACACACACACACACACACACACACACACACACACACACATACACACACACACAAGCAAACGCGCATGCTCTCTCTCTCTCTCTGTCTATATCTCTCCCCAATCTCTCTCTCTCTCTCTCTCTCTCTCTCTCTCTCTCTCTCTCTTTCTCTCTCTCTCATGCCTCATCTTCATCATCATCATCATCATCATCATCATCATCATCATCATCATCGTCATATCTATCATCACGTGCTGAAGTTTTCCGATCTCCTTTTGTTGTTAACTTTTTAACTTTTTAATTGTAATTTTTTTTAATTGTATCATTGTGTGTCTGTGCGTCCCAAGGACAGATTGTAAGAAAAGGCGTAGCCTTAAATCTTAATCCTTGTTAAATAAAGTTCAATTCAATTAAATTCAATTCAATTCTCTCTCTCTCTCTCTCTCTCTCTCTCTCTCTCTCTCTCTCTCTCTCTCTCTCTCTCTCTCTCTCTCTCTCTCTCCTCTCTCTCTCTCTCTCTCTCTCTCTCACTCTCTCTCTCTCTCTCTCTCTCTCTCTCTCTCTCTCTCTCTCTCTCTCTCTCTCTCTCTCTCTCTCTCTCTCTCACTCTGACTCTCTGTCTCTCTGTGACTGCAGCCGTGATCTTCTGCTGTCCGAACGAACCTTCGTGTACCTTTTATTTTTAACCAGGTTCACACAGAACCAGTACATCTACGGGAACAGCCAGCTTGAGTGAAGCATCTGACGCGTGGAAAACCCAACCGACAGTATCGGCACGCCCAGGTCAATATTGGTTTCTTACGTGTAGAAAATAACGTATAGTTCCCTTATTTTATTTTGAATTAAACGAGCATTGATTGAGAGATTGTTGATATTTTTAAGGAGCGTGTTTGCTATAATGTGTAGTTACGGGGTATAGGCTAAGGGTACACATTCATATCGCACAATGTCGCATGTGACGCTAAACTTGGTTGAAAGCAAAACGTAAAACCTTGAATAAAATATCCCCTTCGTTGTGTGCATGTCGGACTCTTGTGGCCTAACTCCAACCTAACACACAGCAATCGGAATGTTCTCAAAAATGTCTCACATAAAACATGCTGAATATGCGTGTTCATAACTATGTTTAGCCCAGAGAGAAAAGGATCGATTCAAATCGATTCAGAGTCAGCATCACATAGAGAGAAAATGACGTAAAAGCGCATAATTATAGAATCACAAAACAGATGACGCGCTGTCATTTGATTCTTCAGCATTTTATGATCAGGCAATTGACAAGCGAAACTCGAAACCGTCTAAACCACGGATGGGCGACGAACAAGAGTGCCATATGAATTAATACAAGAAGTGTGATACAGAATTACCCAGCATTTTGTGCCGCAGTAAGGACTGCCCATTAATCAGATGACTAATTCACCACCGATTCATGTTATTATAGTTCAATACGTAGACTTTGACCATGACCAAGCGCAATGTAACATGAAACGTCAACAAAAGGGGCATGCCCTTATTAGTGGAGACCCCCCCTCCCCAACACGCAAACACAAACACACACACACACACACACACACACACGCACGCACGCACGCACGCACGCACATACACACACACACACACACACACACACACACACACACACACACACACACACACACACACACAGGGGGCCCGGTAGCTCAGTTGGTAGAACACTGGACTTGTGATCGGAAGGTCGCAGGATCGAATTCGGGCCGGGACGGACACGGGTCAACTTTATGTGCAGACCCAGAGACGGAAGCCATGTCCCACCCCCGTGTCATCACAATGGCACGTAAAAGACCTTGGTCATTCTGCCATAAGTGCAGGTGGCTGAATACACCTAAACACGCAGACACTTGGGTAGCGCGACTCCGTTGCTGCTAGCTTTCCACTGGGAGGAAGCGACCCGAATTTCCCAGCGATGGGACAATAGAGTAATGAAAATGAAAATGAAAAATGAAACACACACACACACCACCACCACCACCACCACCAACCCTTCAATGCTTAACAAGGTGAAACACTGCTGTTAGTCATGTGGGTAATAACCCCCCCCCCCCCCCACCCCCACTCCACCCAAAACATTTCATTACGTGTATAATTATACCAAGCGTACTTGAATTTCTCTTTCTAGTGATATAACATATTCGTGTAAATGCCCAACAATCAGTTGCAAAGTTCCTGCAAGGCAGATAAGACCAAACCTGTTTATGGTTGAACACTTTTAACTGGACGCCACATGCAAATGATGTCAACCACATTGCTTTGCTTGCTTGATTGTGTTCGTAACTGCATTTATGTGCATGCCTGCCAAACAAAATGACACATTATTGATGGATGGGTGGGTAGATGGATCGACGATAGAAGCAGCTGAAGCTGAACCTCAACAGGAGAGTGGAACTCAGCTTGGACTCTTCATACTTGGAGGTGTTGTTGGCTTAGTGCTGCTTATTGTAATTGTCCTTTCCATCTGCGTGGGAGTTCTCTTCTGGAAGAGAGGTAAGCTTATGCAAAACAAAAACACATATTGACTACCAGATTCCCCTGTATAGACACAATGGCTTGCTTATATAATTAAACGTGAGTGCGCGCGCGCGTGTGTGTGTGTGTGTGTGTGTGTGTGTGTGTGTGTGTGTGTGTGTGTGTGTGTGCGTGTATGTGTGTGTGTGTGTATGTGTGTGCGTGCGTGAATGCGTTTGTGTGTGTGTATGTGTGTGTGTGTGTGTGTGCGTGTGTGTGTGTGTGTGTGTGTGTGTGTGTGTGTGTGTGTGTGTGTGTGCGTCTGATCTCACGTATTTATCTAACTATTCATCAACTCCTATGCAGTACTTTGGTTTAGTACGCACTTTAACGTCGACAAGTCTTTATTTCCCTCCTGTAATATACGTTACGATTGTTAATATTTGTTTTTGACTACCAGGCAGACCACGAAGACTGCCTCCTCCCCCCGCCCCTCACCACGTGCGACGTGCAGCGTGTGATCGTGTGGTGGTGCATGCAGCACGTCGGGACAGCAGAGTTTCCTCTGACTGCAGCCAGGGAAATGAATATGCCGAGATTCAAGACGACACTGATCTGAGTAAAATTCTATAATGTTGTCATTTATGTATGATAGCGTTGTTAAAACAACCCAACTACCAGTAGCACCTTGGGGGAGAGAGAGAGAGAGAGAGAGAGAGAGAGAGAGAGAGAGAGAGAGAGAGAGAGAGAGAGAGAGAGAGAGAGAGAGAGAGAGAGAGATTAATTGATTGATTGATTGATTGAGATGTGTTTGACCTAGTCTTACCCTCTGGGATTTCTACATCTAAATCACAAAGTTATACCTTCACGATGTTCAGCATCTAGCGAGTTAAGTGGTATTCATATTCGTATTGTGGTTACATGAATACTGTCTCTTGGATGTCACACAGTTTCAGAGATTTATTACTACTTTTACCAGTGTAAGTCTGTGTTTTATGATTAAACTTTAGTGACACAAATTTAGGTTCCAGACGTTATCTTGAAACTAAGCGAGTTAAATCCTATTATATTTCTTAATGCTGGCCTCCGTATTCCTAGAACTTACATAACAGGTCACTTGAAACAAAACAAAGTTTACAAAGGGTATACATAGCGTGCAGCCTTCTGGTAAATGTACAGTATTTCACGATTCAATCGCTTAACACTGCAGTAGAACGTTTCTGACCTATGAAATGCCAATATTACCGGCATCATCACATGGTTTAACCGCCGTTTGATAGACCGTACACATTTACCACTGACAAACGATAACAACGGCATACTAATCACAATCACAAGCAAAGTTAATGTGTTGCAGGCAGATCAGAAAGCAGCCTGGCATCTCTTCCCATGTCCACAGTGTCAGACAGCAGCATGTCAGACTGCCTGCATCACATCGCCTGTCCTTCGTCTGACAGCTCCCTGCCCGAAGACTACCTGAATCCCGTCGCCTCTTTCGGGGGAACAGCGGCCATCGTAAATAGTAATGACGATAATTCCAACTCGTCATCTTCTTCAGAGGCCGTGATGTACGCGGAAGAGCGCATTACTTTCAAGAAAAAAGTTCAGAAAGAAAGTAAGCCCTGCACTAGCTGAGAACCCCTATGGAAATCCTGTCAACATGCAGTAAACATGTTTTCCAAGTTTAGAACAGATTCATCTGTTAAAAACATAGACCTTGTCACTTGACAGTTCAAAACGTTCTTTTTCACACAATACGGAGATTTAAGAAACGAAACGTTGGGACGTTTCGTTTTGAAGTTGTGGTAAACGTCATTATTTCGGGGGTCTCTCGCTGGAAAGGTGAAGGTCAACTGAAACGGAACGTGGAACGTCAAAACGCAGTCACGTTTTCCACCCCCAAAAAACGAACAATATTTCGTCAACTTTTGTGAGTATTTTTGCACACTAACAGTTTTATTTGTTGGCCATTTTATGCATTGCGAGATTCATCAACCCTTTCACAGTCTTTCAGCGCTGAGAATGTGTTCATTGGAGGTAGACAACTGTTGTGAACTGAAATATTTTGAAGGGTGCTGATCCTGGTACATTTATCCAACTTCATGGTGAGAAAGCAAATGGCGAAGCAGAAGTAGGTCATCGCATCGAATTTTTATTCTGGCTTCGTATGTGATCAGGTGCATGAATTGAAAAATGTGAAGCTCTTGTGCGTGCAATGCGAGTATGTCAATCCTTTATTGACTCGTGGAGTTGAAATTATGCCATGCCCAGTCAGCGGATCATATCCTGCCATGCCCGGCCTTTCATTCCGAAACGAAACGTGAATACATCTACATCTTGTCTGCGGCCTATGCCGTCTCGTTACACGTTCCGTTTCGCGGGGTGACTCATTCACCAAACGAAACGAGCTGCAAAACGAAACGTGCTGTTTCTTAAATCTCCCTAATACTACACCAACCCCGGCAAATGTCTTTTCCATTCCATTGCTGCACGTACTCCCCTCCCATTAAGTTGGTATGATTGTTGAAAGTATTCGCTGGGTATGTGTGTGTATATATAGAGAATACTATATGGTTTGCTTTGTCGTACCAGATTTACACGAGTTTTTTTTTTTTTTTAAATATTGAACTGCGAGGGAAAGCGAGCTGTTCACTATTTGAAAAAGCAACGAGTGTAGCCTAAATCTGGCAGGAAACAGCAAGCCATGTAGTATTCTGTTTATCCTACATACTGTACGTACGTGTATTTTACTGAAAATGTCCTGCAGTCGAGGCAGATAAATTGAAGACGCTTGTTTTGGAACCTCGATCTCTTCTAAAGCCTCGTGCACTCTATTACGTCAACGTGAAAAAAATAACGTCACTCTGAAAGTGTGGCGTGACGAGTTAGTTCTAAAAATGCATCGATGGTAATTAGCGAGCGCATTTTTTTCTTCTATAATGACGTTTGTCTCGGTGACTTTGGCATTATAAGCAGTGGAAAAAAACAGGTCCCTGCCAGACTTGCTTGACATGACCTCATTTACATGATATACACACGTGTGATTTGAACGAGTATTATCTCACGAGTGTCTCTCTCATGTATGTATGATAAATGAATATTGTGTGAACAGTACATGTGGTGATTTTTGTCCGTATGGTTACTTGTTTTATGTAGGGTGTACATTAATATGTTCTATTCTGTATATGTTCTTTTGTAAAGAGCCCAGAGCCATAATTTTATGTTAAGCACTTAACAATGTCCAGTTATCATTATTATTATTATTATTATTATTATTATTATTATTATAGTTTGGACTGAGGTAAGAATGGCTGGGGTCATCTTTTACAACATAAAGAGTGACTCAAATCAAAGTCGCTCACATACATGCTAAGAACGTCTACATGGTTGAATGACATAACTTCATATTTGATGCACAATAACATAAAACAAGTTATATTTCAAAACTGGTTGTCAATGCATTCTTTTACTGTTTTTTTTCTGAACAAAAATGTAAGAAACATTATAAGCAAATGGGCAAATCACTTTTTTTTTTTTAGAAATGTGGTCCTAAGCGGCTAGACAGAATAAAATTTGAACAAATCAGTAAAGTAATGTGCCAATCAAATATCAATCAATGTTACAAACAATCTGTGAAATAAAATGACAACATATCAAACAAGAGGCGAAGCCTTCAAGGCTCACGTAAGAAATCGACAAACAGTAACACAAACTCAATCACTCCGTCACACACACACACACACACACACACACACAGTAAGCATAGGTGACACTGTGCAAGAAAGCGAGACACTAGATCTAGATCCTTAATTGAGCCCGTAGTCGACTACACGAAGCTTCGCAAAGTCTTAATACCAAAAACCCGCAGCTACGGCGTGGTACTTTGACCCCAACATCGCTTCTCAAGTTTTGACATGCGAAGCTTCGCCGTAGCTCGCAACGAAGTTTTTTTGTATTTTTTTGTTTTTGTAAGAAGAGTGCTTTTTGATTCAAGATGGACGACGAAATCAGACTCAATACCATAGTGAAGAATGCACTTATCGACTTTGGTCGATATCGACTAACCTCCTACCTGTATTATTTCATACTGCGATGCATTGACATGTCGAATGAAACTCGAAATCCCAGCGCTCACGCCAACTGGTCCCGGCCGTGCTCAGTCAACGAAATAGAACACATACAATTAACTTACGTCATCATCAAGTACGTAAAGTACAATTTGTGACGTAAAATACTCAGAAAGAAGCACACCACGCGCTGGTCGAGACTACGTGCATGCGCTTTCTGACTAATAAGATTTGAGACGCCAAGACATGAAAAGATAACTCTCTTTTCCGCCATAGTGCCTTCCAACTAGTCTCGGCCCGCTCAAAATAATGAGCCAAAATTACCGAGACTTTCAGTAATTCCTTCGCGTGACGTCTAACCCTCTTACGCCATAATGTGACGTCTTCAAATGACGAAATGTTAAAGTTTCTACCACAGACATACACACCCACACACGCACACACACACACACACACACACACACACACACACACACACACACACACACACACACGCACAGACAGACAAAGTTACGATCGCATAGGCTACACTTACGTGAGCCAATTACGTGAGCCAACAAACAGTATTTCTAATATGCTTGCTACAAGCGTGTAGATAAATCTGGATCATCTTGATATAATTGTTGAGACGTGCATGCTATCATTTGCTGAAAGTCAGCATTTGCGAAACAACGACCGGTTGATTACAAACCAAAATATAGCCTGAAACAGCTTGGTAGAACAATGCCATTATTATGGCTTTGCTGCAAAGAAAGCACAGTCAGATGTTTATATATTTTTGTTGTTGTGGTTTTTTTTAATTTTTTTTTTTTATCTAATTGTATTTCAAATAATATTAACAGAACATCAAAGTAGAACATGAACTTGTTAGCATTAACCGTTCATGAACGTCCGATTAAGAAGCTTACCATTTTTGGGGGTAATAAGCCCAATAAGTTGCGCAAGCGCACTGCAGTTTAATTTGTCACTAAACATAACATGATCTGATAATGACATGTGAGATATTACTGTATGCTATATTTTCCTGCTGCTTTAGCTACACTGGCACGATCCAATCCGGATCAAACATGGCTAGTATACTATTGTTACTTAGCTAGTAGTCTCAAAGGTTTGTCAGAGTCGATCTTTTATTTTTAGGCCGACATTCTGGCAAAATGCTTTAATATCTCTTGAGGAGACCTGTTGTTGTATTTTGGAGGGCCTTTAACTGTGTTTGTTTCTTGTTGATGGGGTCTGTTGACCCTTTTTTGTATCGCTGGAGGAGTAATGATTACTAAAGCTGATTGAAACAGTCACCCATCCAGAATGCATGGGGCATGCTTATTGTCTGCAGGAAGCAAAGAGCGATAGAGAAAACATGGCGAATGGATGTGTTTTTGCTTTGGGTGAATTGTGAAGCGATGAATGTGTGTATTTTTGTTTGAAGGTTTAGGTTCAGACTTGTTTGCAAACAAAAGAAAATAGTGTTGCAATTCTGTGGATTCTTCTTGTGATGAAAACTCTCGCGCTTCTTAAAAGTGTCACGTCCACAGGACAGAACCTGTCCGAAGAATGCACGCACACTGACACACGAAAACACACACACACACACACACACACACACACACACACACACACACACATACACACACACACACACACAGACACACACACGCACACTGACACACGAACACACACACACACACACACACACACACACACACACACACGCACGCACGCACGCACTCACACACACACACACACAAATACACACACAGACACACACACATATACGCACGCGCGCGCGCACACGCCCATACACACACACGCACGCACACACACACACACACACACACACACACACACACACACACACACACATCCACACAGATAACATGTGCAACAAGAAAAATGTTCATTCAAAATGAACAGCGTCGATGCAATGTCCACCAAAGATTTATTTTGGGAAGTGTTAAAAGGTTAGGGTCAAAAGTCAATGAATTGCATGTTGTGCTGGATATATAAATTGTTTATTTCAGTCAATGCTTGCTATGAATTGATCAAACAGCCACAAGAAAAAACAAGTCGCGTAAGGCGAAATTACTACATTTAGTCAAGCTGTGGAACTCACAGAATGAAACTGAACGTAGTCCGCCGCTAGTGCAAAAGGCAGTGAAAGTGACGAGCCTGTTTGGCGCGGTAACGGTTGCGCTGTGCTTCATAGCACGCTTTACTGTACCTCTCTTCGTTTTAACTTTCTGAGCGTGTTTTTAATCCAAACATATCACATCTATATGTTTTTGGAATCAGGAACCGACAAGGAATAAGATGAAATAGTTTTTAAAACGATTTCGGAAATTTAATTTTGATCATAATTTTTATATTTTTAATTTTCAGAGCTTGTTTTAATCCAAATATAACATATTTATATGTTTTTGGAATCAGAAAAGGATGAAGAATAAGATGAACGTAAATTTGGATCGTTTTATAATTTATTTATTTTTTTACAATTTTCAGATTTTTAATGACCAAAGTCATTAATTAATTTTTAAGCCACCAAACTGAAATGCAATACGGAAGTCCGGCCTTCGTCGAAGATTGCTTGGCCAAAATTTCAATCAATTTGATTGAAAAATGAGGGTGTGACAGTGCAGCCTGAACTTGTACAAAAAAGCCGGATATGACGTCATAAAAGACGTTTATAAAAATAAAAAAAACGTCCTGGAATATCATTCCCAGGAAGTCTCATGTCAAATTTCATAAAGATCGGTCCAGTAGTTTAGTCTGAATCGTTCTACACACACACACACACAGACAGACACACACACACACACACACACACACAACACACACACACACGCACGTACTCACGCACGCACACACACACGCACATACACCAAGACCCTCGTCTCGATTCCCCCCTCTATATTAAGACATTTAGTAAAAACTTTTAAATTAAAAAATAGAGCTTGTTTGAAACAGGTAGAAAGGAAGAGTTGATATTGCAATATCTGTACGTGGGAATGTGGTGAAAAAGAGTGCTAAAAGTAGTAAGTCGGCCTCAGATCCATTTCAAATATTTATTGCAGAAAAACAAAATACAAATTAAAAACAAAACCACAGAACCATTACCAGGTGTCATAGGAATGTTTGAAAACAATATAATTTTACACTGTAAATACAGGAATCAGAATTAAACACCTCAAATTGGCACATGCATAATGAATCACCTGGAATTGCAACAGGGAGATACTGAAGTAATTGGAAACAAACACTTGAAATTGACAGAGAAACAATTGAAAATATATTACTGACATGAGCGTACAATATTTTAATGGAAGTGCATTTTTAGCACGAAGCATCCGCAGGAGGATGCACTAACAATTACATAGTGCCACAAAATGTGTACGGACATTTCACAACCGTGCATTATTAGCACAGAACACATACATGGGGGCGCACAAAACATTATTGTACCATGATGATGATCGGGATTGTTGAAGATCTTTTCTTGTGCAAGGCGCCCCTGTATGACCGCAACTGATCCAACCGGCCGCATCTGAACAAACGACGTCGAAACGGCGCGAAACACGTCCTCTCGGTTGGTCTCGGATTGACTCGGCTCCTCTCGGTCTTTTTTTGTGTGTGTCTTTTTTTCTTTTCCTTATGGTCGGAGTGGTATATTTATGTACATCTTAGATTAAAAAAACACACCCGAAAGCTGTGTTTAATCGTTTCGCGTAAATTGTACATTTTTTTTCAGCTTTGAAATTGTTTTGGCTTGGAGAGTCAGCGCGCTTTGGCTTGGAGACTAATTCTCCACAGGCACGTTCTTCCCAACCACAGATACCAGCGTCGTCCGCGACGCTGGAATGAAGGCATTTCTTACCGTAAGCGATGTGCGCAAAAGGTGCATTTACGCGAACAATGTTTGTATACGGCGAGGGCGTTGTTCCGTCACGAATTATGTGGCATATTGTAGATTTTCTGCTTTACTCCAGACTGGTATGGTCACTGCAGTGGGTGACAATCATTGTCTGTGTATGTTTGGTTCTTTGCCCAAAGTCAATCCCAAATAAAGTTGCAATATTTGAGTTATGCATAATGTCTGTATGTCTGCTTGTGTCTCTGTCAGAAACGATCTCAAATCAATCATTATTTTAATCATGTGTACGTGTCTGTGTCTGTTTGTGTGCGTGTGCGCGTGCATGCTTGTGTTGATGTGTATGCTAATTGTGTGTGTGTGTGTGTGTGTGTGTGTGTGTGTCTGTGTGGGTGGGTGGATGGGTGGATGGGTGTGTGTGTGTGTGTGCGTGCGTGCGTGCGTTTATATATATATATATATATATATATATATATATATATATATATATATATATATATATATATATATATATATATATATATATATATATATATATATATATAACAAAATCAAGGAAAAGAAAAGCCAAACAAAGAATGTCAAGTGGCAGCCCAAATTTTCGACCTGTTGCCAGGCCTTCCTCAGGGGCGTGTAATTCTGCGAGACGCCAATTCATGCATCAATTACTAAGCAACACAATACCATGGTTATTTTAGTTACGAATCACAAAGCAAATATTTCAAAAATAAAATTTACATTCAAGTTTAGATCTACTTTCGTTTTGATTGTAATCAAAACAAATGTACACGTGCGAATTCCAAAGTTATTACGTCAAAGGTATACGTATCTTGTAGTGACGTATTCGTCGCTGATGACGTAATTTCAAAGTTCGAACAACATGGATACTTATTCGTGCCGTGAACAGGCAAAAGTATCATTCTGATGTCTCTTCAATTAAATGCGTAAGTACTTTAACACATTTGTTTATGCCAAAGGTTTGCATAAAGATACAACACTTAACCCTTCGGACAGAATACATCTATATATATATACGACTTGTGTCTGTGTGTGTGTCTGTGTGTTTGTGTATCTGTGTATTTGTGTATTTGTGTATTTGTGTATTCGCCATGCACGGCCAAAGTTCTCGATGGATCTGCTTCAAATTTGGTGGGCATATTCAGGTTGACCCGGTACAGGCCACAACCTGGTCGATATTTCAACACGTGCTCTCAGCGCGCAGCGCTGAACCGATTTTGGTTCCACCTCAGCTACCCGGGCCCCCATACCGACACACCATAGCCGCTACACCACATCACAACGCCAAAGTTCTGTGGCTAACCTGTTCATACCTGTTAACTCTGAACTATGGAGAAGATACATTGATGACATCTTTATGCTTTGGACAGGAACAGATGATGACCTAGACACATTCCTAAAACACATCAACTCCCTTCATCCTACCATCAAATTCACTCACCACTCATCGTTAGAAAGAGTCTCCTTTCTAGACATTTCAGTCAGTCTGAAGGATGGATACCTTCAGACTGACCTGTACTCTAAACCTACCGACAGCCATGCCTACCTGTGCCAAAACTCGTGTCACCCAGCTCACGTAAAAAGAAATTTGCCATACTCACAATTTCTGAGACTCAGAAGACTCTGCTCAGAAGAGGAGCAATTTCAACAAAGGTGCGATGAGATGGAGAGACAGTTTTTTTTGCCAGGGGGTACAGCAAAAAGACTGTTAAAGATGGCAGGAGGAAAGCTACAGCTAAAATCAGAAAGGAGACTTTTTCATATCGCAAAAAAACTCCCACAAACAGAGTCCCTTTCGTCATCAATCATAACCCACTCAACCCTCCCCTCGGCCAGTGGTTGCATGGTTTACAGGAAAGCTTGATCAGCGAGAGTGAACACATTACTGGACTTTGTTGGAATAGCTTTCTTTCCAGTGCGGCCATGAACAGGTTAGCCACAGATGGTGCCATTGGTGTCCCCATCGCTGTTCCGTGAATCTGTTGGTACACTTCTTCCTCAAATGTGAAGACATTGTTAGTTAGTACGTGATCAGCAACTTTCACAATAGTCTCTGTTGGTGGCCGATCACCCTGTGGTCTGGAATCTAGCTCTTCCTTGATAGCTGTCTTCATGTCCGAGTGAGGAATGTTAGTATACAATCCAACAACATCAACCGTGACGAGTTTAGTGTTTTCCGGAAAGGGTCCGTGC
>NC_090252.1:17087574-17111908 GCF_037325665.1 Littorina saxatilis | reverse complement strand
TGTTTGAGTTGATCCGTCGTCTGTGTGCGCGACAGCTTCAGATGTGTGTTTGAGTTGATCCGTCTCTCCACTCCCTTTTTTTAGGTGTAGGGGGTGGGGGAGGTTTGTTCATATCAACTGACACTTTATCAAACCATTTGAATAATTCATTTACACAATTCTGGTGGTTGCTGTGGAATTAAAAAAAACAAGTGTCACTGAAAACAGAGATGTGCTAATAAATTGAGCTTTCATGTGTGTGTACTTGTATGTGTGGTGTGTGTGTGTGCGTATGTACTCAGTGCACTGGCGTCGGAAACTGGGGGGGGGGGGCAGCTGCTGTTTCTTGGTGGGGGGGGGGGGGGGCAAACATGTCTTTTTGCCCCCCCCCCCAATATTTAGGATGACAAAAATATTCACAGAGAGAGAGGGGAATCGAGACGAGGGTCATGGTGTATGTGTGTGTGTGTGTGTGTGTGTGTGTGTGTGTGTGTGTGTGTATGTGTATGTGTGTGTGTGTGTGTGTGTGTGTGTGTGTCTGTCTGTCTGGCTGTCTGTCTGTGCGTGTGTGTGTGTGTGTGTGTGTGTGTAGAGCGATTCAGACCAAACTACTGGACCGATCTTTATGACATTTTACATGAGAGTTCCTGGGAATGATATCCCCGGATGTTTTTTTTTTCTTTTTTTCGATAAATACTTTTGATGACGTCATATCCGGCTTTTTGTAAAAGTTGAGGCGGCACTGTCACACCCTCATTTTCCAATCAAATTGATTGAAATTTTTGCAAAGCAATCTTCGACGAAGGCCGGACTTCGGTATTGCATTTCAGCTTGGTGGCTTAAAAATTAATTAATGACTTTAGTCATTAAAAATCTGAAAATTGTAATTAAAATGTATTTTTTTATATAAAACGATCCACATTTACGTTCATCTCATTTTTCATCATTTTCTGATTCCAAAAACATATAAATATGTTATATTCCGATTAAAAACAAGCTCTCAAAATTAAACATTTAAAAGTTATGATCAAAATCAAATTTCCGAAATCGATTTGAAAACAATTTCATCTTATTCCTTGTCGGTTCCTGATTCCAAAAACATATAGATATGTTTGGATTAAAAACACGCTCAGAAAGTTAAAACGAAGAGAGGTACAGAAAAGCGTGCTATGCAGCACAGCAAAACTACTACCGCGCTAAACAGGCTCGTCACTTTCACTCCGTTTTGCACAAGCGGCGGACTACGGTCATTGTGAAAAAATGCAGTGCGTTCAGCTTCATTCTGTGAGTTCCACAACTTGACTAAGTGTAGTAATTTCGCCTTACGCGACTTGTTAGAATTTTGAGTTGGGAATACTCAAGAAGAATCATTACATTTTTGAAGATTATAAATAATGTTTGTCTTTGGACATTTAATTTGAATTTTGAGTTGAGAACAATAAAGAAGACATGTTCAATGTATGAAACGTATTACTTGTTGAGTTTGTATTCATTGGGCGGGGGTATACATATCAATTTCACTTAAGATTTAGTATCATTGTATCAAAATATTGTTCCATTTACATACAGACATACACACAGACAGACGGACAATGTTAATCCAGTATACCCCCTCCAACTTCATTGGACTGGGGTATAAATATCAATATCACTAAAGATTTAGTAGCATTGTATCAAAATATTGTTCCATATACATACAGACATACACAGAGACATATGGACAAAGTGAATCCAGTATACCCCCCTCCAACTTCGTTGGGCTGGGGTATACATATTGTTCCATATCTGACAACATTTCACGGGTGAAGCAAGTTTACCTTTAGTAGAGTTTCAGAACAATCATGTAAATTAGTAAGCTTTCAGAACAATCACGTATGAGGGCTTACATGTTTACGATGAAATAAATAGTAGACTTTCAGAAAAAATCATGTAATAGTCACTTTTCAGAACAATCACGCTTAACACACGCACACTGCACATCTCGCAAACAAAAGGAAATATTATTATTGGATCATTTATCATCTGTGTGTTTCAGCCTCGAGAAGATGGTCAGTATGATTCACATCGGTGAGGTCGTGAGGCAAGTTCTGAGAACACTGATAGCGGAAGACCTACTCTTCACCTCCCTTCACAACAAGGATGGTGTGCTGACAAAGGAAGGTGCCATTACTGCGGCATTCGTCTCGTTGATAGAAAGGTGAGGGACCCGTTACTAGTGGATATGTCATAGTAACCATAAATACAATCATTGCTCTTTACATTTAGTCAGTCAAGGTTTGACTAAATGTGTTAACATAGAGGGGGGATTGAGATGAGGGTCGTGGTGTGTGTGTGTGTGTGTGTGCGTGTGTGTGTGTGTGTGTGTGTGTGTGTACCCATGTTTCCACAGGTTTGGTTGCCTAAATCACCATAAGGCAACCATCCACACGTGGATGGCAACCTAAACTCTGGATGGCAACCTAATTGTGTGGATGGTCGCTTCATTTAACACCGTTAAATTGACTTTTTTGACGGAAAGAATGTCATAACAATGTTCAAAATGACATTCTTTCCGTCCACACGTGTGGATGGTTGCCTTATGGTTAAATTGACACCGTTAAATTGACTTTTTTGACGGAAAGAATGTCATAACAATGTTCAAAATGACATTCTTTCCGTCCTCTATAGGCGACGAAATAGGTCAAATGTTGTGCATTTTTTAGTGCAAAATTCTTCGATGCCGGAGCGAGTACTGCACCCAGTGCTGTTGTAGTGCAAGTGCACTAGAAAGGCACTACACCCAGTGCCGCCTCTTAGGTAACCATCCACACTTTAGGTGCGTGTGTGTGTGTAAGTGTATGTGTGTAAGTGTGTGTGTTGTGTGTGTGTGTGTGTGTGTGTGTGTGTGTGTGTGTGTGTGTGTGTATCTGTCTGTCTGTATAGAGCGATTCAGAGAAACTACTTGACCGATCTTCATGAAACTTTACATGAGAGTTCCTGGGTATGATATCCCCAGATGCATTTTTTATTGTTTTGATAAATGTCTTTGATGACGTCATATATATTTTTGTCACGCTCTCACTTTTCAACCAAATTGGTTGACATGTTGGTCAAGTAATCTTTGACAAAGCCTGGACGTTGGTATTGCATTTGAGCTTGGAGGTTTAAAAGCAAATTAATGAGTTTGCTCATTAAAGTTGTCATTAAAAGCAATTTTATGCAAACAGATTTATAATTGACTGCATCGTATTCTTCACCAAATTATGAATCTAAAAATATTATATATGTCATGTTTACTCTTACAATGTGATTAAAATTAACGAAAACAGGTTAATTAGTACTACGATCGAAATTTAAGAAATCGATCTAAAAATGATTTCATCTTATTCTTTATCATTTTCTGATTCCCAAAACATATAGATATGATAGGTTGTGTGCAAAACAAGCCCAGAAAAGTAACAATAACACAGAAAAGCGCGCTTTCCCTCGTAGCGCAATACGCTACCGCGCTATTCTGGCTTGTCAATTTCACTGCGTTTTGCACGTAGAAGGCAAGCGATTTCCTTCTCGCGGGGATTGACGAAGCTGTATTGTTTTGGTGAAAAAATGCAGTGTCGCGTTCAGTTTCATTCCGTGAGTTCGACAGCTTGACTAAATGTAGCAATTTCGCCTTACGCGACTTGTTTACTGTTTGAATTATATGCTAATTGAGGTCTCACTTACAACCATCATCACCGGCCAATTCAATGCATGTTCAAACAATTGTCCGCGTGCATATGTCATGCTGAAGTTTTCCTGTTTTAACTGTGGAACAAAAGGGAGCTTAGTATAATTATAATGATTGACTTATTTGACACACATATGTAGGTGTCAGGAGAAGGAACACCCTTTAGCCCTTATCGGTTTCCTGTTGCACATTTTCAAACCACCTAAGCAGCAGATTCCACATTACGCATTCAATATATTGGTTTCATTCTCACGTGTACAGCGTATTAGGAAAATATACACCTTATTTTGACGTCCCAAGGACTGTGGATGCCTCACAACAGGCGAGACTGTCAACAAACAAGTATTCAACTTGCTACGCCTTTCTTGTATTAAGAGCAACTCTAGGACTTGTGCAGTATAACCTATACATGCACAAGTACGGCGAGGTATGCATAACGTGTTAGTGTACTGCCGTTCATATTGAAACCCCCTCAGCATCACCAAATGCGTTTAAGCGTGGATGAAGGGTTTTGAAGACAGCTAGCTTCACCAATTAATAGACAGACAGACGGATACATAGATCGCCAGCTAGATAGACAGAAGAATGAACCAGGTGGACTGACGTATGTTAGATCTGATATACTTTGAATAACAACCAACTTAATACCACTGTGTTTCATTGGGGTTCTAGTGACAATTCTATATTCTACCTGGCCACAAAAAACGTGCTGATGCAACTTCGCGTTGGGAACTACACGGATGAAGACTGCAGAACTGTGGTCCATGTTTGTCAAGTCGTCTTGAAACGTGCTGCTTACTTTGCTGCTGCAGGTAGGTCATGGGCGGTTTTACGTACATATTTCCAAGCAATGTTAAGAATAGGGAAAGAAGGGAAATACACACATTTTCAGACCGAGGGCCTTCGATGTCAACAGTGCAGCACAATGCCGCAACAACTAAATCCGCAAACAAAAACAGGTACCCTTTCTGACAAAGACCTCTATTGTTTTATTTTATGTTAATATGCTACCTTATTTGTAAACGGTGGTGAAAGGGCATCCGGACATAATCAACATTGCATTTTTAAGATGCTGTTTCGTGTGTTGAGGTTTCACAGTGCATGTTTAAATGGTTGTTTTATTAATCGTAAATTAATTAACAACAGCGTAGAAAAATATGACTTTTTTTCTCGGGCATCAAAAGGTGTTGAAATTAAATCAGTTGAGTTTTGTGAGTTGTATTTATTTTATTACATTTGATTTGGTTTGATTTAGTCACAACATATTTGTTTTCAGTAACCTCTGACTTCGAGTGTTTCTGCCATCTTTATACATTGCTCTTATTCAGGTTTAGCAGCGCTCATAAATCGTTTGAATCAGAGCGAGGTTACGATTGCTGTGGATGGGGAGCTGCACCGTTATCATCCCAACTTCATTGAACTCATGAGAACCAAGACTAAAGAGTTTGTCAAGCCGGGGTTGAAGGTAAGTGCATGGCTAAATGCATCTGCTCTTCGCTAGGAGGACTCCACCAGTCAGTGAAAACCACAAAAAAAGCAAACTAGTGTTCGTAGTCAAGGTGTGTGCAAAATGTGCAATGAATGTATCTTCTTAGAGATCATGCAATCACAGTCAGGTAGAACTTGTGTGTCGTTTAGTACATTTTGTTATTCCTTTTCTTGTCAAATTATGTTAACATAGAGGGGGGAATCGAGACGAGGGTCGTGGTGTATGTGTGTGTGTGTGTGTGTGTGTGTGTGTGTGTGTGTGTGTGTGTGTGTGTGTGTGTGTGTGTATGTGTGTGTGTGTGTGTGTGTGTGTGTGTGTGTGTGTGTGTGTGTGTGTTTGTGTGTGTGTGTGTGTGGAGCGATTAAAAGTAAACTACTGGACCGATATTTATGAAATTTTTCATGAGAGTTCCTGGGTATGATATCCCCAGACGTTTTTTTTCTTTTTTTTCGATAAATGTCTTTGATGACGTCATATCCGGCATTTTGTAAACATTGAGGCGGCACTGTCACACCCTCATTTTTCCATAACATTGATAGAAATTTTGGCCAAGCAATCTTCGACGAAGGCCGGACTTTGGTATTGCATTTCAATTTGGAGGCTTAACAATTAATTAATGACTTTGGTCATTAAAAATCTGAAAATTGTAATTAATTATTTTTTTTATAAAACGATCCAAAATTACGTTTATCGTATTCTTCATCATTTTCTGATTCCAAAAACATATACATAATATTATGTTATATTTGGATTAAAAACAAGCTCTGAAAAATAAAAATATAAAAATTATGATTAAAATTAAATTTTATCTTATTCCTTGTCCGTTCCTGATTCCAAAAACATATATATACACATACATATACATATACATATACATATACATATACATATACATATATATATATATATATATATATATATATATATATATATATATATATATATATATATATATATATATATATATATATATATATATATATATACTGTTCAAAAAAAGAAACGCATAGCTTGTAATATTTGGTTAATTTAGTTATATGGCTACAAGGATATCCACCAAACTGCAGAAAATGTTTATCTGGTCGTCGACCTTTCGTCCATTGCCACAAGTGAGCTCTGCACGTGACGCATGCGTTATCAGTGGCTACAATGTCAAAATTGCTCATTATTTTGGCATGACCACTCGTCATGCTTCAGTGTAATCTCGTGAAACTCGGGGAATATTGAGCTCTCACCATGTCTTCCAAAACCCATAAAAGCGGATTGTTCGCCACAAAGAAATCAGACGACAATTCAGCGACGAAAGATGGCCCGATTGAGCAGAGAAGACCGCCAAATTGCATTGGGTCGTTTACAAGCAGGCCAAAGTCAAAGTGCAATCGCCAGGCACTTCCACGTGTCCCAGAGCATCATCAGTAGACTGTGGGTCAGGTTTCAAGCCACTGGCTCCGTTGCTGACTTGCCACGAGCGGGAAGACCAAGGGCGACAACTGCTGCTCACGACCGCTTCATACGGCTCCGCCACCTCCGGAATCGTTTCCTGTCGGCCTCATCTTCTGTCCAGGCTCTCCCCGGGCCACACCGATTATCGGACCAGACCGTGCGGAACCGCCTGCATGAAGCTGGTTTGAGAGCTCGCAGACCTCACAGAGGAGCTGTCCTCACCCGCCGTCATCGCCAGAACCGAGTGCAGTGGGGCAACCAGCACCTTCGCTGGACCGTCCGGAATCACTGGAGACACGTGTGGTTCAGCGACGAGTCCTACTTCCTGCTCCAGCGACATGATGGTCGGAGGAGGGTCTACCGGAGAGTAAACGAACGTTACGCGCCCAACTGTGTGGATGAGGCACCCGTTCATGGTGGTGGAGGCGTCATGGTGTGGGGGGCGATCAATACCGCTGGAAGGAGCACCCTGGTGCACGTCCAAGGGCGCATAACTGCCCAGCGATACGTGGAGGAAATTCTGCGCCCACACGCCCTTCCTCTTCTGGCTGACCAGGATGCCATATTCCAGCAGGACAACGCTCGCCCGCACACAGCACGACTCACCACCCAGTTCCTCACCGACCACCATGTCCAGGTGCTTCCCTGGCCATCCATGTCGCCAGACATGAACCCGATAGAACACCTCTGGGATGAATTGGACAGACGTGTGCGCAGGCGAGAAGAAGCGCCGGCAAATCACCGCGATCTATTGCAGGCACTTCAGGAGGAGTGGGACACCATCCCACAGCAAGATATCCGGCATCTGATCCAGTCCATGCCCAGAAGGTGCCGGGCAGTTGTTGCTGCTCAAGGCAGTCACACCCCCTACTGACTTGACAGCCTCGGCATCCAATCGTATTGATTGACTGATTGATTTGAAGATGCAAATGAACTGTGTGTGCATTCAACTGTGTCCATACCAAATTTCAAACAAATAATCTAAATATTGGATTTTCTGTTAATTTTGTCGAAAAATCAAACAAATTTGGCAAGTAGCAACTATGCGTTTCTTTTTTTGAACAGTATATATGATATGTTTGGATTAAGAACACGTTCAGAGAGTTAAAAAGAATAGAGATATAGAAAAGCGTGCTATCCTCCTCAGCGCAACCGCTACCCCGCTTTTCTGGATTGTTAATTTCACTGCCTTTGCCACGAGCGTTTAAATCTGTTATTGATTATTTTATATTTATGTGTTTCAGTTTAAGCTTCACCCGCTGTATTACGGAAGCGTCATAGGTACGGCACTGATGACAGTGACCCTTACGCCACGTACCCGCACAAGCGCCGGAGTTTGACACACAACATGTATACATTAACAAGATGGAAAGACAGCTGAAAGCCATATTCCCCCCTGTGAACTGAGCACGGCAGAACAATCCAATGTGTTGAAGAGTGTACATGAAAGACCCACGCAAGGAACGGACTTCAGATCCTGTTACTGCACCTGATGGGTATAACAATGTGAAGATTCGATCGTCTTCAAGAAGAATATTACACAATCGCAGATTACAGTATCTTTTAACGGTTCTTCTTATTATCATTGGTCATGATTCAGTGCGTGGCTGATTTATCTCGTATGTCTCACAGATGCATGGTTTGATTCTGGTCGAATACTGTTCATTTCCAGTCATGAACTGCATTTGCTTTCAATTACACCACAACACGCTGATAGAAACAAAACACAAACATAGGTATTTAAATAAGAAATACATGTCATGAATACCTGACGAAAAATTAATAGGATGATTGAATCATATCACAACAGTAATACCAACAGGAGAGAACAAAACGACATTTGTGACCCTCCACCACGAAATGAGTCGCATGTCACCTCGCGCGGTTCTGCGCTAGGCTTAATATAAGTCCGGGGAATGTCTGGTAACAATGTGAGGGTCACCTTGGTGACAGGCTTATAACTCAAACAGTTTTTGCTCTTTTCTAAAACGGTTTTCACCACTGGATAGAGCATAATAAACTCTTTAGGAAAATGTAAGAATATGAACAGCATGCAAAGGTGACATGTGACGCATCCCGTGGTGGAGGGTCACATATACATGACGAACGACACAGGAACAAAACAAAAACCAAAGAACACCTGAAGTCATACTGCCTAGCGTCAAAGTGATTATTGTTTGTAATCATTAATACAAATACTAAAAGTAGACACAAGAACAAAACAGGCAGTTGATCATCATCCGCTCACATCTATTCACTGGGGAAGCATGCTTGATAAAATGTTGTCTTCTCGCTGTGTGTAAAAAAAAATATATAAATTGTGGGATTTGGTTAAATATACCCTCTTCTGACAATGAACCACTGGGCACATCTGCCTCGGAGAAACTAGTCTTCAGGGTTTTATTCAAGGTGAATGACCAAAGTTTAAAGAAGACACTTGCCAAAGAATGGATGAAGAGGAACACTAGAGGTGAATAAGCATTATTGATGACAATGTCAGCTCAATGACAATGTAAGAACGTGTTCCTGTTTTACTAAGGAATTGCCCGAAATAAAGTGATTATTCGCATTTGCTTTGCACTAAGGCTCATACAGTGTTCAGCTATAGCACCTGAATATGTTTGTCTGTGAACATACACAGTGTCCTCAGATCATGTGTGGATTATTTGCTATGTACATTTCTCACAGTTTTAATCGGGAGTTTGTGTTCACTGTAGGATACGTCTTACAAGTAGACATCCATTTGCGGTCATGGGAAGGGAGATAAAAGGGTAAGCCCGTACACGTGTGTGGACATGATTGTTTTCAATCAACTTAAACACATGTTTCATTACAGCTATTAGGTAACTAGTGCTGTGGCCATGCTTCATTTTGAACGAATGGCATAGAATGAGTTACAATGTTGCAATTATGGTTACTTAAGAAATAGTAGATACAACTAGTATAGCGTGTGTGAACATGATAGTTGAGCGCACAGCAGTGTGTGCTTTAGGTTGGCATGTAAACAATCTGCTGCTTGGGACGATGGAGTGTATGTACACGCGCTTGCGCGCGCGCGCGCGCGTGTGTGTGTGTGTGTGTGTGTGTGTGTGTGTTTACAAGTGTGTGTGCGTGCGTGAGTGCGTGTGTGTGTGTTTGTAAGTGTGTGTGTATGTGTAAGTGCGTGTGTGTGTGTGTGTGTGTGTGTGTGTGTGTGTGTGTGTGTGTGTGTGTGTGTTTGTTTTTGTGCGTGCTGGTTTATGGAATGGCAGCCATTCCACTCAATTGTGACCTGTCACATGCAAGCATATATTTAACACGTCGTGTGTGTGTTGTAAGATCAAACTAGTGATTGTGAATGTGTAATAACATGTGTTGTGTCCATGGCTATTATTTTTACTCGAAATCTAAACAACGAAGTGACTGTGGTAAGATGAACAAAGTGCGTATACATTTTACTCGAAGTTATTCTGTAAAATAATACTGTTGAGTGAAACATATTGTGTCTTTTGTGTTTTTAAGTGTGTTACCTTTTGCAGAGTACCTACTTTTTTTAACATACCTTTTACTTTTCTAGGCAGTTTGTTACAAATGCAAAATCTGAAGAAAATGATTTTAATTTAAACAAATTTAACTAACCAAACACGCAAACCATCACAAAAAAATACCTGTTGGTCTGGACCTTTCATATGTATATAAAACCAGTGCTTAGTCCCGTTGCCCCTAGAAGACAAGAGGGGATGATTGAGCTACAGTTGGACGTAAGACGCGACAGCCATGCCAGAGGATGTTCACAAGCCTTGGTCAGCAATTGATCGACGAGATGTGAGTGTCAAAGTTAGCAATGTTAGGCCGGAGTCACACAATTATGCTGCATCGGCCACCATTGAACACGCTTTAATAAAGTTTGTGGACATATGTTTAACACTGTCCCTTGGTGTATGTTTTGAGTGTGTGTGTGTGTGGGCGGTGTGTGTTTGTGTGTCTGTTTGTATGTGTGTGTGTGTGTGTGTGTGTGGGGGGGGTGTTTTCACGCATCGGCTAAATGTAATGCTTCTCGACTATTATAACATATAGAAGCGTGGCGTATGTAGGCCTACTTATTAATTTCCGTGTACAAAAAAAACATGACGAGGAAATAAATGAGCCAGTCACAAGTAGCCCTCGTGTCCCGTGAAGAGTCAGAGGGCAGGGTAAAAGTGGGATGGAGTAATCATACTTTCCTAGCGCTCTCTGCTGTATGTATTATTTCTGAAACTCTCAATTATTGTGCAGTTTCTTTTGTAAACTTTTCAGTATCGAACTAAGACATCATGATCACGTGTTTTAAACTTGCAACGAATGCTATCTCTGAATTACTTGCTCGAACTTGTTTAGTCCACGTTGTTAACATTGATGCCGTACAGTTTTAAGCAAGATAGAGTTAAATATGATATACGTTTTTTGTTAAAGTTAATTCAATGTTAATGCACTATATCTGTGCTTGAACAACTTCGCGCGTGCAAAAACAAAGAAAGAGACGATCATCAGGTTGGTCACTGTGGCTGCTACAAAATAGCTGATATATAATACACAACGTATAATGCGTTGTAAGGTATATCTTGTTGTTGTCGCTTTCCTTTGACTGTGTAAAGTGATGCGACAATACAGACACAGCATCGGATGTTGCTCTGTGTTATAGTATGGCTTACATGCGGTTTTATACAACAGGAAACGGAGGCAGCATCAACGATAATGCATCTACTGATGGCGTTTCAACTTCCCGTCATTGTTTGGTTTGCATCAGTAATGAGCCTTGATGATTCAGTCTGTAAGTATTGAGTTATATGTTTTTGTCGATCAAAAACCTCCAAATACAGTTTCACAACTCAGCAATGACATTCAATGCTTTTTGAAAAATATTTCATGGACATGTCAGTATTTATTTTGTGTGTCAGTTTGTTAATCGTTGTTTGTTTGTAACTGTTAGTTTGTGTATTCACTTATTTGTCTATTTGACATTGTATTCACTTTTATTTTATTGCATTTATTGATGTGCATGGTTTTTTTAATTTAATTACTTATTGATTTGTTTACGTGTTTGTCCACGTCATTATTAGTCCACTAACGTATTGCTGTATTTTCTCATGCGGCGGCAGTAGGATTATTTCATCATGGCGGAAAATACCTTTGGCCAAAGTAAGGAAGTATTATAATCCAAACAATTGCTTGGACTGGCTGGGTGTCCATGACTTAGAAACCTGCCAACAAGTAGTGGCTGCTCAAGCCGGGTGAATCTAATAGACACCATACATTGGTTGCAACATGCAGTAGTGTAATGTTAACATTTACCCCCCGCGGGTTAGGGGGAGTCCCATATTGGTTGGAACGAGAAAGAATTTACCCGATGCTACCCAGCATGTCGTAAGAGGCGACTAACGGTTCTGTTTCTCCTTTTACCCTTGTTAAGTGTTTCTTGTATAGAATATATATAGTCAATGTTTGTAAAGATTTTAGTCAAGCAGTATGTAAGAAATGTTAAGTCCTTTGTACTGGAAACTTGCATTCTCCCAGTAAGGTCATATATTGTACTACGTTGCAAGCCCCGGGAGCCATTTTTTTATTAGTGCTTTTGTGAACAAGAAACAATTAACAAGTGGCTCTATCCCATATCCCCCCTTTCCCCTATCCCATCTCCACCCTTTCCCCGTCGCGATATAACCTTGAATGGTTGAAAACGACGTTAAACACCAAATAAATAAAGAAAAGATGTTAACATTTAGTGTCAAAGTCTTTTTCTTTGTTTAGGTGCATTCTTCGAGAAAAAGGACGCCTATGTTGCAGACGATGGGGACAATGTAATCACGGATTTCAACATATGCCCTGACATTTCCCTAAGCTTTGTTAGAGCGTACCAAGGGTCAGAACCAGGCTTTGCTCGGCCAAAATGCCGTATACCATTCACGGGTGGAACGTGCAACTTTACTGCACCATATTGCTCCTGCAGCAAACGAACATTCTCCCTGACAGTGGAGATAAACAGTTCAGATTGCGCCCAGTGGTATATTCATGGCGACCTCGAAAACGATGGGTCTTTGAACAAAACTGTACAGATTTGCCCAAACCGTAAGTATTTGTGTTTTTGTTTTTGCGTGAACATATAAAACTTCGTCTGCCTTAACACACACGCACGCACACAATCGCGCACGCACGAATACACGCACTTTTACACACACACACACACACACACACACACACACACACACACACACGTACACACACACAAACACACACACACATACATACACACACACACACACACACACACACACACTTGCGCACACACATTCACAAACAAAAGTATGTCAATAAAGGCGTGTACGTGCAAATATCGTGAATACATAGCAAAAACATATCCTTCACGTCACTATTCAAGCGTAGGATACAGCAGGACAATATACTACTTAAATGGTTCTAGCCAAACCCGGTATTCGCTTAGTCATATTTCTTGTACCATTCTAACACACAGCCTTTGTTTTGGAAAATTAGAATACCGAACCAGTCAGAGCACATCAACAGAGACAGATGCCAGTACCAGATTAGCTGTCACAGACATCTCCACAGGCTTTCCAAGAAACCCAACACACACAGGTGAGATTGAATGTGTTTCTTAGCGTGACTGTCTTGAGTGCCTGCCATAAAGAGGGATTTGGGTACTATGGAGAGGGGTTTGGGAGAGTGATACAGTTGTAGATAGAGTTAGATCGGTTGCAATAACCCGATAACGCCCAGTGTGTGTATCACTGTCCCACTGAGTGAATCTCAAACGGCCGCTTTTCTTTCAGTATGTGAAGTCTCTTCCACGGGGTTAATTCAAGACTTTACCTGATATATTCTATTGATAAATTATTCGTCCTCGTAATCATAATGACGACTCTTATATATACACAGTGCACAAACTGAATCCGAACAAAAATGAGGGGGATGGGGATAAGGACACTCGTATCCACAGCAGGCATGACAACACAATGAACATTAGGTAGCAAGTAAGACAATGATGTGTATGTCGCATCTTAAACCTTTTTTTGTGCTTCAAAGTGTGCTGATTAAAGTGTACTTTTCTCTTGATTTAATGTGCGTGTGTTTGATTGGCGGTTGGATTCATGTAAGCATGTGAACTAGCCACGTTGTACTGGAGTGACTGCCCGACTAATAGTTTGTGGATTTTAAGACTGAATGGCCAATTATACGCTAACCGGTAGATGGGTTTATCCTAGATACCAGCACCATTAAAACTACACTGCATCAGACGACCAATGGTGGGGAGGGTCAAGGGGACAGTCTGAAAGCTGTGTCCATCCTGGGCGGTGTCGTGGGATTTGTCCTGCTCATCGTAGCTGTTCTCGCTGTCTGCGTTGGAATTCTATTTTGGAAGCGAGGTAAGTATAATTATATGTGATATATTTCAGTACCTTACTGCATATGTGATATATGCGATTGATGTTTGCATTAGAACGAATAAGGTTATACAAGCTCAACATTAACCAGATGGTATTCCTGTTTGTGTGTATCACGTGAAACACACACCCTGATGAATCGTATAAACTTGAAATGCAGGAGGGAGCATTTGACAGAGATACATAGCCACACCAGACACAGATTTCAAAGAACATCAATTAAGTTGTCAAACATGTGCATTCAGTTTGATTTTACTCTGATGATGCATACATGTAGTTGTATGATTTCATAAATTTAATATTCATTCCGTATAATATCATCTGTGGTATCATGCATTGTACACATGTCTTTGCAGGCCGCTCGCGAAGACTTCCCCCACCTCCTCCCGCTCCTCACAACGTGAGACGCGCAGTTCACTGTGGCAGTCAAGCTTTGAGCACACACGGCCACGAGTACGACGAAATTCCTGACGACGTCGATATGAGTACGAATCTGCTTTGTAGTGTATTTAAGTGTGTAGCTTTATAGAGTTTTGACTGTTGTGCATTGATCTTTTGCAACGATAAAGGTACCAGTTAAGCAGATAGACAGAGAGGAAACAATTGTTTAAATGGCAATGTGTGTGTGTGTGTGTATGTGTGTGTGTGTGTGTGTGTGTGTGTGTGTGTGTGTGTGTGTGTGTGTGTGTGTTGTAAGCATATACTATTTACTCATGTACGTTATAGTCAAGCTATTGCAAGTGACTCCAAACATGTGCTGTACTCCGGCAGTTTACTTAAGAGTACACATTATCCGAAAGCCGTGTTGTACTTTTAGCAACAAAGAAAAGATGTACAAAACATTATGTTACGGTATCCTTTGTGTGTCCTATGACGTAGACATTGACAAAGTTGTCATCCGGACTGACCATTGTTTATTGTACGAGAATTCCCACATTAACGTTGACTTGGTGGCTTGTTTACCCGGGTTTGAACAATGCTGATAGTTTGCCGTCTCTTAACGATCGTGTGTTTGTTACAGACAAATCAGAAAGCAGCCTGGCATCCGTGCACTCTCTACCGGTGTCAGACAGCAGCATGTCAGATGACTGCCTGCATCACATCGCCTGTCCTTCGTCTGACAGCTCCCTGCCTGAAGACTACCTCAATCCCGTCGCCTCCGCCTGGGACGTTGTGACAACAATCAAAGAGGAGAACTCATCGTCTTCTTCAGAGGCCGTCATGTATGCAAAAGAGCGAATCACCTTTAAGAAAAAGTACACTAAGAAGATCACTTCAGTACAAGTTGAGCCCCCAGTGAAAATGCCGTGACACTTCAGTAAGCATGTGTATGCAACAGAACAGGTGCATCTGTATTGACAATTATGTATTGGCTTTATCTATGGAAAAACGCTCTCAGATCGCGTTGAACATTATACGATGAGGTTCAAGGTATGAAATTAAGGTACCATGCATGTAGCAATACTTTCCTTTGCAAAACAAGTATATTGAAAGAACAAACGTTCTCGTGGGGGAAATTGCTTATCTCCCTTGAACACTCGACTCGATGTCATTTATTTAGGACCATTGGTGGCGCAAATGATGCAGATCGCACGCGCGCATGTGTCTGTGTCAGTGTCTAATTAGTCTGTGTAATAGTGTTTTTTTTCTTTGAATTACATAACATATGATATATGCCGTTATGTACAAATATGTTTTGGAACAATTGTGCCGCACTAAGAAAGAGATATATTCCCTTTGTATAGGTTCTAGCTCTTACACATTCAAATAGACCAGAACATCGTTCAGGGTTGCATCGCATACTAAATACGCATGTCATAAAGCACACAAATGAACCTGGCACAGACAACTATTTGACCAATGTTAAACAGCTTTATCCAATACGAAATGTGACCCTCCACCACGGAATGAGTCGCATGTCACCTTTGCAAGCTTTTCATATTTTTACATTTTCCTAAAGAGTTTATTATGCTCTATCCAGTGGTGAAACCCGTTTTAGAAAAGAGCAAAAACTGTTTGAGTTATAAGCCTGTGACTAAGGTGACCCTCACACTGTTACCAGACACTCCCCGGACTTATATTAAGACTAGCGCAGAACTGCGCGAGGTGACATGCGACTCATTTCGTGGTGGAGGGTCACAAATGAGTGAACAAGCAAGCAGTCGGCCTTAGTTCTCTTGGTGGACATTCCATTTTCTGTTTTTAAGAATTAGAAATATCAAAACTATCATACGATGATAGTGTCTAAACTTCGAGTTACATTCCTATTACCAAAAACACATCATTATGCAAATAATGTATACAATCGGTTGCCATTATCTTTTCATCGAAAAAAAGAGAACAAATTCACCTTTTAAAGCTGCATCCCCCCCCCCCCCCCCCCCCGCTTGAATTGTTGTCAAGTTGATGTGTGCTATCAAATAAAGATACTTAGTAAGCTGTCAACATTATCATGTGAGGTTTTTTAGTTTGATTACTTTTCTGATACCTTCTCTTCCTATCTGTCTCAATGTCTCTCTCTCTGTTGGTTGTGTGTGTGTGTGTGTGTGTGTGTGTGTGTGTGTGTGTGTGTGTGTGTGTGTGTGTGTGTGTGTGTGTGTGTGTGTGTGTTTAGACATGCGATTATCACTGTTTTATTTTTTTACGATCCTCTTCCCCCAGCCCAATAGTATATTCCCTCACGTATTCTCACGTGTTGGGTAACTATAGTCCTTGAAATCCCATACATCCCCCCCCCCCAGTCCCCTTCGTTGTATGAAGATGGTATGTTGAATGTGGCAGTGTTTATAGTTGCTGTCAAAGAGAGCAAGATATTTTTGAAAACGATTCTAAACCAACACTTTTCATATATGTGACCCTCCACCACGGAATGAGTCGCATGTCACCTGTGCATGATTTTCATATTTGCACATTTTCCTAAAGAGTTTTGTATGCTTTATGCAGTGGTGAAAACCGTTTTAGAAAAGAGCAACAACTGTTCGAGTTATAAGCCTGTGACTAAGGTGACCCTCACACTGTTACCAAACACTCCCCGGACTTATATTAAGCCTACTGCAGAACCGCGCGAGGTAACATGCGACTCATTTCGTGGTGGAGGGTCACCACGAAATGAGTCGCATGTCACCTTTGCATGATTTTCATGGTTTTACATGTTCCTAAAGAGTTTTTTATGCTCTATCCAGTGGTGAAACCCGTTTTAGAAAAGAGCGACAACTGTTTGAGTTATAAGCCTGTGACTAAGGTGACTCTCACACTTGTACCAGACACTCTTCGGACTTATATTAAGAACCGCGCGAGGTGACATGCGACTCATTTCGTGGTGGAGGGTCACATATTAGGAATGTGTCCAACTTCCCCCTACAAAAGCAACATTCATTGACTTAATTTATGACAACGTTTTTTCAACTTAAGCTACGTACATTGCATTAATTCAACACAGAGGTGTTTCGCATACTTGTTTCTTTTTTTTCATTTTTTTTTCAACAACAATCTAACTAAGGACAATGGGGATACACCTTTCGTAGCGCAAGTTCTTGTTGAAATACAATTTCCAATGGCATATGCGATTTAGTTTTCTTAACTTTGCTAATGCACATTTTTTGCTATCAATAAAACATGGTTAATTAACGCTGATTCCTGACATTTTTCGATTCCGAATAATACATCTGTAATTGACAATAAAAAAGCCCGACCTGTCAGACTGTTCAACATTTTTTCAATATAAGTCCAAAACCTTCTAATTCGGGGACACTCATAGAAAAAGTGTTCCATGACATCCAATATATGTGGGCACTCGTTACAGTGTTTTGTTTGACTTACTCTCATTTTATGTAATAAAATATTGGTGGGATATAGATTGTGACAAATGTTCCATTGCAACACACGCAGGCGCACTTCTTTTGTCACCTGTCGTGGCAACAACCACGTCTGTTCGACAAAAACAAAATCTAGTTTTCTTTTCCAAAGGTGTTTCGCATACTTACTTACGCACAATACAAAGTAGTTCTCATTGTGTGTGTGTGAACAATGTCAGTAGTGTTTGTCCTTGATGACGCATGCGTTTAAATCCATCTAATCATCTAACCAAGGTCGATTTCGCCAAAATAGTATAATGCGTGAGGCTATAGAGAGCAAATTGGTCCTATATTGTAAAACATTAAATCGACGCAGATCACAGCTTGAATAGACTGGGCGCCTGATAAACACAGATGAGCAAAAACTCAGCATAAGGGAATTGAACATTAATTTTTTGTGTGTGTCCCATATTAAGGCAAGTGTTTGTTTATATAAATATATGTAAGAGGTTCACATTTACATGTGTAAATAACATTGTTTTAATCTTGAACTGTACAATCATTTATTTCAGTTTGTGCAGAGTCACTTTGTAAAGAGAGTTCGTTTTAGTCAACATTCTGGTTATCTCCCATGCACTGCCCCTTAGTCTGTATATCTGTGTTTGAGGATAACTCTGGTGTAACCAGTGTGCTTGTCTTTCCCTGGCACTGATAACGTCTGTCTTGTGCAGGTATACACAATTTATAATTATTGATGCCATTTTTGTAATAAACATTTACAGTTATAGTATTTTGGAATTTTCTTCTATGTTATTAATGAATATTTAGAGTATTGTGAGCCACTAACAGTAGTTAGGTGCAAATAACTAGTTTTGTCTGGCTGCAGGAGAAAAGAGTGAGTATCCTGCAATTCTGGAAACTTGTCCCCCCCCCCCCCCCCCCCCATGTTCTGCCACTCTTCCCTTTGACTACAAGAGAGGAGCACGTCTTTAGTGATGATGATAATGACTTTTTCCATATGCCTGCTTTGACAGAACTCATAACTCATAACTCATAACTCATAACATTTTATTGATCCAACAAAGGAAATTAAATTGGTCATCAGCACATATAGGTCATTAATTAATAATTATAAAAGAATAAGAGAAGAAAATTCATAAAACCCATGATAACAAAAAAAATATCTAAAGAACTGTATGTATGTTTGTGTTCTTTTATTAATTCTTGTATTTGTGTTTGAAATTGTTGTGTTCGGACTTTGTTTTTAGGACTTTATAATGTATTGTTCTTGGTTTTCTGGAAGGTCTGCATGATAGGTAGTTTCCAGACAACATAAAGGTGGAACAAGTTATTTTGTTCACAGACTATTTTCTTCTTTTGTTCCTAGTATAAACATAAACTTTTTCTTTAGAATGATTGTATTGTTTGGCAAATTATGTGGTGAATTTTCGAGTTTTACTGATAATCCTACGGCTGTCTGGAAGAGGTAGATTTCCCGCCATAGAGCTGTGTCTATTTTTAGACTCATAAGTAGACCGGATATAGCATTGCCGGGTCAAGGTTGTAAGAGCATTTCCGGTGTAAACAAAGTAGCAGACGGCACAAGATTCAGAACAAATGTTTATACATACTTGATTGCATTTTGTATGCAGTTGTAATTTCACTGGTAATGTGTTAGTCATCGCCATTGATGCTTCATTTTCCTGTATCCTGATAAGACAACATGCTATTGTTTTTGCCAAAGCCATTGTATTCATTGCTTCACACTTTATTTGTATATATTTTTCAAACAAGAATAATCCGTTGTATAACTATAATGATGGTTACTTGCTGTCATTACTTATTTGTGCTATATTATGTTACATGTTTCATGTTTTCCTTTTCTTCCGGAGTTTAGGGCATCTTGAATACATAAACTGTACTGTTCAACTTCAAATGGTGTCTTGTGACGTGACTGGTTGAATTTTCACAAAGACAAAAAATAACAAACGCAGACACGTCACCTATCCTCTTGCATTAGTCACCCACAATGGTTTAGTGTTTCAAAGTGCATGTTAAAAACGATACAACATAGCTTCCCATATTTTTGCAAAATGGTAATGATGAGTTGTACAATATAAAGAATATAGATTGCAGTCAAAGAGTGCACTCAACTTAAATGCTGCAAGGCTAATTGCAGCATGTGTGAATTATTTGTAACACAGTACAACATCGTAGATTTGTTTTCCACCAACGTGTCCTTTCATAAAGTCAAATACAATGACATAGACATGACAAAAATAGGATGCACTAATTTAAAATTAAAATAAAATAAACAACATAAAATGCAACAAACACACAGAATTAAAAGCAGACACATATCCTGCCAAAGAAGTAAGCTACCATGCAGGCAGTAATGCAAGGTGCATATTAATCAGTCATACTACATTCAAGAACACACAATTAAGACACATTCCTTTAATTGGTTACGTTTACGTGTACACTACATTGGGTGTGCACGTTAAAGATCCCACGATTGACAAACGGGTCTTTCCTGGCAAAATTGCTTAGGCACAGTTAATAATTGTCTACCTATACCCGTGTGACTTGGAATAATAGGCCGTGAAAGGTAAATATGCGCCCAAAATGGCTGCAATCTACTGGCCGTATACAATTTCATCTCACACGGCATCACTGCAGAGCGCCTAGAACTGTACCCGCGGAATATGCGCGATATAAGACTCATTGATTGATTGATTGATTGATTAATAAACACATGTATCACAGCCATGTAAGGCATATAACCACAGTCAGTCATTTCCTTAGATACAAATGTATTTCTGCGAGGAATGTCGACACCTGGTTGTGATCTACCAACTACAGGAGTGTGCATCTGTAATTGATTTCAGCTTCCTTCCTGACTGCTTCGTGGTCACTATTCTTGGAATGCAGGCGGAAGTTTACACGCTGGAGAACGACATCCTCGCCAAACAGATATATGTCAACACGGCTTGAATCGCATCGCGTTACCTTTTCCCTAGGCAGTTTCATAGATATTGCATAGTCCGCTTTCCCCTCGTTCCCGGCAAAAGTGCCGCCCCAATTGTTTGTGGTCACGTTGTCCCATCCGTTATCCGGGCCTATTGTCGTCAGATACACACCTGGAAACATTCAGTTGCATTCATACTAACCGAAAGTTATAGAATATGCGATTGAACAACGCCTGCAAAGATAAGGACACATTAAGAGTTGCTAATTAACAACAACAACAACAACAACAACAACAACAACAACAACAACAACAACAACAACAACGACGATGATTACAGAGACGAATTATTGGACAAGAGGAGCGATATTAATAGTTGTTCCCAAGGCATTAAGGAGTTCATTTCTTTATAGTGGTAAATGAAATATACCTTATGTTTGGCTGTAAAAGTCTAAGAAGAAGAACAAGAACAACAAGTCGCGTAAGGCGAAAATACAATATTTAGTCAAGTAGCTGTCGAACTCACAGAATGAAACTGAACGCAATGCCATTTTTCAGCAAGACCGTATACTCGTAGCATCGTCAGTCCACCGCTCATGGCAAAGGCAGTGAAATTGACAAGAAGAGCGGGGTAGTAGTTGCGCTAAGAAGGATAGCACGCTTTTCTGTACCTCTCTTTGTTTTAACTTTCTGAGCGTGTTTTTAATCTAAACATATCATATGTATATGTTTTTGGAATCAGTAACCGACAAGGAATAAGATGAAAGTGTTTTTAAATTGATTTGGACAATTTAATTTTGATAATAATTTTTATATATTTAATTTTCAGAGCTTGTTTTTAATCCGAATATAACATATTTATATGTTTTTGGAATCAGTAAATGATGGAGAATAAGATAAACGTAAATTTAGATCGTTTTATAAATTCTTATTTTTTTTTACAATTTTCAGATTTTTAATGACCAAAGTCATCAATTAATTTTTAAGCCACCAAGCTGAAATGCAATACCGAAGTCCGGGCTTCGTCGAAGATTACTTGAACAAAATTTCAACCAATTTGGTTGAAAAATGAGGGCGTGACAGTGCCGCCTCAACTTTCACGAAAAGCCGGATATGACGTCATCAAAGACATTTATCAAAAAAATGAAAAACACGTTCGGGGATTTCATACCCAGGAACTCTCATGTAAAATTTCATAAAGATCGGTCCAGTAGTTTAGTCTGAATCGCTCTACACACACACACACACACACACACACACACACACACACACACACACACACACACACACACACACACACACACACGCACAGACACACACACATACACCACACCCTCGTTTCGATTCCCCCTCGATGTTAAAATATTTAGTCAAAACTTGACTAAATATAAAAAGAAGAGGAACAAGAACAAGAACAACAAGAAACATTTACAAGTAAAGGGCAGCATAAACAACGACCAAACATGACCTACCAGGACCATGCCTTCCACTTGGACTCTTTAGGATTACCATAGTCCGAAGAATTCCACGGAGACCTTCCTTGTCCGTGTAGTGGAAGTAGGTATCTCTACACATCTTTCCGGTGTTCCCTCCGTGAGAAATATATTAGGTTACCTGCAAAAAGCAAACCTCTGTCCATCATCACCATCATCGTCGTCATTACTATCGCATTGTGGTTTGGTCATCGTCAACATCATCATTGTTACCTTTGTCGTCGACGTCGTCACTCAAACTAATTCTCAGGAGTCGTGTGAACAGTGGACGTGCAAGAAAGACAAGTTAATAACGATTACAAGAGGCATGACATTATTATTTTGGTTTTAATTTAATGTTTCATCAGTATTGCATTAACGATCTGAAACGGACACTTTCACTTCTTGCGTAACTAATCAATTCAACTCTTAACTAGGTTTTTAAAGAGATAGATGGATACATTGTGAGTGCGTGTCTGTCAGTTAAATGCATAGAGTTTGTTTGTTTGTTTGTTTGTAAGTTCTGAATGTAGTCGCTGGAGAAAATCAGATTTCTGAACTCAACCGTATGAAATTAGATGCTTTGGACATAGAACACCGATTTCCGTTTTATCCGGGTAAGTTAGAGTTCTTATCACGGCCTGTTGAGATTAGGATTCTGATTCTATTTAGCTAGATTCGGAATCTAGCCAGATTCAAGATCAGCCATGACATCAAATAGACATGTATGATTTTGGGCTCTCGGACAGAGGCCGCAACTTTCCGACAGCACACCTGGACAGGAATATAATTATGATGGGCTAGTTTACCGGTGTCTTTTGTTCAACTCTTGTGACTAAAGTGATTCTTTAATCAACCTTGTTGATAACACATACTGCACTTCTTAATGACGTAAACGAGTGGATATAACAACTAATGTAAGCATATTGACATACCTGGATAAGCTGTTGTCAGATCACGGATGAGCACAGTGCCCTCTCGCTGGGCAGAAGTAGATTGGCAGTATGGTCTATAAATGTCGCCTTCACAACATTTAGATATGACGTATAGCAATACTGTTGAGTCAACATAAACGTCCAAGATGTATTTACATGTACTTCGATCGTTTCCAGTACTACTCACAAGAGGGCCCGGGATTATTTATTATTATTCTTTTTATTATTCTCTTTATTTATATAGCGCCTTATCCGAAGTTCAAAGCGCTTTTTCAACACAAACAGCAGAGGAGTACTTTCTTGCCTTCCTAACTAGCAGTACAGTTAAAGGATACGTGTGGGGCCAATTCTGCTCCTACAGTGCATGTGGTATCTTACAACTGGTATATTGCGATATACAGCATTGGCAAAGGGACATGGTATGGGGTCTTTTCTTGAAAGGTGTTATTACACTTACACACATCCCCTTTATTCGCCGCACATTCCAGAGCAATGCCACAAACCTGTTCATGCCACGCGAGCACACCGTGACTCGAACATGTACGTTTCTACGAGACAGCTATGTGCCCAGAAATATGATTAGACACCTATCAATGCACACATATACACCCGTCGCGATATAACCTTGAATGGTTGAAAACAACGTTAAACACCAAATAAAGAATGAGTGTCTAGAGGAATTACTCCCTGTCATTACTGACATCATAAATCAATCCCTCACATCCGGTCAAGTACCCCCTTCTTTTAAGCATGCAGTAGTCACTCCCCTCCTGAAAAAAGCTAACCTTGACATCAACACTTTCAAGAACTACCGCCCTGTCTCCAATTTGCCTTTTGTTTCGAAAGTCCTTGAAAAAGTTGTTTTGGCCCAATTGTCAGAGCATCTCGCTAAGACAGGTATGGTTGAACCATTACAGTCCGCCTACCGCGCAGATCACAGCACTGAAACAGCCCTACTTAAGGTAGCGAATGATCTTCTCACTGCTTGTGACAGCGGCTCTGTTTCGCTTCTGGCCCTGTTGGACCTATCCGCAGCGTTCGACACCCTTGACCACGATATACTGCTGGCAAGGTTGAACACCACATTCGGCATAACAGGCACGGCTCTGGGGTGGTTCTGCTCCTACCTGACT
>NC_090252.1:17052574-17082574 GCF_037325665.1 Littorina saxatilis | reverse complement strand
AATGATATACATGCGAATGATTGGGACAATTCCTCCCCACATTTGTTTTTTTCCTTTTGTTATTAGTTGTTTTGGATGTTTATATGCAATGCATTATTGCAACAATGCTGCAATTTCCACACTACATGTTTTTCCCATTTTTGAATGTGTATACAAAACCATAACCCTTTTCTTATTACTATTTACATTATATACGTCTGTAAGTAACAATAACCTTGTCAATTTTACTATCTATATTATGTGCGTCTGTATTAAGTGTTTGTATAAGGGACAGGTTGTAAGATTAGGCTTTGCCTAAAACCTCTATCCTTTGGTAATAAAGTTCAGTTTCAGTTTCAGTTTCAGTTTCTCTCTCTCTCTCTCCCTCTCTCTCTCTCTCTCTCTCTCTCTCTCTCTCTCTCTCTCTCTCTCTCTCTCTCTCTCTCTCTCTCTCTCTCTCTCTCTCTCTCTTAAAAAGGAGACACTATTGCATCAGACTGAGGTGTGTGTGTCTTTGCAAAGCTCAACGAGTAAAGTGCTGAACATATCTGAACACTCACGACTGACAAAGTGTCGGGGAAAATACCGGGTTTATCATATTCCACGCAACACTCACGAAATATAGTAATGTGGGTTTGTAGAATATTCCGGGCGTAAGCAGAGCTGTTATTTTCGTTCAATTTGCTTCTCATAGTCCATAAACAAACTGACATGTGAAGTTATTGGAGAGAAGCCAAGGTAAACAGCTCTTTCAAGGTAGTCGTTATACAATTCACAATAATAATGCTTTAAATAGTCATAGGGGAACACACTGCACTAGCCGTCACAAAAAATTGGTCTTCTCTAAGACTGAAGAACAATGTGGACCTTGTTTTTGTTTAAGCAGCGTTTTATTTAACAATACGGATTTATTATATAGTAAACATCAACAACAAGCTGTAAGCTTACATTTTTTTTTTCAAAGGACATTTCAATTGAGAGGCTTAAAATGATAGTCTAGCAAAAGCATTGTCTCCTATCGAACCAAGAGCTACACAGTTCTAGTTTGGGGTTGTAATTGTGTGACCGCACACTACCTGGCAGGAATACCTTTAGGTAACATTTTGAGTGCTGAGTTACTCAAATAGAAAATGGTTGTGTTTTGACTTAGAATCCCAGACACATGTTGCGCCAGTCATAATTTCCGTCCTACCTTTCGCCCCTGAGTATTTCATGATCTATTCTCAGAGATACAGATCTAAAATTTAACAAAGAGATACAGAGTTTGTTTTAAGTGTTGACTAGATGACAACAACACACGAGGAAGGTCTTAGTATTAGTGTTTGAGCGTTTTACTTTTCAAATCTAAATGCTGTGTTTGATAGTCTTTTCAGACAATGATATTCTCCATCAGACAGTGTGTTTGTTTTTGTTATGCGAAGCATTATAGCCTTGTATGGCACGGAATGTGCATGCGTTGCTAGACTGTGGGTTTTACGTCTTCAATCCAACAGTCTTAATCTGCTTGGACGAATGGGTATCAATGAAAACTAAATACAATATGCTGACGAACGAAAGTCTGGACTCCTGTCACAGGAAAGATGTAGAAGCAAACTGCTCGCTGATTAAAATTCACTTAATTATATGGCATCATTTTGGAGGGGTTTTGAGCAAATTGCAGGTGTTCCTAAATTACAGTACAGCAAATTGTATTTGAACTGTTTAAGGTCCAAAACGTCAGAAAACTGTCAACAAATGCGCCTTTAGGTGTACTGACTTAGTGTGTTGTTTGAATAAAGCTATACAAATCCAGCCACACAATTAAGGATAACAAAACACAAACAAGCTAATGTCATTGCAGTATGTTTTTTTTGTTTTTTTTTACAGAAAATGGTTGATCAAAAAGTCAAGTTTTTAAATGTAAATAGAAATAAGTACAGGAAACAGTCGACGACACAATTAACCTATGGACTACAATACAGTTCATGTTTACACTGAAAGTGGCAGAATAGTAAAGCACGTATTTGAAAAAAATAACAATCACAACGGTACTCTTTTCACTCTTCCTTATCAACAATTGATTTCAGTTTGGTGGCTTAACAATTAATTAATGACTTTGGTCATTGAAAATTGTAAAAAAAATATTATTTTAATAAAACGATATAAATTTACGTTCATCTTATTCTTCATCATTTTCGAATTCAAAAAACATATAAATATGTTATATTCGGATTAAAAACAAGCTCTGAAAATTAAAAATATAAAAATTATGACTAAAATAAAATGTCCGAAATCGTTTTAAAAACAATTTCATCTTATTCCTTGTCCGTTCCTGATTCCAAAAAACATATATTTATATGATATGTTTGGATTAAAAACACGCTCAGAAAGTTAAAACGAAGAGAGGTACAGTAAAGCGTGCTATGCAGCGCAACCGCTACCGCGCTAAACAGGCTCGTCACTCTTACTGCCTTTGCACTAGCGGCGGACTACGGTCATTGTGAAAACATGCAGATCGTTCAGTTTCATTCTGTGAGTTCGACTTAGCTTGACTAAATGTTGTATTTTCGCATTACGCGACTTGTTTTTACAGTTGGCTTTGAGGTATTTATAAAGCCCCACTGAAGAAAGCACTTGTAACTTGTCACTGTTTTGATCTTATTCATTTAAACGCACACACACACACACACACACACACACACACACACACACACACACACACACACACACACACACACATACACACACACACACACATACATACACACACACACACACACATACACACCACGCAGAGAGAGAGAGAGAGAGAGAGAGAGAGAGAGAGAGAGAGAGAGAGAGAGAGAGAGAGAGGAGAGAGAGAGAGAGAGAGAGAGAGAGAGAGAGAGAGAGAGAGAGAGAGAGAGAGAGAGAGAGAGAGAGAGAGAGAGAGAGAGAGAGAGAGAGAGAGAGAGAGAGAGAGAGAAAAAAAAACATTCGAAGTGATTTTACAACTTATCCTGAAAAAACTCGCTTAAGCCGAACTGCAGGGTATTTTCTCGGGAAATGTTTGGCTTATCCGAACTCGGATATGCACAAACTTGGATAAGCGAAACGATTTTTCATTCCCCGGGCGAGTTCGGCTTAAGCGTGTTTGACTGTACTGGCATGTGTGAATTGTGGCAATAGCAATACGTGCCGATAGCACTACTGTTTTTGGCAATTTGTGTCGATAGCACTACAGAAAATAGCGCAAACGATACGTGGCACAAATGACACGTAGCGCTAGCGGGATCATATATGGCCATCTTAGCTTTGTGGATACCAAAAAACAATGCGTGCAAAACTGGGATGGCGACAAGGCCGGCTAAAGCCATCCAACAAATTGTTTTCTCGGGATATCTCCAGTCCAAAAAGTTTGGGTAAACAATCATGGTGCGGTCGTCTGCCCAGACGATGACGCTGTATATGAGATAGACGATGCAGAAGAGGAGCGGGTAGATGACGTGATAAAGGCGACACGGCACAGCGGTGACACAATGCTCTATCATCACAATCAGGGTGTTGATGGCGTGTTTCTGCACGTTGGCAAAGCTGGCGATGTCAGGGTTGTAGAAAGGGATGAGCCGGTAGAAGACGTAGTATACGAGGGTGACCATCAGGGACAAAGTGGACGTGATGTTGAAGGATATCCACACCAGACACACATACCAGGGCGGACGATCATCCGATTCCCCAGCAAAGAGACGTGCTTGATGAGCATTGGACGTGGGACGAGTGCAGAGATGAACACAACAACAGTTAGTGTTGTTGTCATCATTTTTTCTCCCTGGGTCATCCTGTGTGGTTGGGTCAATTCTATGACCACCTATTTTCTTCCGGCAGTGAACAAAGACAGCCACTGCGCAGTGCAGGGAGAGGTGAAGACACAGCGACAGGTTGGACCACTGTGTGAGGTAGCTCCACCACCTGGCATCAGGAACCTGGACGGGTCGGTGGGTGGCTATGTACCCCACACAGGTGACAGTGTACACCATCAGTACAGCGCGGTAACACAGGTAGACCCAGCCTGGGAGGTTCCACTGCACAAACACATACACCTTTGAACAATGTACAAAATAAGATACCCCCTCCCCTCACTGGTTAAAGCCGTAAGGCGCTTTGCTTGCAATTGTTAATTTGTTTAAATTGTGTATGAAACTTAATTAGTAATACCAAAGAAGCAATTTAACACGGCACCAGCAAATTGCCCAGAACTTCGTCTTGTAATTTCAAAATATAAGTGGTGGCATTAAATGCGTTTGAACATTATTCAGGTTGTAGGTTAAACTTGTGATCGTAACATCGCTCTGAATTAGTTGATGATATTAAATTCAACCGGTGTGTTTCTATTGTGAAAGATATGTATTTTTGCCATTTACTTTAGGGTATTCTTCAAGGATAGTGACTGTAGCAACTACCACACATGCCAATTTATAAAATAAAATAAAATTAGCTTTATTATCTCACATAGAGAAAATGCAATGGGGGTGCATGTAGCATAAAAACAAAAGAAACACTACAACATTAATACCATATTTAAGTATTTGTGCTAAATAATAACATTGTTTTCAACTAAACACATATCTGCATACAAATCTCTTTCTGTTGAGATGTAAAACAGATCGGCAAAAGAGTCATACACATAAACAATATCATTCAATTCCGTTTACAAATCACACACTATACCACATTAGAAATATGCCCTGAATATGTAAACGATTCATAAACACCAACACAGTCATTGAGTCCCTCAAAACAACAACAGAAAAACTTCCCCCTCATATAATGTAATGTAACGATTGAACACTAGATTTCCTTTATTTGAACCGTGTGACGTCAGAGTCCGAACAAAACTCATATTTAGGTGGTTAGCCGAGACCACACAATAGTGCATGTTTGTGTGCGTTGAGTCCCAACAGGCAGAAGCAATTCTAACTAAAAGTAGATCGATAAATAACTGCTTCTTGTATAGTTGACCAAAATATGACATTTAACACATACCTTGACAGTCCTTGTTCACTGTCTAATATGTTTGTTATATTGCTCGTTTCAACCGACACCTTCCAAGCAATAGTTCATACACTCAGTGAAAGCGTGGTGTGGGTACTCACCAAGAAATAGCAGAATCGTTCAGTTTTGACACCGCCAAAACAGAAGTGTTTCAACTTAAACTCCTCACGCACGGCGTTCATGCAACCAGCCATACCAAGACCTTATCTGCAGTCAACAACCAGCAGGCCAATTATGTGCTATCACGTACGCCTACAGTATTATTGAGGTCTAACAAATGACGTCTCACAACGTGCGCGGTCGTCCTTGGCGGTCAAGAAAGCCGCGGGCGCCGCCGCGATCATTGCGCATACGACACTTCTAGACCGCCAATATTTGTTTGTGCGCATCACGTGCTCCACATAAATCGGCCGGAAACGAAGCAATTGGGAAATCTGGATTCCACAGCTCTAATCTTCGCAGCATAGGTTATTTATTAGCTGAGGGGTGAACCCTGGTACTTCCTGGACTATTTCCAAATCTGCATAATGTTACTCCTTGCTGACAACTAAAAGAGTGCCAGTAGGTTTACCAACGGAGAGACTCGGAAACTTAAGTCTAGTCAATATGGAGGTTTAGATATTGCGTCACGTACCCCGACCTCACCTTGACTAAATGTAGTAATTTCGCCTTACGCGACTTGTTTTCCGTTCAAGTTATTGCAAATCTATCAATCAATCAATCAATCAATCAATGAGGCTTATATCGCGCATATTCCGTGGGTACAGTTCTAGGCGCTCTGCAGTGATGCCGTGTGAGATGAAATTTTATACGGCCAGTAGATTGCAGCCATATCGGCGCATATTTACCTTTCACGGCCTTATTCCAAGTCACACGGGTATGGTAGACAATTATTAACTGTGCCTAAGCAATTTTGCCAGGAAAGACCCTTTTGTCAATCGTGGGATCTTTAACGTGCACACCCAATGTAGTATACACGGGGGGTGGTTCGGACACCGAAGAGAGTCTGCACACAAAGTTGACTCTGTGAAATAAATTTCCGCCGAACCTGGGATCGAACTCGCGCTGACAGCGGCCAACTGAATACAAATCCAGCGCGCTACCAACTGAGCTATATCCCCGCCCCAGGTTTATCACAGCAATTAAAATTTTACGTGAACGTATATAGATAAAGAGTAATAATACGAATTGTAGACGGTAGCAACAAGAAGAAGAAGGAAGAAAAGTTTTTTAAAAAAACGTACCATTTTTTTTTTTTTTTTTTTTTGCCGCGGTAGTCATTTTTTTTGCTGGAATAATATCAAGGGATGTCACTAGACATTTTTGCAAAACAATTATTGTTCATGAATTGTTCCCCGTTGATCGCATATTGAGGTGTTCCAAGTTGGCCGACTGTTCCGGGATTGGCGACTTTCCCGTACACACAAATACACGCACAGACAGACAAAAGTTAGCATCGCATAGGCTACACTTACGTGAGCCAAAAAAATGACCTGCATGTTTGTAGAGGCCTAGAAAGGGGGACACATTTTCGTAATGTTAAGTAGTCTTTATGAAGAAATAATTTACCAGAGAAAAGTAAGGATTATAGTAAATATAAATTAAATTGGGCATACTTTTGACGTCCTTTTATATGTTCTTATACAAATCACAAAATTTGTGTAGATCGCGAGATAATTTCAAAAAAACCTGTATCAGGCCTACCGCTAACGGACAATAGTACTGGTAACAATGTAGCAGTTGCATAGTGATTACAGACGAACATGCGTACACAACGCATTCAACAGTGATTGAGTAAGGGATGTAAACCAGCTAACCACTTCGGGTGGGGGACACCACGAGTTGCTTGCGCCCATTGAAATCATGCAAGAATAACACTTGGTAACTTTTTGTTTGTGAGAGTTGTTGTTGTATTATGCTCCTCGTTGTTGCTGCTGGTGTAATGTGTGACTCACGTTTGAAATACTTGGGTCAATGTTTTGGCAATTGTTGTAAGTCTGTCTGCGCGCGCGCGCGCGTGTGTGTGTGTGTGTGTGTGTGTGTGTGTGTGTGTGTTTGTGTGTGTGTGTGTGTGTGTGTGTGTGTGTGTGTGCGTGTGCGTGTGTGTGTGTGCGTGGGTGTGTGTGTGTGTGTGCGTGTGCGTGAGTGCGTGTGTTCGCGCGTGTATGTATGCTCGCTTAGAATGTTCATCTCGATGCGTCATTAAATGAATGCTTGGTGAATTTTGCGTTTTACTATCTTTCTTTATTTGGTGTTTAACGTCGTTTTCAACCGTTCAAGTTTATATCGCGACGGGGAAAGAGGGGAGATGGGAAAGAGCCACTTGTTAATTATTTCTTGTTCACAAAAGCACTAATCAAAAAATTGCTTCAGGGGCTTGCAAAGTAGTACAATATATGACCTTACTGGGAGAATGCAAGTTTCCAGTACAAAGGACTTAACATTTCTTACATACTGCTTGACTAAAATCTTTACAAACATTGACTATATTATATACAAGAAACACTTAACAAGGGTAAAAGGAGAAACAGAATCCGTTAGTCGCCTCTTACGACATGCTGGGGAGCATCGGGTAAATTTTTCCCCGGCCCCCTAACCCGCGGGGGGACGTTTTAATATGATTGTTAAAATAAATGACGAGGAAATATATCAGCCCTTTGCAAGTAACACTAGTTTCCTGTCAAGGGTCATTGTGAGACGGAGTAATCCTACTTTACTAGCACACTTTCTGCTTGAGACGAAGTTGATTTATTGAGTCATAGCCTGTTAATGGCTGTGTAAGTAAAGTGTATGTGTTAGCACATTATGGAACTCAGCTAAGCTTTACTTGGCGCGCAAACACTGAATCGTCGTCAACAGCAATGCATCTACTATTGGTGTTTCAACTTCTCCTTATTGTTTGGTTCGCATCATTACTGGGCCTTGATGATTCAGTTAGTAAGTATTACATGTTATGTATTATGTCATTATAAACAAAAGAACGTCAAAGTCAGTGTCACAATTCAACACAAATAGTATAATTTTAATGTTGCTTGTTTTCTTTTAAAGTGATGTCAGTTTCATTGTTGTCATGTGTCAGTTTGTAAACCACGTTTAAAAATGGTTAAATTGTCAATGTACTTTTTAGTTCGTCCATAAGACGATGTATTTATGTATTGTTGGTAATGCATTTTTTGATGACAAGTGTTTTTATTTATTTATTCGTGTTTTTAATGTTTTTATTTTTTTATTTACGTACAATATTCTTGTATCTTTGTCTAGCTATTTAGTTATTTACATATTTATCCACTAACTTTCTGCTTTATTATATTTTACGGCGGCGATAGGAATATACCTATGTGCAGAATAAATACATATTTTGAACCAAATGTACAGCTTGTATGGCTGGATGTCCTTAACTTTATATCCTGACAAAAGTATTGGCTGGTCAAAGCAGGTGAGTCTTAATTGGTGAGGGGAAACAAATCAATCGATGTTTAGGCAATACGCAGTTTTGAATGTCAAAGTTTGGTGTCAAAAACTTTCTGTTTAAGGGCTGTTTTTCCTTTCCTTCTGTTTAGATGCATTTTTCGAGACAAAGGAGTATGTAACAGACGACGAGGGCAATGTGACCACGACTTTCAACATATCTGCCGTGTGCTGACAAAACCGAGTAAGTCCATTTTTTTCAAAAATGATATTTTTTGTTCATCAAAGCTTGGAAATTAAGGCGCACCTTGTGTGTAAACTGTGACTTTGTGAAATAAATAGATAAGGAGATATAAAAAAGTAAGTCCACACCTTAAAAACTGTTTAAAGTACATCTGCCATGTGCTGACAAAACCGAGTAAGTCCATTTTTTCCCAAAAATGATATCTTTTTGTTCATCAAAACTAAGAAATCACGAAGCAGCCTGTGTGTAAATTTTGACTTTGTAAAATAAATAGATAAGGAGATATAGAAAAGTAAGTCCACAACTTCAAACATTTCTCCAAAAAAATTACATGTCAATTTGCTGGTAAAACCAAGTAAGTCCATCCACCAATCACAAGAACCTTTATGACGCTATAACCAATCAGAATGCAATGTTTTTGCCAGTATGACGTCAAAGTCAATCCGAATATTCTTGCGGCATTTTACTTGTTAGTAGGGGTGCTAGTTTTGGTGCAAGCGAGAGAGAGAGAGAGAGAGAGAGAGAGAGAGAGAGAGAGAGAGAGAGAGAGAGAGAGAGAGAGAGAGAGAGAGAGAGAGAGACTAAACAGGGAGAGAGTGAGAGAGGGGAAAGAAATCAGGTCCGAGGGGGGGGGGGGGGATGGAGGGAGAGAGGGAAATAAAGGGAAAGAGGAATTAGGGAGGGAGGAAGAGAGTAAGAGGGAGAGAGATAGCGAGAGAGGTAGGGAGGGATAGAAAGAGAGATGGAGGGAGGAAAAGAGAGCGATAGGGAGGGATAGAGGGAAGGAGAGAGAGAGAGACAAGGATCGTCAGGAGAATTATATATAGATAGAGAAGAAAAATGTTTAAAATAAAACGTCATAAGGTGACGTCATTATGTCTCGCCTTATCGAAAGAGGTCATTTGTGTGTTCTAAACTTTAAATGACGTCATTTGTGAGTTCTAAACTTAAAATGACGTATTTTCTGTATGTGTCGTCTGACAAGAATTTTAAAACTATCATAAAAGGAAAATTGGGAACCCCTTGGACTTACTTGGTTTTGTCAAAACATTCATGCACACTTAAAAAGTTGTTTTTGGTTGTGGACTTACTTGTTCATATCTGCTTATCTAAGCACTCTAAAAAGTAGAAATTAGCACACAAGATGCGCATTGATTTCTTCTTTTTGATGAACAAAAAATATCATTTTGAAAAAACAAGAGGCGAAGCCATCAAGGCTCACGTAAGAAATCGACAAACAGTAACACAAACTCAATCACTCCGTCACACATACACACACACACACACACACACACACACACACACACACACACACACACACACACACACACACACACACACACACACACACACACACACACAGAAAGAGCATAGGTGAAACTGTGCAAGAAAGCGAGACACTAGATCTAGATCTGTCTGTCTGCATGTAGCCTACTTACAGGACACGACTGCCAACTAGTCTCGGCGCGCTCAAAATAATAATGACCGAGACTTTCAGTACTTCCTTCGCGTGACGTCTAACCCTCTTACGTCATAATGTGACGTCAATGTAATGTGACGTCTTCAAATGTTAGAGTTTCTACCACAGACATACACACACACGCACGCACAAACACACACGCACACACACACGCACAAACGCACAGACAGACAAAGTTATGATCACATAGCCTACACTTACGTGAGCCAAAAAGACTTACCAAAGCGGAAGGTCGTGGGTTCGAATCCCGGCCGCACCTGACGGGTAATTAAGGTGAAGATTTTTCCGATATCCCAGGTCAACTTACGTGCAGGCCTGCTGGTGCCTTATCACCCTTCGTGCGTACACGCAAGCACAAGACCAAGTGCGCACGGAAAAGATCGTGCAGTCCAAAGCAGAGTTTGGTGGGTTATAGAAACACGAAAATACCCAGCATGCTTTCACCGAAAACGGCGTATGGCTGCCTAAATGGTTTTGTAAAAACGGTCATCCACGTACAAATCCACTCGTGCAAAAGCACACGTGTACGTGGGAGTTTCAGCCCACGAACGCAAAAGAAGAAGAAGAAGCAGTTCTAAAACGCCTTCACAAAAATTGCATTCCTCGCTGTTAAAACCCGTCAATCGGGACAGTGAATGTTTCAGTACCATGTCCACACGGCATCTGAATTGCTTAATATCAATTCAAACGTAACACATCTATAAATAGATTCAGGAAACATTGACACCTGCAATAAAATCACTTTCGTGCCTGTGCTAGCATTTTAATGTCCAGAAATATTTCTAAGACATCAAACCCGGGTTAGTGTTTGATTTGAATTTCAAATAATGTGATTTAAGGTTGTAACTATAGTAGTAATCGTACCACCCAAACTTACAACAACAAAACATTACCAGAACAACAAAACATGCTGTGTAGCTTAAAAAAATTCATGTACGTGAATAATATGTATTTTAGCAAATCACCGCAATCTGATATGCTCATCATTCTCCAAGGCACTCAAACTAACACTCACGTACACAGTCATACACAAGAACCAGCTTTTATTCTTAGATCAAGACTGGTTTTAATCAGAACAAACACACAAACGCACACATTGTTACAGGTTCTCTTCGAAAGTATCTGTGAGAATCGTACCGAAATGAGCCAGAGCGTTGTTTAGAGATCAAATAAGCAAAGGGAAGTAAGCGCTCTAATGTGCACACGACATGTGTAATAGAGTAAGCGAGAGTTATACGGAACGTTTCTCCTGGCACCTGAGAGAATAACGCATTGAAATGAACAAGCGACTTTCATCCTCAAAAAAAGCATTACTTTTTCTTCCAAATGTTTTGACAAAACCAAGTAAGTCCACTTGCTTAGATCTGTCAATTTTTTTAGATCTGATATAATGGAAAAAAGTGACAAAACCAAGTAAGTCCACAAAATGCCCAACAAAACAAAAACCATCCATCAGATCATTATCAAACTCGGGTTGTAAACGTACATTAATGCTATTTATCTTATTATCTCTGAAGGTTGATCAAGATAATCGTCACTTTTGAGAAATGTAATAAAACAGAAAAAGTCGTTTATCTCAGAACTAGGTTCAGTGGACTTACTCGGTTTTGTCAGCACACGGCAGATATGTCCTAACATTAACATTAGCCTGGTTAAAGTGTACAAAGGTGCACAACCAAACTTTACAAAGCCGAAATGCCGTATACAGTTCAAAGGCGATACGTGCACACCGTTTGCAAAATATTGTTCCTGTAGCAAACGAACCTTCTCCTTGACAGTGGATATAAAGAGTTCAGATTGCACCGAGTGGTTTGTTCATGGCACACTGGAAACTGGTGGGTCTGTTAGCAAAACTGTAAACATTTGCTCAAACCGTAAGTATCTGTCTCTTTGATTTTGCGTGAACATAATTAAAAAATGTTCTTCCGCCTTGACACACACGCACGCACGCATGCACACACACACACACACACACACACACACACACACACGCACACACAAACAACCACACACACACACACACACCCACACACCCACACCCACACCCACACACACACACACCACACGCAACACAACACAACACAGCAATACACAACACAACACAAAACACGCACACACACACTATTCATATACTTTCCACTGCTCAACACAGACCAAACGTTAGCATCATGTGCATCTTGTATTTAAGTTTGTGGGGATGCAAATGAAGGTGTGCACCTAGTGCACGTATGCGTCTTTTCGACCATAAATAAACACATAATCAAACACAATGACCGATTTGTCGTCAATTCGACTGCATTCAAGCATGTTTGTTTATGTTTGTTTCTACACTGGGCGTACCTTTCTGAAATTAATCGAATGTTTAGCCTCAATTGATAATCATCAATATTCCCTGCTTTGAAGTGCACTTTTCAACATTTGCAAAGGCTACATTTTGCAGACATTGATTTATGTTAATTTATTTAAACATCCCACATCACTCAGCACTGTCGAGTCTTGAAGTGCAATGTTAGTCCTACAATCTTCCAAGCAAAAGACACTGTGTGATTTGTGCAGATAAATATTTCTTGCTTTCAGATACCACATGGTGTTCCACGGAGTTATTTTCTTGATCCAATTATGTTGTTTATTAACATTAACAACAGAAACAAAATAATACTGTCAGCTTAACATTTGTTCTGTTGAGTATATGTTGACAAAACTGCGTGTGCATATCATGTCATATAGCCGTAGGGGCGGGGATATAGCTCAGTTGGTAGCGCGCTGGATTTGTATTCAGTTGGCCGCTGTCAGCGTGAGTTCGATCCCAGGTTCGGCGGAAATTTATTTCACAGAGTCAACTTTGTGTGCAGACTCTCTTCGGTGTCCGAACCTCCCCCCGTGTACACTACATTGGGTGTGCACGTTAAAGATCCCACTATTGACAAAAAGGTCTTTCTTGGCAAAATTGCTTAGGCACAGTTAATAATTGCAGTTCATAATTGTCTACCTATACCCGTGTGACTTGGAATAATAGGCCGTGAAATGTAAATATGCGCCGAAATGACTGCAATCTACTGGCCGTACAAATTTCCTCTCACACGGCATCACTGCAGAGCGCCTAGAACTGTACCCACGGAATATGCGCGATATAAGACTCATTGATTGATTGATTAACAAATGCATGATTTTGGCATATCTGTTTAGCTGGTAGTCCGGCCTTAATCTACTTTTAGGAAACCCTTTTTAAAAAGAAAAATATAAACACGTCGACCAGGATTTGAAGCCACCTTGGATTGGAGTTTCAACATTTTGAAAATACAACGTTCCCACATTTCTACTAACCACACAACAACTCTGATACGATGTACTTCTTTAGAAAGGCTAATCATCAGTTCATATAGACCACAAGTCACGAACTTTTCGCGTTTCGTTGTTGTTCACAAATCGTATTATTTATGATCTGATGTGCATGAAATCTCAAGTAAAGTATTCTCAGTTACAAAACAACATGGCAGATACTTTCCTTTTTTTCCGTTTCGAATAAAAACTCTCACGGGTACACACTAGGCACTCAAAAGCGACATTCTAATATTGAATATGTAACCACGCATAGTGTTGTCTCAGCTGGCTGTGTGGTCTCAAATGTTTCTATTGTTTGTATATGCCACGCTATATGTTTCTAAAGAAAGCGTGTTTAAAACAAAACAGATTGTGTTGATGGCATGAGTCAACAACGTTATGCTTTTAGTTCATCCCTACCTTTTCTCCCAATGAACTGACAATGCAGTGTGTTTCTTTTTTCGACATATCAAGGCACCAACACAACTCCATTCCCACTCAGCAGGAGTGAAGCATCTGAGACCACTACGTCACAAACAGGTAAGCGTTAAGTTGTTATAATTCTTAAATATTCGCAGCTTAATCAAACAGCTATATTTCTTGGTCCTGATTTGATATTGTGAACATGATTTTATCTCTATTTTCCATTTAATATTTCGCTTTGTTGTAAAGAAAGCCATTGATAACAAAGTGCATCACTGACGTGGCACTGCGTTGTAACGTGCTTAACCAGTATGGCCATTTGTGTGTGTAATGCACTTGTGGCAAGTGATGACAGTTATTGGTGGCCTGTTTAAGTCTGGTGTGTTTTAAGTGAGTGTACTTGTGTTTAAACTGCCAGTATGATGCCCAAGTCTTCAGCTGAACGCACATAGTGGTACAGATTAAAATGTCTGAAGAAAATAAAAACAATTGGAAAAACCGTAACCACATACAACAGTGTACAGCAAAACGAAGTGTAAAGAGAAGAAACGTTGCAGGTGTTCGCAGTGCTGACAGAAAATCGCATTTACAAAAGAAAATGCAAGAGATTGAAAGCAGTTTCAGGACTACCAAGTTCATTCTCAGCAATCTTATGGCGGAGCGATGAAACAAGGAAGGTTGTTTCTTCCTCGATGTTCGTGGAGAAAGATGTCTGTCAAAAAAGCGTTCTCGTCGGAGGTTATCGTTGAATCATCAACAGAAATGCAAAATCATTAACCGCCATCAGATCTTCACGCATCAGCTTATGGCGACTTCAACAGTGACACATTATTTCGGGCGATGCCAAGTATATTGAAAAAGCTGTATTACCATCAAGGAAGTAGGAAAGAAGGTCAAACTACAATGGCAGCTGAAAACATGTTTCAGAAGTCTGGTACTAACTCTCTGTACTAGTGAACTATCTGTTGTAACTTTCCTATTAGCTTGTACATGCTAGATATTACGTTTACCGTTACACATAACTAGTTTCCCTAAACCGGCACGGTTGGCCTAGTAGTAAGGCGTCCGCCCCGTGATCGGGAGGTCGTGGGTTCGAACCCCGGCCGGGTCATACCTAAGACTTTAACATTGGCATTCTAGTGGCTGCTCCGCCTGGCGTCTGGCATTATGGGGTTAGTGCTAGGACTGGTTGGCCCGGTGTCAGAATAATGTGACTGGGTGAGACATGAAGCCTGTGCTGCGACTTCTGTCTTGTGTGTGGCGCACGTTATATGTCAAAGCAGCACCGCCCTGATATGGCCCTTCAAACAAACAAACAAAAAGTGTCCCTAAACAAGAGCAAACTTAGTTGACGCATGGTATGACTATGAGGAATGTACATTATGATTCTCACACGCATGACTATTGGCATAACAGAAATATGATTTCTTGTGTGAGTAACAAAGTTTAGCGATGCACAATATTTACTCCTTGTCCTGCTTAACATCTCAACTCATGTCAGTGAGAAACCGAGTGTAGTTTGGATGCACATGTAAAATGTTACAATCCACAGCTTGGAGCCACACTGTTGCAGAATGTGATCTCATATAACGTAGCCATACATTAAGTGTTGATCATTCTTATATTGGTATGTGGCACATGTGTTGCATGAACACTATTATGTCTGGCTACGGCAACTTCAAAATCTGCAATACAAACACACTTACTTTGGAATATTTCAATAAAAGCTGTATATCAAGGTGTAAGCTTTCTCTGAAGAAAAAGTTGAGTTTAAATGATATTTGGATTAGCAAAAGCATAGCATTCATGTTCCAATTTGTGTATAGAGCTAACTCCAGCCTTGGAACCAACAATACACGCTGTGGACGAATTTCACGACATTCGATTCTTCATTCTGCTGGGATCCATTGGAGTTGTTGTGCTCCTGATTGTCGGTCTTTGCATCGTGTTTGGAGTCTTTGTAGTGAGGAGAGCTACACCAGCAGGAGGTATGCTGCTTGCGGCTGCTCTTATTTAAATCACTGCAGACTACGGGTTAGACGTGAGAGGGAGAAGATGAGCAAATCTAGTAGTTATACTTGATGTGCAGTGAGTGATGAACGATTACATTGTGTGCGTGTGTGTGTGTGTGTGTGTGTGAAACATTTCCAAGTGATGTATTTGATTCTGGTGTATAACCATAGCATCTTAATATTGGTGTACAGTATAAGCACATGATGCTATCTTCTTGTTTTTGCGTGAACATATTCAAGTGTGTTCGCCTTGACACATACGTGCGCATGCACGCACGCACTCAAACACACCCACACACACACACACACACACACACACACACACACACATATATATACGCACACATACACACATACACATTACACACACACACACACACACACACACACACACACACACGCACAGGCACACACACACACTAACACTAACACATGCTTACTTATGACATTGATGTAGTGAGGTACGTTATATGGGCACTTTACAATACGATATAATACAGAACTGATAAAGAACTAAAACTCATTACATATGAGTGACACACACATTTTTTATTTAAAAAAAATGATAAGGTAAGAAACCAATGCTATTGGGAACATAATGATTTTTGCTGACCAACTACTCAGCCTGCTAATTATTAGTTTGGTTTCATAATAGCTCGATCTCGAAGCCTGCCACCGCCACCTCCCGCTCCCCACAACTTCAGACGTGCAGTGGCCGACGCTGTGATGTTCAATGCTCAGGCTGCTGGACTGTGTGACAGCGACTCCTTCGCCAGTACACAGGGACACGACTATGTTGACATTCCTGACGACACTGATATAAGTATGAACCCAATCATTGTTTTTGTTTCATATTGTTCAGCTAACAGGGACATGGGTTTCACATGCTAAAACTGATAAGAAGGTGTACTATGCACATATAAGACAACTATTTCTGGGTTAATAATATTGGTTGTCTAAAGTTATGCAGTAAATTTGAACATATTGAAGCTTTTGTTCTTAAAATAACTTATATGTAATCCCTGTTGGCGTGTCAGGTAAAATTGTCGCCCTTTCATTTTGGCTGTATGGCTCTGTCCAAAGTGTACTGGCATCATACCGCTATTCCACAGTCATTGTTTCCCTTGACAATAACTTGCAGTCAAATGGAATTGAGGACACTGTTTGTCTGGCAATTTCCTCCTCGAGCAAGACTCATTGAATAACCTCTTGATGCATGTGCTTTTCTGAAAATGTTGATGCTGTTACATGTCTAAAATTGCTCACAATCGTGATGGCATGTTCCTGTACCAGGTAAATCCGACAAGAGCTTGTCATCGGTTGACTCCTCCCCAGTGTCAGAGAGCAGCATGTCAGACTGCCTGTATCATATCGCCTGTCCTTCATCTGACAGCTCCCTGCCTGAAGATTACCTGAATCCCGTTGAATCCGATGAGAAAACTTCAGGCACTGCCAAACTGAGGCTGGCTTCAGACTCCTCGTCTTCCTCAGAGGCCGTGATGTATTCAGGGACCATAATATAGACGTTGCGGGGAAGACGCTGGACAAATCGGCACGACAACCAGTGACGGTGATATTCCTTCTTTTTTTTCTCACAGCCGAGACGCAGGCTTTTTTTCCGAGCGGTTCGCAGTGTAAAATGGAGCAAGTTGTCGATGTGTCCAGAACGAAAGATACAAATTGCTCTTTGCTGTTAAATCGAGTTCACTTTAGTCAAAGTGTGTGTTATGAACGTAGAGATCGTCCATTCTGTAAATAGCTTTTGAAGTAAAAAACAAGTCGCGTAAGGCGAAATTACTACATTTAGTCAAGCTGTGGAACTCACAGAATGAAACTGAACGCACTGCATTTTTTCACAATGACCGTTGTCCGCCGCTAGTGCAAAAAGGCACTGAAAGTGACGAGCCTGTTTAACGCGGTAGCGGTTGCGCTGCGCTGCATAGCACGCTTTACTGTATCTCTCTTCGTTTTAGCTTACTGAGCGTGTTTTTAATCCAAACATATCATATATATATATATGTTTTTGGAATCAGGAACCAACAAGGAATAAGATGAAATTGTTTTTAAAACGATTTCGGAAATATAATTTTAATGATAGTTTTTATATTTTTAATTTTCAGAGCTTGTTTTTAATCCGAATATAACATATTTATATGTTTTTGGAATCAGAACATGATAAAAAATAAAATAAAAGTAATTTTGGATCGTTTTATAAAAAAATAATTGTAATTACAATTTGTCAGATTTTTAATGACCAAAGTCATTTATTAATTTTTAAACCTCCATGCTGAAATGCAATACCGAAGTCCGGCCTTTGTCGAAGATTGCTTGGCCAAAATTTCAATCAATTTGATTGAAAAATGAAGGTGTGACAGTGCCGCCTCAACTTTTACAAAAAGCCGGATATGACGTCATAAAAGACATTTATCGAAAAAAAGAAAAAAAAACGTCTGGGGATATCATACCCAGGAACTTTCATGTCAAATTTGATAAAGATCGGTCAAGTAGTTTACTCTGAATCGCTCTACACACACACACACGCACAGACAGACGGACAGACAGACACACACACACACACACACACACACACACACACACACACACACACACACACACACACACACACACACACACACACACACACACACATACACCACGACCCTCGTCTCGATTCCCCCTCTATGTTAAAACATTTAGTCAAAACTTGACTAACTGTAAAAAGAATATATATATTCACCTTTGATAGGCGTGGATTTACCTGATTTTTTTGTCTGGTACCATCTCAGATGCTCATAAGTCTTCTCAATGTAGATGCTATAAACAGATTCGAGTGACGTCACTTTTCCACTCAGGGGTCCGGCGCACGTGTTAAGACGTGTGCGAAGGAGAAATTGGGTGTTTTTCACGTTGTGACCGAACGATTAAATAGATCACTCTTTTTGTTTTCCTAAACTGTAGGGTGTTTGGATGGTGTTTTCATTTTTGTTTAGACTTCAGTATTATGTGGTCCGTTAAGAATTGTTTTGAATGTTTTAGAAGAGGGCAAATAGTTGAGATAGTTGAGTTAGAAGGGGTTTGATCAGGGTAGCGTTCATTGTAGTAACGCTTCGTAATTTGGAATTAAAAACAATGTCTTATAGACGTTTGACTTTATTTAGATTTTATTTGTACATTTATTGAATTTAAAGCTAACACGGATGGCACTTTAGGTCAGTGTTATAGGAAATATGATAGGCGTGCTTGTTATTACATACGTGTTTTATGTGTTATGTGTGTTGTCCTATACAATTGGTGTTATAATCTTTTACAGACAGGTAGGGTGTGCCGAAGAAAATTTTCCAGAATTAATGTAATATTTTAATGGACAATAAAGTGCTGTTATTGTTATTGTTATTATTGATAATCAGGCGAGAGAGGGAGCTAGGTTCTAATACCGACAGACGTTATGCCAAACCATAAGTATTTGATACGGCTATACTGGATAGGAATCAAAGAAATAAGTATACTTTGAATCGAAACTATTTCAAGGGTATAATATAGGTTATGCTTCGCAGAGGTGGTTTGGTTGGTTGGGGAAGGGAAGACATCCCTCGTAGAGGAACATTAACTTGAAGAACTTGAAATTGTGGTACTTGTAAATGATGTGTCTATTTCGTACTTCATCTCACTGAAAAAGGGTATATAATTTAAGAGCACGCAGGATCATGCGCTTGCGCATGTGTTTGTGTGTGTGTTTGTGTGTGTGTGTGTGTGTGTGTGTGTGTGTGTGTATGTGTGTGTGTGTGTTGTAGACATTAATTGTTATTAGATAATGAAAGTCAGTCTTCATAGTGTTTTTGTTATCATCTGCGATAAAAAGGTTTTTTTTAAACAAACATTGTTATATTCAGAATAAAAAGTACTGACACTGTTCGACTTACAACTAAGGAGCGTATTTCATTTAGTGTGCCAACACATGTAATGTCTGGGGCAAACTACCATGTGCAAATTGAAACGCTTCCTTAGACTTCAAAGCATAATTGTTTATGAACGTATTTCTCGGTATAGCTATAAAGAACATTGTTCATTTCGTGTAAGTATAATTTGAGTAAGTTCATGATGATGATGATGATGATGATGATGATGATGATGATGATGATGATGATGATGATGATGATGATGATGATGATGATGCAAACATTCATCTTTGAAATGGTATGTTTGTACATCATATTCATATGGGTCTGTTTGCATTTGCTTGTTATACAAATGTGGTGGAGCGCATGCGAGTGTTGGCAAATTTCAAGAAGCAGAGAGGGAGAGAATACACAAACAATAGAAGTTGGATGAATACATTGAAAGATGTTCTCTGTCCTCTTTATTGCATAACACTCACGCACACAATCACCAAGCATTTAAAATAAAAGTTAAAAATAGGTTCGTCAGACTAATGCTACTTTTCAATAAACATTTTCAACACTTAGTCTGAAAAAGGTGGAAACACATACTCCGCACTCAATCCCAAAGTAGCCTGAGGCAAATCTTTACTACGAAAAAGTTATGTTGCCACAACACTATAAAGTCACTAGTGTGTGCTCTACCAACACAACACGCTCTAGAAAAAAAAAAACCACGGAAATAAACACGCTATCCCACCAAGAGTCCGCTCGGCTGGGAAAACAAAAAGTAAAAGCAAAGTCAGTAAATACCGAAACGACAATTCATATCAAAGTATCATCTCACACAGTCATCATAACCACAATTACAATTATTCAAGTTCCAGTATTAAAATACATCATGCATGTTTGGTTTTCTCAATCTTATCATTGGCCTTCTCTTCTGTTGTTAGTTACACATCAAGGTATTGTGCCAATTCCAAAGAAGGTGTACCGATAACAAAAGGTCTATTCTCACCTGGTCTACATCATCTCTGTACACGAAACAAAACTCCCTGGTTCACAACAGCATTCCCTACTGGCTGGCCTATAAAATCCAGGAAATACAGCCATCACACAGTCCATCACTGGATCAGTCTGGTTAGTATACACCAACACACACGGATTCCACAAACAGTGGCACATTCCCAGAAAAGGATTATTTCACACGCACAATCCATTCCATGATTCACAGCTTATGCACAGGCACAAATCCAAACACTGTTTCACTTCCAAATGCACAAAAATTCACAATGCATACAAATTCCGGCAAAGCTTGACATGCTTTTCTCTGCCAGTCTAGGTCACAAGTGCGCGCTTGTTTCAACTGTTACTCATTGTAGTCGGGAAAAGGGGAAGGGGGGAGAGGGCCCTACATGACGCTGCTTGATTATGCGTCACCAACCCAAACATTCTTTTATCAATACGATCTAAACTAATTTAATAATAATAATAATAATGGACATTTGCTATAGCGCATAATCATGTATATGCTCAATGCGCTTTACAATAACTAGAATTAACATAACTAATGATAACACCATACACAATTTAACTTATTAAGAACACAACTAAACATTCCCCATTCAGGATTATTCAAACAGATGCATAGTCTGTGCGTTTCATCCAAATCGAACACGCAGACGTAACCAATAGACACAAGCTGACACCCCTGCCTTTGAAATGACGAAACCCTGAAACCTACGTCATACCTATGATGACAGCCTACGACGCAATACAGGCGCTAGAAATAATAATTATATTGACACAGTCACACAATGTCAATACAGATTTCTCTCATTTACCACACTCATTATCCTAAAAATCTCAGACACTCAGGTACAGACAAAGCCTTACAACACACACACACACACACACACACACACACCACATGCACACACACACCCACACCCACACACGCACACACATACGCACCAACACACACACATAAACACACACACACACACACACACACACACACACCCACACACCACACACACACACAAACACCACACACACACACACACACACACACACACACACACACACACATACACACACACGTGTATAGTTTGAAGGTCATCCATCTTCTTACACTCTTGTATCTAACAATATCCCTAAAAATGTCATTAATTGCGATTTTTGTTTCGTTCTTGGTATGTTGTGAAATTGTATATGGTATAGAATAAGTGATTGTTTTGTTATTTTCTAATAAGTTGCTTGACATACGAGGGCCAACTGAGAAGTACCGACCCCGACCAGGAAGGAATTGACTGAGATATTCAACACTTAGCATGAATTATGAAATGTTCTTATGAAGGCTTTATGCAAAATAATACGTATTTTCACTGATTAGTTTGTGTGTCTCGGTTTTTCAAAGTACCATAACCCACTGTTCACCCCTCAATTGAGAAAACTAACAAATAGTAGTGATCCATATTTGCAAAGACAAATATTTAGCCCACTGGAAATTCATAATGATATAACGTAAACGTTTGACAGGGATCCTCCTTCATACAGGTGGTCAGCTAAATTCAGGCTTTGACAGAAAACCGTTTAAGATGACAAATGGAGTGGAAGACCACCAATGGTCACAACTCAAGATGCCGTTGATGCTGTATTACATTGCTGATACCATACACTTGGAATCTCACGTGAGAGAGATTGGATTATTTTTTTGCAGAAAGCTGTCCATGAAGACAGTTTAAGCAAGGTAGGTTCTCAAACTTATACACCAGAACATACACATTTCAGATGTAAAATGGCATGCGACATTGTACGCTTTTTTGAGGCAGGTCTAGAGGATTGTATGTCCCGATTGGTTTCTAATGATGAAACTAGGGTACATCACTTTCAGTCTGAAACAATGCAGCCGTTTCTGCAGTAGGGGCATCACAATCATTCCCCACTAAAGAAGGTTAGGGTCATCTCCCCTGAAAGATGGTGATGACATTAGTTGTTTGGACGCAAATGGGTTTTTCCTGTTGGACTTAGTTCCAAAAGATGAGTCAGTAACCGGTAAATTTTATTTCATACTTCTGAGACATCTAAGAGAGCATACCGCGGCTAAGCTCCCAGGAACGCTCCGCAAAGGTGTGTTGTTCAGTTAAGAAAACACCCTTGCCCAAAAGCTGTGGTTTCCATGGCAACACATAATTAATACAGCTTGGATATCGTTAGCTATCTGCTGTATTCACCAGAATTGGCACCCTCAAACTATCATATACTGACAAACATAAAGAAGTACGTCATGGGTGAGCACTACGAAATGGGCAATGACGTCATGACTGCCTTTCAGGACTTCAAAGTGTTGCAATACAGAAAGCTCTGCAGCAACAGCAATAAGGCTCTAAGGCACAGGTGGAACAAGTGTGTGGAGGTCCGGAGGGAAAGTGTTTACATGTTTTTGTTGTTCTCTAGTCTCCTTCCTAGTCGGGTCCGTTACTTTTCTGTTGACCCTCGTATACATGTATCGACAGCTTTTTGTTTGCATTATCCATTCACCGAATGTGTGTCAGTTGTTGTTTTTTGCTCTTTTGTTTGTCTTTATTTTTATTTTGCTTCACTTTCATATTGACTTTTTTGTTGTAATTGGCCTTCAATGATAAATAAACCCCTGTGCCTTGAATATGTGCGCGATATAAATTGCATAAAATCGAAAAAATAAAAATAAAAAAATAAATCTCTGCGCTTAGAACTGTACCCACGGAATACGCGCGATATAAGCCTCATATTGATTGATTCATTGATTCATTCGATATGTGATTTTACTTTACATCCGTTTATTTTGTAAGAAACAGGTTGTTTCCTTTTTTGGTTTTTCTTTTGCTGATCTGTCAACGCAAGATCCGTTACGCATGTTTGACATTGTTGATGAAGGATTCTGTTGCATTGCTGATATTGCATATCAAGATTCGTATTATTCGTTAATCTTTGAACAGGACGATACCTCTGTTATGGAGATACAGCTACGTTTAATTTTGCTTACCTGAAATAAATGTATGATTTGGAAATATTTGTAAAGGTGTTATGTTGAATTGATACAGGATTTGTTATTCTTGTATTAGTGCTCCTTCAACATCTTTGGCTATGATTTATTGATACGCGACAACCCGGAATGAATAAGCATAATGATATAAAAGTAGTTTAAAATCAATGATGAATTGAAATAATAATGTTCTTAATAATGCTTACTTTATGTTCTTGTCAGAAACTACCATCCTGCTTACTTCAGTTTGCTTTTTGTTATACAAAACCAAAACCAAAACAATGTGCTGTTATCAGTGTTGTCGTTGATGGTGGTAGTTCTGTTCGGGTTCTTGTTGTACAGTGCATGTAGTAGTTTCTTGTGTGGTTTAAGTTGTGTTGTTCTTTCGCATGATTCACTGTCATTGCTATTTTCCGGTAACCGACGACAACAATATAAAGACATGTACATACATACATACAGACAGACAGACGCACTCATACACACACTAACACACAAACATACACACGCACACACACGCATATACATTCTCACCACAAACATACATATACAGGGAGAGAGAGAGAGCGAGAGCGAGAGAGAGAGATTATAGAGAGAGAGAGAGCGAGAGCGAGAGAGAGAGATGAGACACACAGACACACACACACACACACACACACACACACACACATACACACACGTACGCCCATACAACCCCCCCCCACACACACACACACACACACGCGCGCGTGCGCCCGCAAGTTTAATTTTCTGTCCAAATGATTGAGCAAATGGTATGCTCTACGTTATCAATTCATGTATTTCTTCATTTGTTACTCACAACGTGAAATTCCCTTACATATACAAAACCTAAGTACACGTTGAGTAAAAAAAAACCAACACTGTCGATTGTTTAGTTCGAAATTGATAACATACATTTTAAAGAGCTGTAGTGTTGCCAAATGAAATTAATATAACCCATTCGGTCACATGGGTTTAGGTATTACCAGAGACATCCTTTTCTGTTGTTTAACTATTAATGATGTCAATAAATGTAAGCTATTTGTTTCGATTAAGACTTTGACAGTTAAATAATTCATACAAATCTCTTGGGCAAAATTAGCCTTTCCGTGAAAAATGGGCCACTTCATTCGACTGCAGAAAGTAGTGTCAACATTGTACATTAAATCACACATACAAAATACAGCTTGAAGGCCTCAACCTTTTAGAATTATGTGGTTATTTCCTGTTCAGATATCTTGACAAACATTTGATCTATGTATACATGTATACTCTACTCGGATAGAGAGAGAGAGAGAGAGAGAGAGAGAGAGAGAGAGAGAGAGACAGAGACAGAGACAGAGACAGATACAGAGAAAGAGAGATGGGAGAAAGGGAGATGGAGAGTGGGAGAGATAGAGAGAGATAAAGTGAGAGAAAGAGAGAGAGAGAGAGTGACAGAGAGAGAGATATATATATATATATATATATATATATATATATATATATATATATATATATATAGAGAGAGAGAGAGAGAGAGAGAGAGAGAGAGAGAGAGAGAGAGAGAGAGAGAGAGAGAGAGAGAGAGAGACTTTAATACAAAAGTATAGAGGTTTTAGACGAAGCCTATTATTACAACCTGTCCCTGCTATAGACATATAAGACAGACGCACATTACATTCATGGAATACGAAGAAGAATTAATCGTATTTTCTCCCAAAGACTATGAAAATGGGAAGACAACAACAACAGTTCAATCATGGTATATATAAGTGTAGGATGTGAACATTCAATGTGAACATCTAAAACAACTGATGACAAAAGGAACGACAAATTGACACATTTGCATTACACATCACATGTTTGTGGGGGAGAAATTGCTAGAACATGTTCATGTATGAAATGATTATCAAATATTGTGCTATCATAAAAAAACACATATCGAGACATACAGAAAAAAGAGGGTGTATATATCATATGACTCAAATATCTAGCTTGTAGACAAACAGGTAGACATGCAGCCTGCACATTCCCTCACTCACACACTACCCTAAATGGACAGCATTTGTGGAAAATAACACAAACCGACTGTCGACAAAAGTGGACAACGGAAATGTTTTGTTAAATAACTCTGTCATTGCTACATAACCGTTTGGCAGAGGTATGTCGCTTGAAACTAGGACAAATATTTAGACTTCCGTTTTCGGCCAACACGTGCTCAAAGTAAACAAGTAAGGAGAGAGGAGGTAAATCGGTCCAGATAATATTAACAGCTATTGTGTTTTCAGCGTAGCAATAGGGCCCGATATTTAGACGAGACAAGTATAATGCCGACGAGTCGAAGACGAGTCGCATTATACTTGTTCGAGTCTAAATATCGGACCCTATTGCTACGATGAAAACACAATAGCGTTTATATAGCTATTCTGACATTAAATTCTGTGTTAAAATCATGTTTTTGTCAGCAACAAGGACCAGAATGGTCCATGTCGTTGATTGCAGACGACGGTTCCCTTTCTGCATGAAGCCACGGAAATAACCGAACATTGAAAAACCCACGGACATGTATTACGGAGAAAACTCAAGATGACCGGATGCTTAGCATTACGTCAATATCTTAGGAATCATATGACGTTATGACGTATCATGCTTGCCTACGTAGATTGTATGTTCGAAAGTCTGACTTCTGTTGGGAATTCGCGTGGTGAAGACTGCGGTAAATCTGTAGATGATAAGAGAACAAGGATTGTCTCAGAAGAAACGACGAAATGTTTCAGACCGGTAACTTCATTTCAACATTGCACTACACAATGGACGTTCTATGTGACAGGAGAGTTTGCTGATTTTGTGTTAAACATTGGTGATTGGAGAGATCGTCTGCAAAAATCAGAGATAGGTCGCTTCAGATTGCAGCTTCTGGAAATTTGCAAGGTTTGCTGCCAGTTAAAGAACTGGATTTTACACGTAATGTATGTCATGTACAGTAAGCAACAACAAAAACACACACAAAGCAAATTGCATCGTCTGTCGACTAGCCACAGACACAAGCCTGGCGAGGTATGCGTGTACTTTATACACGTGGAAGAAACCGGAACCATGCGTCTATGTTATTGCCGATATCGTTTGGATATATCGGCAAAAATGGCCAACTTTCGTAGCGTTATGCTTTGATGATCGGAAAAGGGATGTGTGAGACCATCCAATCACAGCCCCCGAATCCCCCCACGTGTCCATCAGAATAGCTATATACGTTCCTCTTGGGGAAAGTGCGATTCTAATGGTCGATATCCTGCGCGCGTACGTAAGGTCAGTTTCTTCCAATTTGTGAAACGTAAACGTGACATAACACACCAGTCACTAGCGAGAGGGTGTGTCTCAAACACGTGTACAGAAACCACGTGATGCTTGTCCGAGTAAAGCAAGGGTATTCACTCTTTCATAACCCTTACAAACCCGACATAGTTATTTTCGGAACTTGTCTATTGTATGAAATGTAGAACTAGTTCACTATATATTATTGCCAAAACGAAATGTAACTCAAAATGGCCAGTTCTTTTCTTCTTATTATTAAGACATATTTTGTTTACTGACACAATATAAAACTTAATGGTTTTCTAGATATTTACAACATCAATTTCACACTGGTGTCAGTTCACCCTGTGACACATACATCTGCCCATGTGGTTACATAAAAGACAAAAGGTACCTTGCACTTGGCACAACATCAGATTCTGACTGATTCCTGCATACATTTACACTTTTATCACACGCACATCATCATAGAGCGTTGAATAAAAACCAAAATCAACATACAAGCACAATTGGTCTCATTCTGTAGTATCGAAAGTATATACACGTCCAGAGCTATAATACATTTTGCAATCCGGGTTTTGGTTTGCCAAGTACCTTTCAGAATCGTTTTTTGAACATAAACACCGTCAAAAGGTACTATTCATCTTCGAGACTAACTGTTCAACCTTCTTAGTTTGTGTGTAACTACCGCACGTTTATGGTATGTTCACGAAGGGTTACACTGGTGAAGTAGTGACCTTTGCAGTGGTCTTTTTCTTGAAGGTTATTCTCTCTTCTGCGTACATGACGGCCTCTGAAGAAGACGAAGACGTCAAGTCTTCCTCTTTGATAGTTGCTACAAATTCCCAGGCGCTGGCTACGGGATTCAGGTAGTCCTCAGGCAGGGAGCTGTCAGACGAAGGACAGGCGATGTGATGCAGACAGTCATCTGACATGCTACTGTCTGACACTGGTGAGGAGCGCACAGAAGCCGGACTGTTTTCTGAGATGCCTGCAACATATACAGGGTACCAACGATTGTGTGAGATGAGCTGTCGGTGTTGTCGTCAAGTTTAATGCCACACAAAACGTATAGATAGTGCAGGTGCTATGATGTTAAACTACCTAAAACAAACTGTTCCAGTCATTATTATTATTAGTCATCGGTACAAACAAAAACGCAACAGCAGAAAACAAAAGAAGTCTACCTGCAAAACTGAAAGAAGGATCATTCAGAAATTGCATAGGATTGTTCGTAATGCTACCCTATCTCATACTATTTCACCAACAACGTATCTATCAAACCCTAATTACCTATTCATAAACTCGTGTGATTACCTTATACTAATGTGTAATGTTGTTTTATCGTTAAAAAGCAAGATCATGAATCTTACTTTGATGAGAATCCTCTGGAATTTCATCATAAAAGTGTCCCTGGACACAGTCGTTATGTCCAACAGGCGGCACGTGGAACACCACGCCAGGTCCTGCTGCTTGTCGTCTCGCGTGGTGAGGTACGGGTGGTAGTGGGAGTCTCCGCAACCCACCTAACATGAAAATGCATATGTACGCATGAAAGGTACTGGATTGTCCGCTTGTCAACGCCAGATACAGAGTGAGATGTATCCGTCTAAATACAAATGACACTGCCAGCGGCATCAGTTAGAGTATGACATATGCCAAATCAGTATTTAGCACAAATGTGACCCTCCACCACCAAATGAGTCGCATGTCACCTCGCGCGGTTCTGCGCTAGGCTTGATATAAGTCCGGATAGTGTATGGTAACAGTGTGAGGGTCACCTTAGTCACAGGCTTATAACTCAAACAGTTTTCACTCTTTTCTAAATCGGTTTTCACCACTGGATAGAGCATACAAAACTCTTTAGGAAAATGTAAACATATGAAAATCATGCAAAGGTGACATGCGACTCATTCCGTGGTGGAGGGTCACAAATGTATCACCAAGTACCGATCGAGATTACATACGGGAACTGACTAATCTTCCTGAGGATTCCATGAGGCACTGGAAACAATTAAGTCTCTGCTGTGTCGTATTTGCGTTGGGGTGATCAGACAAGATGTTAGGTGTTTTGAAGTCAATTGTAATTAAGAATTAGGGAAGATGCAGGAAAAGCAATACTACAATGTGATCTGCGTTTCAGAAAGCATCATGTCCCTACACTGGTAACATACTTTTCTCTAAAGTACAAAAACAAAACACCGTATAGATTCCCTTGTTGCCACTTCTTGTATGTGTTGTCATTCTGAAGAAGTGTCGGTTAATTCGTGTTGGCCATATGCGACGCAGTGTACTCATGTCAGCGGTGAAGAATAATTGTGTCAACTATCAACGACATTAAACATGTTTTGATCGTGCAGTCTAGTTGTTAGTTTCTAGAAACAGACCATTTTATTATATTAATCTCGTTATATACGTTGTTTTTAGTATATGCCACACTCTTGAGCAAATACGTCCTTTGTTTCGCCAGTGTATAACGTTCAGCTATAGCTTCTCAGAAGTGAGAACAACTTATTGACATTATTTGACTACTGTGTGCCCATGCTCATTTACATCGGCAACTGCTTTAGATGTCACGTAGCAAGTGCACTCAATCTTACATACGTTTATGTATGAATGAACTACTATGGATGTTTTACAAGGAAATTAATATTTATATCAGAATGTTTATTTCCTGAGCTAGATTTCATTGGGAGTCAATCCCCGATTACAATTTGACAAAATGCACGTTTTCAATACCAAAACAACCACTAGATATTGTCTTCACACAAAACACACACACACACACACACACACACACACACACACACACACACACACACATACACACACACAAACACACACAAACACACACATGCACATACACACACACACACACACACACACACACACACACAAAGACACACGCAAATCAAGAGGCATACATG
>NC_090252.1:17017574-17047574 GCF_037325665.1 Littorina saxatilis | reverse complement strand
GCTAACCAGTCAATGACGTTAAGCTTAAAGTTGGTCGATTTACTGTTGTAGCATTTTTACATTGTGAGGATTTTTCTTTTCATTTGACTCAGTGGCATGTTGTTGTAATATCGCAGTGCAAAAAATGCTGATCTCACACACATTCACACATCCACACATCAGCCATACACTCATGCGCACAGGTAGTTAGTACTAGAGCGTCAGCGGTATACGGAAAAAAACTGATAAAACCGGTTAGAAGACAAACATTATGGTACGCGTTCACGGTACCGGTTGGAACCGGTATTGTTCGTGCATTTGTGTACCATTCAACGGAGACACTTGAATGCAATCATGGCAATGCGTGTGATATCTGAGCATGGCTTTTTCCACCGCTTGGGTTATTGTAACAGATTAGAGAGAATTACTGAAAGCAGAACATGTAAACCGTTTCATTGTTCAACAGCAAAACATGAAGTACACTGGCTTGTGGTATGCATGGCTTCAATGCTTTGCTTAAAAACTATTTATTGAGATTGTTATGCTAAAATGTCGGTTTATCTGTACACAATACACATACGACAGAAAACAAATCCAAGTAAAATCGGTTTGGAAAATCGGATCAATACACAACTCCCTGCACAACTCACAAACCAGGTCCCTGAGGGCCTCACCTCAGCTGCTGTCCCAACACTCTGGAACTCACTTCCCTTAGCTGTTTGCCAATTTGCCTCACCAGCAGTATTGACAAATAACCTCAAGACCCACCTCTTTAAACTGGCGTTTTACCCTTAAGAAGTATTGAAGCTGTTATGGAATATGTGGATGTAATTTGCAAGATACTACATGTTTTCCTTTACCTTTTATTGTATTATCTGATGGGGTTGTAGGATCTTAGCTTTGAAATTGATATATGATGCATGGCACTGAAGGGCGATGATACGTGCCTAATGCTAAGTTTGTTTGGTTAGATATTTACGTGCTTTATCCTTTTTTTAACGTGTGGCTGCTGTTTATAAAATCTTAATAGCTTTCTAATGCTTGTATATTGATTTGTACAATCAATTGAATTTAATGTGTATTTGTGCGATGTATGTGACAGTGTTTGTAGTCTTGTAATAGCTAGTACGTCAGGTTGTTCACCGTTTGATAGGTTGTGTTTTCCCTCAAAACCTATCTTAAATATATACTATTATTTTCAATCTTGCATTGATGATTAGTGCTTTGTACTTGCCTGACTGTTTTATGTGTGTGTGAAATGTTACATTTACATGTCAAGTTGCTGTTTGTAAAGTGCCCTGAGATTTGTATTTGGCGGGGAATAGCGCTTTTGACGGATTTTGTTTTAATTAATGATTATTATTAATTTGTTTTATTAATATTATCATTGTTGTTATCAATAGCATTAACTGCTTCTGACACGATGAATTGCTTATTGGTTCGAGAGGTAAGGGGACTAGACAGTTTTTAGTCCGCTTGCGTTGCTTCACGCACAATGCGGCCCCGTGAATCTTTCTCCTTCAGATCAGCTGGAAACTTCGTAAGACTCTTCTGTTTGCACAACGAGTAGGTGGCTTAATGTATTGTCTGTAGTTGACACTTTCATTTCAAAAACTGTGAAAACAAACGAATAGTTGTCATCAAAACCCTTTTTTTTAAGCTGTACTTTCTCACGCACACACAGCTCGTTCTAGTGCACCTAATCACATCAGGACCAAACATGTCTTTTGACTGCTTTTGTAGTTCACTGGTTGCGGTTACACACACACACACACACACACACACACACACACACACACACACACACACACACACACACGCATATATATATATAAACACACATACATACCTACATACTTGTATAGGAATCTATTTACTGATGAATCAATGCTACAGGCACACAAATCAGCGAATTTAGAATAGTAAAAAAGTATGCGCACACACCACTTTCACCAGCACTAATAGACCATACGTACATGTATACACATACACACACACACACACACACACACACACACACACACACACACACACACACATACATACATACATACAGACATACATACATACATACGTATATACATATATACATAACATACATATATATAGTCATACACACACATGTTAATGCATACATATATTCATAGTCTACATACATACATACAGAATACAGAATATTTATTGCCCAAGTTTGGGAATTTGTGTTGACAGGCTCTGTGCGGTTTTCACTCCATTCAATCCAGCCAAGCACACCCAACGTGCGCAGCAAAACAACATAAATACAGTCAACATACATACATACATACATACATACATACATACATACATACTTTCATACATACATTAATACATACATACATACATACATCATACATATCAGCATAGTTTATTCAGGATTCAAAGATAAACAGTAGATGTATAACACAATATTTATCTCCTGAAAATGGACACATATGTACACCTCATATCCTTTGCCATAGTCTCAACAGTCAAATTGTGGCATTTACACTGCAGGCACGTGTGTATTCAAAATTACAACTTATCAATTTTGTTATAACACACACACACACACACACACACACACACACACACACACACACACACACACACACACACACACACACACACACACACACGCGCGAGAGCACGCACGCACGCACGCCTACCCTCTCTCTCTCTCTCTCTCTCTCTCTCTCTCTCTCTCTCTCTCTCTCTCTCTCTCTCTCTCTCTCTCTCTCTCTCTCTCTCTCTCTCTCTCTCTCTCTCTCTCTCTCTCTCTCTCTCTCTCACACAAACAGATACAGGGAACACATATGCTTCATATTCTCTGGTCCGAAAAACGTTTTTCTATAGCGCTATTACGGCCAGATAACAGTCTCAAAAAAGCACATAACATTCAAATTCAACATTTCACACATATAATAAAAGCAATTACAAAGCACTGATCATACATTTAAGATTTAAAATAGAATACAGAGTTCACACAGACTTTAGGAAACATTCACATAAAACAGCAAGCACCCAGGCATACTCTACTATAAGAATACACGCACTGTTAAACTTATCACAATAAAATGCATCAAACTCAATCCATCTTAAAAGTTAAAAGCATACATAGTTAAGGTTGTACAACCGTTAGACACATATGATACACAACAAGCATGTAAGCAGCCAACCAAACAAAATTTGCATAAGGCACATAACTATTATCTCACATCACTGCCACACATCACACAACAACATCACAGCTACGATTGTACAACCACATTTGATAATACAATAACAAGTTACGCATTTGGGAACAAGCAAGGAAAGCATCTAGCACACACAAACAGCCAGAAAAAACAACAACATACACTTGTAACAGGCACACATTTTGTTTTGCCAATCATAACCACGTTTCACTTAAAAGCTTAATTCAATTTCGAGATGCACACCTTAAGGTTTATTTTAAATGATGGTGGTGAGGTAGACTGAGGAACAGCTAAGGGATTTGAGTTCCACATTGTTGGCATTTGAAAACTGAAGGATGTTTTGCCAGCCGATTTCAGCTACAATCAAGAATAAAGCGAAACACTTTCAAATGGAACAGTCCAGATAATTCTCTTGCACAATGGTATTGACCTTCAACAGCTGCCTGTAAAACAGAGTGCCCCATAAGCTGATAGGGGAACTGAAGAAGAAACTGGTACACATCGCAGGTGATCTACCGTTTTGAACCAAATGGACTCAAAACATGTGGCGGCTTTAGTCACTGAATATAAGCCAGTGGTTCCCTTCCACATAATCATTAGTAGACATCATCCAACCACTTCTCTCCCCTTTCATTCATTTCCGTTCCTAGAGTTCCTTCCCCTTTTTGCGTGTTTCCCCTCCATTTTCTTTCAAACCCTGTTCGTTCCGTGTTGCGTCTGCTTTTTGTTGTCTTTTGTGTTCTTTTTCCTGATGAAGCTTCCAGAAGCGAAAATTCGTAATCGTCTTGTGTCGTCTTTGTATTGGTGAGTACAGTAATCCTTTGTTTTTTTAACTTTGTTCATCTTACCACAGTCACTTCGTTGTTTAGATTAGTAAACGTAGCAAAAAAGCGTGCCTTGGCCAAAATGATTAGTGGCATTAACATGGTTCAATTCGGAAACAAATGTATGTACACTATTGTTCAGCCACCGGTTGCGTTGCTATCAATAATATGGCTACTACTAGGGTTGCAACCAACACATACTATGCAGTAAACTTAATTTCAAAATCAATTCAGGAGATCAACCGTTATGCAGCGCAAAATCATTCAACCCAGAACGCCATGCAGTCTCCTTCAAGACAATGCACGTCCGCACAGACTAAGGGCCGCGACTCAGTTCATAGAACACGAAAAGAACCCAGTTTCGACTCTCAGTCGACCTCTTTAGCCCCGACCTCTCTTTCTGTGACTTATTATTCTCTTTGTTGTAGAACATATACTTGATACAAAGAAGTTTCACCGCATCAAGGACCTCAAGAAAGCTGTGAAATCAGAGGGCAAAGCCATACCCAAGGACAGTCGGAAAGCATTTTTGTTCTGATTGGCTCAGGCACTTGCTATGTTGCATCTTAGTTGGAGGAGAGTAGTTCTAAGGGATGGGCCAAATATGCCAAAGAGTTTCCACAAACATAACATTAATTGCTCATTTTGTTTGATTAAACCTCGCACCAAAACTACCCCAGGAAATAACTGAAATAATTAAAATGTTGATTACAATTATTATCCATAAACTGGAGACTGGGAAACTGCTCATGCTCTGCCGAAAAGTTCAACATTATTTCAAGGTTTATTTTTCAAGGCATTGATGAATATTGACAAGACTATTCTTCTGATTCTATTGGCTGGAATTGTTCATGCATTCAGCAAATCAATGATGCAAAACGGATATTAAAAACATGTTCCTATAAATGCATATAGAACTGGTGATCATCCATAATAATGTACTTGCAAGTGATAAAAGCGACATATTTTATTTATAGATATTATGTGATTTGCATCATAGTTTATTTTCGTGTTTTTGCCGAGGTAGTATTTGGTGTTAATGGTGTAGTCTAGGTATATGTTTCCTTTATTACTGTTCTTTTTTTTCTTTTTTTTCTTCTTTCGTTGTTTTCGTGTTGAAGTTGTTCGTCGTCCCATTCTGGTCTGTAGTATCCTTGGATATATCCCAGTGCGATGAAAGGGCTGATGCGATTAGAGCTGTGCCCATTTCAATTCCGTCACACGATGACACGATCTTGAACTGAAACAAATACGGATCTTATCTGCTAACAAAAGCCAGCTGAATGAGTAACAGTACATGCACAGACATAGGAGCTTACGAAAGAAATATAAACTATATAATTATGTTCTCCCTGCGTGTGTGTCTTCAAGACCGGGAACACATTCAAAAGACTAACAGTAATCACAACAGGGAGTTGGGGGCCCGGGTAGCTCAGGTGGTAGAGCACTGGACTTGTGATCGAAAGGTCGCTGGTTCGAATCCGGGCAGGAACGGACACAGGTCAACCTTATGTGCAGACCCAGAGACGGTATCCAACTCCCACCCCCGTGTCACCACAGTGGCACGTAAAAGACCTCGGTCATTCTGCCATAAGTGCAGATGGGTGATACCACCTAAACACGCATACACTTGTGTATCTCATCTAAATTCGGGCTAAAACCCGGGAACATGCCGCTAATGGCTTTGCCGTGAGGGCGTAAAACTTGAATTTCATCACAACAGGGAGCTCATATTTTCAAAGTATCCCTTTAGTAAAGCATTACATCCTGTTAGTCTGACGTTGGCTCCTTAAATTTCATTCTCTGAACAAAAAGAACGGAAAGTTTTAACAATGTAGTGTTACTGTGCAAGTGCCATGGACCAGTGATGCTTGAAGGCTCCCCACGCTGACACAGCGTGCACACTTTTGTTTGCCAACTTCATAGGCATAGGAAGTGTGTAGTTTAATGTTTACACATGAAGGAGGTTGGTTAAAGCAACAATGATGTAGGCGTTATAGTTATGAAGTAATCAACATTCACATTGGTCTGCCTGCCATTGCCTAATAAAACCGAAAAGCCATAGTGCCAATGGGCACAACATTTGCAAAAAGAAAAAAAAGACACTACGTAGAAGGGAAGACAGTTTCAGTACGGAATCAGTCAAAAAAGGAAAACATCAATGGCTACAGACAGTATTGGCCCGCTCACCGTGAGTCCTGGTTTCACAAGCCCTTTCAACCTTGTTTCCAAAAACAGTTTGAAACGCTGATGATATGTCTCCAGTGACTTGCCGGGGATAGCGACCGTCACATCAGGTTGATTTATACAATTGATGAGTGCCGCAAGACCTGCGTACGAGTAAAACAAAGGATATATAAAACAAGTCATACATTGGTATGCTTCCATTAAAACCTGCTATGTGTCAATAGCGCCCGAAAAAAAAGTCCGTTTGAAGCTTGGCGGAGATTACGTCCAGGTACTATCACAGAAAAAAGCAACCATCTTCATATATACCACCCTCTTTTAATACTTGCATAATTTTTAACTACATCCGTTGTTTATTTGTATGGCAAACTGTTTTTACTGCACCACATTAATTGCTCCTGACTTACCTATTGCAGCAATACGGCCTGCACGTTCAGAGACGGCTCTCGTAACGTACTGCACGATCCTGCAGTCTTCATCTGTGCAGTCTGTCAGTCCTAACTGAGTCAGCACATGTCTTGTGTGAGCGAAGTCCTTACTCGTGTAACTGTGGAAGAAGATAATCTGCTGTAGAGCTGCTAACAGCTGCACCTGCTACACACACATTCACACGCACACACGCTCGCACTCGCACAGTCACTGTTCATACACTTTGCACTTATCCATTAATACAAGGTTGAAAACAACTTGCAGTAACGGGTTTCATTTATCTAAATATGTATTTGAAAAAGCGGTGATTTTGTCTTTCCTCTGTGTCATACGTGAAACATCAGTCATATAATGCAGGTGTGGCGGAGGAGCCATGTTTGAACAAGTTAGCGTTAGATAGCAATTAATAAATGATTGAAGGTTCGGGCCTGCCATGGCAAGCAGAGTTCCCGCTGTCATGCTATCGCTGGCCCCAGCCTTTAAAGCGAAGTATAGTTGGTTTGCAAACCAAGGTAGAAGGAGATCGATAGACGATGCAAGGGAGGTAATCTCACTTTCGGTTTCTGCTTCGGTCGGCCATTTTGGACGGTTCTTTCTTTCTTTATTTGGTGTTTAACGTCGTTTTCAACCATTCAAGGTTATATCGTGACGGGGAAAGGGGGGAGATGGGATTTTGGACGGTCTTAATGTTGTTTATCAGTAAAAATGCATACACATTGGGAATATGTGTCATTTAATAGGATAAAGGGTAGACATGTGGACGAAAGTTGTTTGAAATACGTTTTGAAGTCATTGAAATATAGTTGTCAACTTGGTCAGGTAACGCGAAAGCCATAACAACTCTTCGTTGTGGCAATGACGTTGACCGCTAATCGATCAGTGAGCAAGTTTGAAGAAACATAATGTATCAAGCAAGGGTGAAATGATGGTTATTCGATCAAGATAGTTTCGTGGATTGGCTTCATATTGTAGTTTGTTATTAAAAGGAGCACTTGCTGTGATCAGCAAGTGTGAACGTTCTGGAAAATTGGCGGACTATATTGTCTGCGTAATGTTTTGGAAGTGGTGCGGTTTATTGTTCTTTTTCGGTCAGCCAATCTGCCTCTGGTTCCGTGTGCTTGTTTATAATATATTGTTATTCATATTGATATAAAAGACAGTGGAGAATGAAGTTCTGACACGCATTAGAATAGCTTAGGCTATAACTAGGAGAGATTATAATGGGTTCGAGGAGGCTAGAATAAGGAGAGAGAAGGAGGCTAGAATAGGGCGATAGGAAAGGACAGGGCGTTAGAATCGGGAGAGAGAGAAGAGGCAGGGTAGACTAGATCAATATTGAGAATAGGGAACAGAAGAAGATACTGTGCATCTTCTGTGGGATAGAATAGGGCAAACCTAGCGGTACAATAACTTAGAGAGTCTTGTTCATTCCTAACGATAGTTCAGCATAGGTATTAGACAGCTTCAAAGGACAAATGTGCATGCTGCGGGCTTGTTTACCTCAAACACCAGTAGAGGTTCTAAATGTTAGATAGATGGAAATATCGTAGATAGAAAAAAAACACCCAGACTGTTAGAGCATCAGATGATGCTTGATTGAGCGGTCCTAACCTAGCTAGATAGGTGGGAATTAAAATTAGGGAACCTGCGTGATACAGATAGTGCCTTCGGCTTGCTGGTCTGATCACGTATTTTACAAGTAAATAGGTGGACGTTGATTTAGGTGTAAGGGTCTAAATTGGAACAGAATAGTTGGTGTGCCAACTGGTTATTTCCAACTAAAATAGTGATGTAGAGGTCTTAGGCCATCCTTAAAATACCCCTGTAATGAAGAACGGTTCTTTTACATAAAGTGCCCACATGAATTAAATAGGTGTCCGAAGTTTTCTTTTAGATAGTTAGTCACAAAAGATCCTGTTTGTGATAAAAAAAAATAAAAAAAACCACACACACTAGCTAGCTCGATATGCAGAGTCTCGCATTAGAGTAAGTTCTCTGGGGATGAAAGAATAGCTAGCTTAGTTCTTTCGCATTATATTTGCTTTTGATAATTGCCTTATAAAGACGACCCGGGAATTTGTATGAAACTGCAACTTTGATAACGTTGTATGACATGTATTCGTTTGAATTGAAATGATCACTTTTCTAGTTCTGTATGTAATAAACAGTTTCTTAGAAAGAAAAAAAACGACAATAGGCTCCATTTGTTCGTCGGAGCGATTTGTCTTGTCTTGTAGAAGTCGTCTTTTCTTCTCGTGAGTTTCTTCTTGTAGAGACAAGCCACACCGGCAGTTTTAGGCAAAAGAGGGTAGTAGACAGCAGACAAACTTAGAAGTACAGGGAATAAGGAATACAACACTACGCAAGGCAACATTATATATCAGAGTAAATATTATAAAGAGTGCCCCCAAAGACAATCATATCTGCAAAGCCGAACAGACAAAAATAGATGTTTTCCGAGTGTAAATAACACTTTGTTCCTACCTACAATTGTTACGGTTTTCCGCCGACTAACGATGTAGTTACACAGAATTAATAACATCCACAGTAGGAAAACTGCTCCACACGTAACTACTATGATGCCAACATGAATATTTCTTAAATGTTTGTACCGGAACCTATATTGAAAAAACACAAACCTCACAAAAACATTGTATTACAAATTCATTGCAGGAATAAGACCGTTTTGACTGTTTTCACATTTGAATTTCCTTAGACTAGCACAGGCCTTATATTTTGATTTTTAAAAGCTTGATCAATTAATGCAGTTAGGCATAATGTTAAAATATTCCCAGCAACTTTTACACAATGTACTGTGTGTCCCTTAACAACGACGATGCAACAACAAAACAGCATAAGAAGAACAGCAACTTCAACAGTAATAGCGACGTTTACGATCGTAACATCATAGTCGTTGCCTATATTGCTGTCTTGGAAAAAAAATATGACCAAGTACGACATAACACCAACCATTCTATGAGCGAGACATGTCCATCATTAAATGCATCTCTCTTGAAAACGCCACTGGACTCGGACAATGTAGCCTGGAAGAGCAGGTCCTTGGATACCAGATCCACAAGGATCAAACGGACGATCTCTCCGAGGTACATTATGCTGACCATCTTCTCCATACTGAAACACATGATACATAACTGTAAGATAGCATATACACAATCATATTAAACCCAACTTGCATTATTGACATTGCAAGAAAAAAGTAAGGTCGCTGAACACAAGCAATAATACGCATTGCCATTGCGAAAAAAAAGGTAAGGTCGCTGAACACAAGCAATAACACGCGATGCCACTGAGACAATAACAAGCATACTTATACATATATATTTAGAGCACTAGCTTTTCTTTGTTTCATAGTTCTAACAGTTGCTATGGTCACCTTTCTCCTGCCCTACATTGTGTACACGTGAATATATGTATGCATACACTGAACGTAATGTTATTGTTTGATTTAAAACAAAAACAAAAAAAACAGCTAACTGAAATCGTACTTCTGGCAATGAAATATGTGGGTTTTTTTCGATTTGCAGTTTCACTTCCCCTAAATATTCATAACAAACAAGCATTTGCGAAGGTGTTAACTTTTTTTTTAAGCTATAATCAAAGCTAGCCAAACACTTAAACTGTTCACTTGTGTTCAGTTCAAGTTTCGCTTTTAAACCTTACAAAGCCGGCAGAGAAGACACAAAAGCAACACATTTTGGGCCTCAACTTACTGGTTTCCTATTTTGTTTGTTTAATCATGTCCTTCGAAATAAGTAAACCTCATCAGTATAGTCACGTTAAGGTAGTAAACATACTCGTAGAAATCGCTACACACCCATATCTTATAATCATGATTATCTTTGTGAGAAATACAACATGCACTGTATTAAACTTTGTCAGCTTCAACATGTTTAATCAATACTCACATCCTGCTGCCAGGGTCAATTGAACATCTGTCAAGCTCTTTATCAAAGTCAGTTTGGAAAGACTCAGTTAGGCGTTGGTTTTCGACAATTGCTCCAAAATCAGTTTTTTGTATCATCTGCAACAGCACAATTATTTAAGCTGAGATTTAATAAGTACTATTTATTGATTAATGAAAGGAAAGTATAACAAGCTGCACAAAGCAATGTTAAAACATCCTGGCATTCTCTTGGCCTATAAGATGAACCCACTGCATCAGTCTGCACCATGACTTGAACATTATGGCTGGCCGAACCCCGTCAATCGATAACATGTTTATATGTGACCCTCCACCACGAAATAAGTCGCATGTCACCTCGCGCGGTTCTGCGCTAGGCTTAATATAAGTCTGGGTAGTGTCAGGTAACAGTGTGAGGGTCACCTTAGTCACAGGCTTATAACTCAAACAGTTTTCGCTCTTTTCTAAAACGGTTTTCACCACTGGATAGAGCATAAAAAACTCTTTAGGAAAACGTAAAAATCTGAAAATCATGCAAAGGTGACATGCGACTCATTCCGTGGTGGAGGGTCACATATAGTTGTTGGTTTTTTTGGTCACATTTTCAATTCAAAAACAACATAGTCATACACTTTTTTAATTCAGGATAGAAAACACCAATGATAATACATTTGCTGTTTACTAATGTCTGACTAGCAGCGCATCAGTCTTACTGATGTCCTCATAACTGCCCAGGTCTTCTGTGCACTTCATGGGCATATGCAGTACAAGTATGTTCACACACATATCTAAGAGCAACATGAATCATTGTACGTTTTTGTGTGTCATCCTTTATATATAATATACATTGTCAAGGGATGCAGGGTGGTAACAACAAGTTCTCACCATGTGCGTTTGTTTCCCACCAGGACTGTTTTCCGGGCCAGTGCTCTGTCGTCCTTTTTCATGACATGCGTAAAAACCATTAGTCAGGATCAGTGCAATCTTACAGCTTGGATCCGTATGATCACGAGCGACCCAAACGAGTGTGCTGACGTCGTCGCTGACGATATTTGTGAGCTCCATACGGCAGGACTGTTTTGGCTATAAGAGAGAGGAAAATCCCATACAAAAACTGCTTGCAAAACACCACTGTCAAAGAAGGAAAAACATGCAAATGAAATCAAACACACACACACACAAACACACACACACACACACACACACACACACACACACACACACACACACACACACACACACACACACACACACACACACACTGATTTGTACAATAACTTTTTTCAAATAATGTATACTGTTTTGTTCTTTAAATCGCTGTTGATAGTATATGCATCTGTACCAGCAGTGGTCTAGGCAGAGTGTATTCAACAGAGGTGATGTTATTTCATTGACGCTAGCTCAGTGAGGGAGGGAGGGCGAAAGCAAAAGTGAGAAAGAGAGAGAAAGAGAGAGAGAGAGAGAGAGAGAGAGAGAGAGAGAGAGAGAGAGAGAGAGAGAGAGAGAGAGAGAGAGAGAAACAAACAGCCAGACAGACAGACAGACAGACAGACAGGCATACATACAAACATGCAGACAAGGATATACAGACAAAAAGAGAAACAGTGGGAGAGAGACAGACAGAGAGACTCATTCAATACGTACAATCTTCTTGATTTGCAGCGCATTTCGAAGAAGTTCCCCGACCTCTTCGTCCACAACACCGTCACAGCGAAACTGTTTGGTCCACTTAGTAAGGCGCGCCTTTGTCAGATGCTGGTCCTGTTTACATGGGAATGAGAAGACAAACCCGACCAAACAGTTTTGTCCAGAGAGCTTCAGTTTCTTCACGAACCCCTTGACAGACTGCGCTACGAAGTCAAACAACTGGAACAGAAAACGAAAAAGAAATGTTGACTTCTGCGCTTGATCAGAATGCCTTCGGCCGAAAAGGATGATTGCTGGGACGAAAACAAAAACGCAGTGAATTGCGACTGAAACATGATGCGCTCTTTTCAACATCGACTCATTAAATATAATGCTGTTTGTGTTGTTGTTTTTCTGTTGCTCTACGTAGACCGGTGTCACGAACTGAAACCTCTGCTGAACAATCCTTCTCATTGCGGTCAATGCGCATGCGCCAATCTTGGACTTAAAAAAATACGACCGTTTGACCGAACGAACCATGGGTTCTATTAGGGTTAGGGTTAGGGTTAGGATTAGGGTAAAGGTTAGGGTAAGAGATAGGGTTAGGGTTAGTTTGTTCATGACCTGATTAATCTCCCCATGTTAGCGCATGCGCATTGACCGCAAAGAGAAGGATTGTTCAGGCAGTTGTCAATTCGTGACACCAGGAGCGTTATTTTGTGGTAAAAGTTGTGGTTGCTATAAACCTTGCCTTTGAAATAGTGTCAGATCGAGTTGACAGTTATTATTACCCTGGAAAATCTAGCAGTTACAAGTAAAGGCAAACCCATCTAGCGCATATGTATGTTATGTGGCACATTTACCTGTACGCCTGTTCCATGCCGAGTACCTGCCGGGATACGGTATTTCTCACAGCGTGTACCGGGCACCCTTTGCGTTGCTTGGCCCCGGCTGGTTTCAGAGGTGGAATTGGTTTGCCCATCTGCTGCTTGATCACTGGTGGTTTGAGGATTGGTCTGCCCATCACGACTCTTATCTGCTGCTTTGTCACTTCTTGCTTTTGAGTTTGAATTGCTTTGCCCATCCGGACGCCTTTTGACTGCTTGGTCACTGGTTGTCTTAGAGTTTAAACGGGTCTGATTATCCTGAAGCTTATCTACCCCCGGGTTACTCTCAGGTTTAGGTTTAGGGTTTCTTCCGGCCATCCCATCCCGAAGCCAAACATAATGAACTCTGAGAATATCATCACTCAGATCTACCACAAGAAATGCATCTGCAACAACCACAAACGTGTGTTCAGTGATTAAGGTTCGAACAAAAACTTTAAGGATTAAGATTATGAAGCAAATAAATCACAACAATGGGTTGAGAGACAAAAGTGTCCTGTATAAAATCATGTGACAACACAGGTGAGTGCACAAATCCCACACATGCGTGTACAGGAAAAGACTTCCAACTAAAAAAAGATTTAATTTAGAATGAACACACAGTTTTAACAGTTTATACATGAGATTAAATCAGTGATACATATTTGTCATAAATACATAACGTCCGCTTACCCCTTCACCATTATTAATGATCAATAGTTGACTACAAGTTTTAGAGAGACAGGAAATAGAGAGAAGGTCATGGGTGTGGGTGTGTATGCATGCATGTGTGTGTGTATGTGTGTGTGTGTGTGTGTGTGTGTGTGTGTGTGTGTGTGTGTGTGTGTGTGTGTGTGTGTGTGTGTGTGTGTTTGCGGGCACATCACATTTGAAGCAGGCCATGGGATTGAATTTTAGCTTGGAATCGTACACAAAATGCATATTTACAATTCTAACAGTTCTAACTAAAATTCAAATGTTAACAACAGATACAAAACTGACTGAATTGTTTACTTAGTCATTTCTTGAATACAAATCATATTTAAGCTACGGGCACAACAGATCGTTCAATGATCTACGATTTGCACACATTTTCTGTCGTGTCCTTGCACAAATGCGTCGTCGGTTCGTTGTGACTGAGGCTTTAAAACCGTTGAGCAGATTACGTGCCCATTGTTTCTTATGTTTCCCTGTCAGCTTTTGCGGCCATCATTTTGTGTAAACGTTTCGCAACTGTTCCATATCACTATGAACACTTGTGGGTTTTCCTTGTCAAGTTGGATTATTCTTGTTTGAAGCTTCAGAAGCCAGAGTTTCTCTTCCTTTTTTTTTAAGTTTGTAGGTACCACTTCAATTCCCGAATTGTAGAATACGCAGCATTGTTTGCCTTTGCAACTGTCTGCAGATTTGTAGCAATGTTCATTGTTCCATTACCCGGATGCAACGACGCGCTTTCCATAGTGCTTGTTGAAAGACTCCATTTTCAAGCACAACAAAATGGAATGTATTTTGAAACGTATTGTTTTATGATGTAAAAGTCTAATGTCAACCTATTGGAAAGGGATACAGAATAAGGTTTGTTCTGTCAACGGATACTTTGATTTGTTGTGATCAGTGAGCTAAAACAGTTGTAAAACAAATCGGTAAGGCGAAATTTTTACATTTAGTCAAGCTGTTGAAATCACAGAATAAAACTGAACGCACTGCATTTTTTTTTAACCGAGACAATACAGCCTCGTCAATCCCCGCGGCCGTTTTTCCGTGCAACACGAAGTGAAATTGACGAGGCAGATTAGCGCAATAGCGTACTGCGGCAAGCAGGCAAGCGCTCTTTCCGGTATTCTTTTGAACTTTCTGAGCTTGTTTTGAATAACATATATTATATCTATATGCTTTTGGATTGATTTCTTACATTTTAATCGTAGCACTAATTAACCTATTTTCGTTAATTGTAATCCCATTTTAAGAGTAGGACTAATTAACATATTTTCGTTAATTGTGATCCCATTTTAATCGTAGCACTAATTAACCTATTTTCGTTTATTGTGATCCCATTTTAAGAGTAGCACTAATTAACCTATTTTCGTTAATTGTGATCCCATTTTAAGAGTAGCACTAATTAACCTATTTTCGTTAATTGTGATCCCATTTTAAGAGTAGCACTAATTAACCTATTTTCGTTCACTGTGATCCCATTTTAAGAGTAGCACGGATTAACCTTTTTTTTTTTTTTTTTTTTTTTTTTTTTTCTTCTTTTTTTTTTTTTTTTTTTTCTTCTTTTTATCATGTTGACACAACAGACTTTTTCCTGTCTTTTCATGAGAGAAAGCAGTTGAGAATGTGTAAAGCTACATCAGGGGAGGGGTCTATATTTAGACGAGGAGTTTCCCGACAGAAGAGAAAGACGTACTGTAGGAAAGCACACAGAAGTCGAAAATGCCATAGAAAGGGAGAGAAATAGGTATTTCGAGAGAGAGATGGATAGTCGGACCAATCGAGGGAGGAGATGTACCAGGAGATAGAGCTGAGGACGGAAAAAGTAATTGTGAGTAAAACATCATATAGATCCCTAACAGAACAAGAACAGCATGCGTATGGGCCCACTCAAAATTACTTCATAAATGATGATGGCCAACAGGATTTGATAATTTTTTACTATATAGTCTAGTGCCAGCTGTACTAGAGCTTGATATTTTCTTTAATCATGTTGACACAACAGACTTTTTCCTGTCTTTTCATGAGAGAAAGCAGTTTTTTTTTTTTTTTTTTTTTTTTTTTTTTTTTTTTTTTTCAGGGTCACGCAAGGGTCGTAGCAGACGACGGCCCGGTTTATCAGTGCAAATCGCCGTTCCTCTCAACAGTCAAAAGCCATCGCAAGAGTTCTTGTGAACCACAGCCGTTTTTTTTTTTTTTTTTTTTTTTTTTTTCTTTTTTATTCTCTAATAATATCATGCATGACCATGTGTACAATATATAATAATTATAAGCAGGAGTGACATTTTTCATCAATAATGGAAAAACCCAAAAGACAAAGGATGAGAAGAGTTCAGTAATAACATCTCTGCTCAAAAACCGAGATTCAGCTTCAATGTGGAGATGGAGGTTTATCGCCACAACAAGAAGATACAAAGTCTACAGAAGTAAAAAAAAAATCTTCCAACCTGTGTAAATAAGCATGTAAACCACCACAGATTTTTTTATTTTAATTTTTTTGTTTTTTTCCTTTTTTTATTATTTTTTTGTATTATTATGAAACACGAAGTTTCATTTCATTTTCAAACATGAGTGTTAAATTTACGGGAGTACCGTATCTAAATTTGCTAATGCACATTTTAGCAATAAGAACTAAATGGTTAATGATATCTAGACATACGTTGCCTGCATTTTCAACACAAACAACCCCAAGTAGTACAGATTTTGCGTTAAGTTTAACACGTACACCAGTTTTATCTAGTATAGTGTTTTCGACGTGTTTCCAAACCTATTTTCGTTAATTGTGATCCAATTTTAAGAGTAGCACTAATTAACCTATTTTCGTTAATTGTGATCCCATTTTAAGAGTAACACTAATTAACCTATTTTCGTTAATTGTGATCCCATTTTAGGAGTAGCAGTAATTAACCTATTTTCGTTAATTGCGATCCCATTTTAAGAGTAGCACTAATTAACCTATTTTCGTTAATTGTGATCCCATTTTAAGAGTAGCACTAATTAACCTATTTTCGTTAATTGTGATCCCATTTTAATCGTAGCTCTAATTAACCTATTTTCGTTAATTGTGATCACATTTTAAGAGTAAACATGACATATGTATATATATATGTCACAGTGGAAATGAGAATCCAGTGAGATTCCGAATCGCACTAGTGGAGATTGGAATTCCAGTTTGCACTAGGGCAAACTAGAATTCTCATCTCCACTGGATATTTGTTAGTGAAGATTGGAATTCCAGTTTGCCCTAGTGCAAACGGGAATCCAGTTTCAGGGGAGATGGGAATTCCAGTTTTCACAAGGGGAAATAGGAATTGGGGGAAATAATGTGTTCATAGGTTAATAATTGTTGTTAAAACCATTTCATCTTGAGTTATTCATGACTTTAAGGCTTACTCATTGCAGGTATTGAAATGCAGAAATAAAAAAAAATATTATTGAATTGATATAATCAAACAACATAGAGTAATTGCGCACAATACGTTTTTTATTTTATTTATCAATATCATTAAATCATATCACAAAGTTAAAAGTTTATATAAGATGAAGCATGAGAGAGGAGAGAGGAGAGAGAGAGAGAGAGAGAGAGAGAGAGAGAGAGAGAGAGAGAGAGAGAGAGAGAGAGAGAGAAAGAGAGAGAGAGAGAGAGAGAGAGAGAGAGAGAGAGAGAGAGAGAGAGAGAGAGAGAGAGAGAGAGAGAGAGAGAGAGAGAGAGAGAGAGAGAGAGAGAGAGAGAGAGAGAGAGAGAGATGGCCTCGGCCATCAGAGCCGACAGTATTATTGTATTGTATTGTAAAACCACGACTACTGAACGACTGTCTAACGAAACGGTGCAATTGCCGAAAACCAAACATAGACTGCTGTACAAAATGTCACCCAGAAAGCACATTTTGCAAGAACTGTTGATGGATTTTCAGTCAAATGAAAACAAGAAACAAGTCGCGTAAGGCGAAAATACATCATTCAGTCAAGTAGCTGTCGAACTCACAGAATGAAACTGAACGCAATGCAATTTTTCAGCAAGACCGTATACTCGTAGCATCGTCAGTCCACCGCTCATGGCAAAGGCAGTGAAATTGACAAGAAGAGCGGGGTAGTAGTTGCGCTGAGAAGGATAGCACGCTTTTCTGTACCTCTCTTCGTTTTAACTTTCTGAGCGTGTTTTTAATCCAAACATATCATATCTATATGTTTTTGGAATCAGGAACCGACAAGGAATAAGATGAAAGTGTTTTTAAATTGATTTCGAAAATTTAATTTTGATAATAATTTTTATGTTTAATCTTCAGAGCTTGTTTTTAATCCGAATATAACATATTTATATGTTTTTGGAATCAGAAAATGATGGAGAATAAGATAAACGTAAATTTGGATCGTTTTATAAAAAAATATTTTTTTTACAATTTTCAGATTTTTAATGACCAAAGTCATTAATTAATTTTTAAGCCACCACGCTGAAATGCAATACCGAAGTCCGGGCTTCGTCGAAGACTACTTGACCAAAATTTCAACCAATTTGGTTAAAAAATGAGAAAAGCCGGATATGACGTCATCAAAGACATTTATCAAAAAAATGAAAAAAACGTATGGGGATATCATACCCAGGAACTCTCATGTCAAATTTCATAAAGATCGGTCCAGTAGTTTAGTCTGAATCGCTCTACACACACACACGCGCACAGACACACACACACATCACGACCCTCGTCTCGATTCCCCCTTCTACGTTAAAACATTTAGTCAAAACTTGACTAAATGTAAAAAAAGGCATGTTTGTGTGTGTGCGTGAGTGTATGCATGTGTGGGAGTGTGTGTGAAGGCATGTAGCATAGATAGGCCTACCTTTCATGCTTCATCTTTCATAAACTTTTAACTGTGTGATATGATTTAATGATATTGATAATAAAACCTTATTACTCTGTGTTGTTCGATTATATCAATTCAAATTACAAAAAAATAATTTCTGCATTTCAATACCTGAAATGAGTAAGCCTTAAAGTCATGAGTGACTCAAGATGAAATGGTTTTAACAACAATTATAAACCTTTGAACACATTATTTCCCCCAATTCCTATTTCCCCTAGTGAAAACTGGAATTCCCATCTCCACTGAAACTGAATTCCCGTTTGCACTAGGGCAAACTGGAATTCCAATCTTCACTAGCAAATATCCAGTGGAGATGAGAATTCTAGTTTGCCCTAGTGCAAACTGGAATTCCAATCTCCACTAGTGCGATTCGGAATCTCACTGGATTCTCATTTCCACTGTGACATATATATTTTTTGATTCAGAATGTGATGAAGAAAACGATGCAATTGCTTAAGCAGTTTTGAATGTGTTTGTGACAATTTCATTTTAATGACAACTTTAATGAGCCAACTCATTAATTAATTTGTAAGCCTCCACGCTGAAATGCAATACCAAAGTCCGGGCTTCGTCGAAGGATTACTTGACCAAAATGTCAACCAATGTGGTTCAAAAATGAGGGCGTGACAGTGCCGCATCAAGTTTTACTAAATGCCGGATATGAGGTCATCAAAAACATTTATGGGAAAAAGAAAAAAAATAGTCTGGGGATATCATACTCAGGAACTGTCATGTGAAGTTTCATGAAGATCGGTCCAGAAGTTTTCTCGGAACTGATCTACACACACACACATACACACACACACACACACACACACACACACCCACACACACACACACACACACGCACACACACACACGCACACACACACACACACCTACACACACACACACACACACACACATACACACACACACACACACACACACACACCACGACCCTCGTCTCGATTCCCCCTCTATATTAACACATTTAGTCAAAACTTGACTAAATGTAAAAAGGTGCGATCATTTTGATTGGATCATGCCTCATTGCAATGCAAGAAATGGAGCATAATTATGTATGTGCACAAGCGTGTACAAAATAAACACACACTGATCTATAAATAGATTATTCATGCCAGAACCTGAATATAGTTGGGCAGAATCACACTTCTAATCTCAACCAGCTAAGATCAGAATTGAGACTTCAACTGGGTGAAAATGGAAGGTTACACAAAAATGTCAATTGGTTGAGATCTCAATTCAAGTTTTATCCCAAACTTCACTGGATAGAATGGGGCGGGGATGTAGCTCAGTCGGTAGTGCGCTGGATTTGTATCCAGTTGGCCGCTGTCAGCGTGAGTTCGTCCCCACGTTCGGCGAGAGATTTATTTCTCAGAGTCAACTTTGTGTGCAGACTCTCCTCGGTGTCCGAACACCCCCGTGTGTACACGCAAGCACAAGGCCAAGTGCGCACGAAACAGATCCTGTAATCCATGTCAGAGTTAGGTGGGTTATAAAAACACGGAAATTACCCAGCATGCTTCCTCCGAAAGCGGCGTATGGCTGCCTAAATGGCGGGGTACAAACGGTCATACACGTAAAAGCCGTGGGAGTTTCAGACCATGAACGAACAAACACACAAACAAAACTGGATAGAATGAGAAGTCTAGATTTATCCAGCCTTATAATCCAACCTGTATATTAGCTGGATACGATTTGTTTGACCTGTCACCCAAACATTTCTTAAAATAAATAAGCTGGTTTTTTTATAGTGAAATAAAAGTTGATCTTAAACTATGCGCATAGTTGTGTTCGACACACCGCAGATTAAAATTTGGGAGAAACCCTTGACAACATATCCGATTTTGTGTATAATGTTATTCGTCTGTTTAAACTCACCTGTTTTATCTTCCAAAGACTTTATGTCAGCAGAAGACATATCGATATTCATTGATGTTTTGCCTGCATTCACCTCTTTACTAAAGTGGTCCATCAACCGTTCACTTTCTCTGTCTGACAGCTTGAAGCCACTGACACAGTCCTTAACCTAGAAGACACAGGGAAATATTACCGTACATTAAATAGTTGCTATCAGAATATGTAATTTGTCAGATTAGTTGTGAGTGTTGATGTGAAACAGATTGCAAAACATAACGAATGACCCTCCTACACTGACTTGCTCAACATGAGGGAAGAACAGTCAGGGTTTAATATGAGAGATAATTGTTTTGTTTCAAGAATATACAAAATAAAATGCAGGCCACCTTTTCTGATAAAGCTGGCAAACGATCCTGGTGTTCAGGTCGCGGCTGATTTGGGACCATTGGTTCTGGTGCGCGTGGGTCACTGGGAGCATCTGCTTGTGGTGTTCTTATATCCTTTTCCTGTTGTTCGTCTTGTGGCTCTTTCGGGAGCATTGGCTTTGTTAAAGATCCATCGGCCATTCTATATAATTGTGTGGTCCAACAAAATAAACAAACATTGAACATGAACGGAAGCCCAAACGCCACACACACACACACACACACACACACACACACACACACACACACACGCACACATACACACACACACACAAGCACGCACACACACACACACACACACACACACACACACACACACGCGCGCACGCACACACACACACACACACACACACATAATCATGCACACACACACACACATACACATGCACGCACACATATATACACACACGCACATGCACTCTATTCTTTTGCGAAAGCCTTGTGTGTGCGCCTGGATCGTTGCTATGAATGTATTCCCTTGCACTGACCGTTTATACTACGTTAACGTTTACAGTAACTTGCATTGTAGCTATTTGTATATCATTCTGCTTCTCAGCAAGAAATGTAGTTCTGGAATAACGTCATCTACTATTTGCACGCCTTTAGGTTACACGCTTCCAAGTTTAGGATACTTCGATATTTTCCTGAGAAACCATTCCCGAGTATTTCCGAGCCTCTGGCGAAGGTTTACCTAAAAATTGAACCGATGTGACGACTTCAGATTGCTTATGAAATGTAATAGATTTCACCACAGAATTATATGTCTTCGAAAACGTGCACCGAGTGGTTACGTCCCTTGACTAAGACGGGAAGGATTTTAGGAAGAAGCAAATGTGTAAGTTTGAATACGAATTGTTAGCTGAACGAATTTGACCCAATGAATGTAAAGTACCTCAGGGCGATCATGAGTACTATGGAAGGGAGGGGGTGGGGGATTTTCAGGGCGGAATGTATACAATAGCAACAAGGCCAAGTGAGAAATTTGATGTCAGGAGTGATTTGAAGTCGTTACAATGGCCCGAGGGAAATACCTGTTACCGTGGACGAGGTGTGTTACCTGTATAGCCTTCTTTAGGGCGCTTTCATAAAACAAAACTAAACTTGTCGGACACAAATCTGCTGATGCCTGTTCTCAACTTGCTAAAACCTTCAATAGGCAAAAACCATAATATTGCATTCGTGCGCACTGTCAACACAAATATATGTTAGTTTTAGTTGTACCTGACTTTACGTAGTTAATACATTGTGATGTGTCTCATATTAAAACTGATCTTGTTTATAACACCTACACTTACCTTGGACGGCGTCTTCGGATAAAGATGATGACAACGATGACGACAGCCGCAAACAGTAAGACCATCAGAACGATGACCAGCGGTGCAATGAACGACGGCACTGAGCTTTCACCTGTTTGAAGTCACAGGCTTGTCTTCACTCGATTGAATAAGCTTTTCCAGAACACAATTTAAATCATGGAACAAAAGAGATAAAAAGGCCGGTACCGGAGGTTATCCCACAACATTTTAAAAGTTATTTATTCTGGATATCTTTGTTACATTCTGCACATGCTGATTTTGATATTGGTGAATTATAAGTTACACATCGACAAGGTGTTATGACGTTAGTATGGCTGTCCCTGACTTGGACCGAGCTGTGTATACAATGGCTACTTATTTAACGAGGTTTCCTACTGTTGAATATTGTTTACTCTTGTTGTGTTGGATGTAAACATATGTTCATACGGTTCCAGTCTCATCACTAAAATACCCCAGAGGAAGGCAAACCTGTTGGTGGGAGGGTCATTTACACATTTTAAAACACATGTTCGCAACTTTTACAATCACTATTTTCTAAAGATACATATTACTATATGTGACCCTCCACCACGAAATGAGTCGCATGTCACCTCGCGCGGTTCTGCGCTAGGCTTAATATAAGTCCGGAGAGTGTATGGTAACAGTGTGAGGGTCACCTTAGTCACAGGCGTATAACTCAAACAGTTTCCGCTCTTTTCTAAAACGGTTTTCACCACTGGATAGAGCATAACAAACTCTTTAGGAAAATGTAAAAATATGAAAATCATGCAAAGGTGACATGCGACTCATTCCGTGGTGGAGGGTCACATATGTATTCATTATTATTTCTAAGCAAGGCCCTTACCTTGTACGGAGCTGCCTGTGCCTATTGTGCTTGTTGGTTCTGGCAAAGTGTGGGCTCGTGCTGTCACAAAAACAAGGCATCAACATAAATCATATAAGTGTTATTCCAGAAGAAAAAAATGTAGACATGACTCATTAGTCTCAAATGATTTGATTAGCGAGCGCGCCCGCACGCGAACACACACACACACACACACACACACTCACACACACACACACACACACACACACACATACACAAACACACACACACACACACACACACACACACACTCACACACACACACACAGATACAAGGGCATGTTACTTGATCCGGTAGGAATGTATGCGATTACAGGTCATCTATCAATGTTTCTTAGGTGTGGGCATTTCATTCTTAATTTGTGAACAGCAAATCTCAGTATTTTCTTCAGTACTGTGATACCTCAATTGTAAGTGTAAGTCGTTATCTCTGAAATCAGCACGTGTAGCCCTATTGTGTGCGTTAATTGTCTCTACCCTGGATGGGTGTCCTTGATCTGTATCAATGTTAATAGGATAGACTCCTTAAATGATCCACCTTGTTTCTTTTGTTGGCTAATTCATTTGATCATCTGAGTAGTCCTGCACAACACCAACTCACTCACAATTTCGTCAGATTGTTTGATTTTGGTTGGCAATATGACGTAAGACATGTGTCATTCATTCTCGTTTTTATATTTAGTCAAGTTTTGACTAAATATTTTAACGTAGAGGGGGGAATCGAGACGAGGGTCGTGGTGTATGTGTGTGTGTGTGTGTGTGTGTGTGTGTGTGTCTGTGTGTGTGTGTAGAGCGATTCAGACTAAACTACTGGACCGATCTTTATGAAATTTGACATGAGAGTTCCTGGGTATGAAATCCCCGAACGTTTTTTTCATTTTTTTGATAAATGTCTTTGATGACGTCATATCCGGCTTTTCGTGAAAGTTGAGGCGGCACTGTCACGCCCTCATTTTTCAACCAAATTGGTTCAAATTTTGGTCAAGTAATCTTCGACGAAGCCCGGGGTTCGGTATTGCATTTCAGCTTGGTGGCATAAAAATTAATTAATGACTTTGGTCATTAAAAATCGGAAAATTGTAAAAAAAAATAAAAATTTATAAAACGCTCCAAATTTACGTTTATCTTATTCTCCATCATTTGCTGATTCCAAAAACATATAAATATGTTATATTCGGATTAAAAACAAGCTCTGAAAATTAAATATATAAAAATTATTATCAAAATTAAATTGTCCAAATCAATTTAAAAACACTTTCATCTTATTCCTTGTCGGTTCCTGATTCCAAAAACATATAGATATGATATGTTTGGATTAAAAACACGCTCAGAAAGTTAAAACAAAGAGAGGTACAGAAAAGCGTGCTATCCTTCTTAGCGCAACTACTACCCCGCTCTTCTTGTCAATTTCACTGCCTTTGCCATGAGCGGTGGACTGACGATGCTACGAGTATACGGTCTTGCTGAAAAATGGCAGCTACTTGACTAAATATTGTATTTTCGCCTTACGCGACTTGTTTATATTTAGTCAAGTTTTGACTAAATTTTTTAGCATAGAGGGGGAATCGAGACGAGGGTCGTGGTGTATGTGTGTGTGTGTGTGTGTGTGTGAGTGTGTGTGTGTGTGTGTGTGTGTGTGTGTGTGTGTGTGTGTGTCTGTCTGTCTGTCTGTGTGTGTGTGTAGAGCGATTCAGACTAAACTACTGGACCGATCTTTATGAAATTTGACATGAGAGTTCCTGGGTACGAAATCCCCAGACGTTTTTTTCATTTTTTGGATAAATGTCTTTGATGACGTCATATCCAGCTTTTCGTGAAAGTTGAGGCGATACTGTCACGCTCTCATTTTTCAACCAAATTGGTTGAAATTTTGGTCAAGTAATCTTCGACGAAGCCCGGACTTTGGTATTGCATTTCTGCTTGGAGGCTTAAAATTTAATTAATGAGTTTGGTCATTTAAAATTTGAAAATTGTAAAAAAAAATATTTTTTTTATAAAACGATCCAAATTTACGTACATTTTATTCTTTATCATTTTCTGATTCCAAAAATATATAAATATGTTATACTTGGATTAAAAACAAGCTCTGAAAATTAAAAATATAAAAATTATTATCAAATTTAATTGTCCAAATCAATTTAAAAACACCTTCATCTTATTTTCTTGTCGGTTCTTGATTCCAAAAACATATAGATATGATATGTTTGGATTAAAAGCACGCTCGGAAAGTTAAAACGAAGAGAGGTACAGAAAAGCGTGCTATCCTTCTCAGCGCAAGTACTACCCCGCTCTTCTTGTCAATTTCACTGCCTTTGCCGTGCGCGGTGGACTGACGATGCTACGAGTATACGGTCTTGCTGCGTTGCATTGCGTTCAGTTTCATTCTGTGAGTTCGACAGCTACTTGACTAAATGTTGTATTTTCGCCTTACGCGACTTGTTTCCCTTTGGGGTGGGGGTCGGTGGGATCGGTTGGGGGTGATGTGGAGGTAGGGGTGGGGTGGGTGGGATCGGTTGGGGTGATGTGGAGGTAGGGGTGGGGTCGGGGGGGCAAGGGTTGGCTTCACTATTTAAGGCACAGTAAGCCTCCCGTAAACCATCACCGACACTATCAGGACAAACACCCTTTCGTTTGAACACTTACCGCTTGAGAACATCCAAGGTGCCCTACGTAAAGAGCGAGCAATGTTCAAAGAATATGTCTGATCAGACAATCGGGCGGCGCGTTTTGGCGCTAGACCTAACTTTAAGATTTAAATAATAAATTGACAGCTTGTTACAAACACATTCTTAAATCATAAAAAAAATTCTTTGTTCATTAAGACAAGATAAGTACAACTTGAATTTTGGACAGTTTAAAGAAAAAATAGCCCGGAAGTATGTCCCGCAAAACGTGGTTCTCGTAGCAGATGAATGTTCTGCATGTCGCCAAATTTCTTTGAACGTCAACCTCCACCGCTCAGTTCGTGTGACTCGCAGCCGTTTGTTGCGTTTTAGATTCAGAGGTACACAATAACGTGCTATTGCATACACCGAGTCTCATTGCAATCACAAACTGACTACTACATTGTAAAAAAAAAAAAAGTGGATCACACGGGTTCGTGATGGCTCAGGGGTGAGATACACCACAAAAACAGGTATGTGGTTTACGCGAGATAAATAGCCATTCAAACGAACTGTGTTATTTAATGCTATTAAATGCTATTGCAAGTGTGTTCGATACGGTTAAAACTGCTTTTTTCATGAGAAGATTTAAATCGTTCTGTAAACCATTTTAGACATACTGGGGCTGTAAACGAGCAAAGCATCATCGGTTGTTGCCGTTCAAGCTGATAACATCAAACAGAAAATACTAATAGCAATCCGTCGCGATATAACCTTCGTGGTTGAAAACGACGTTAAACACCAAATAAAGAAAGAAAGAAAGACTAATAGCAATCAATGGTCGGAGTGAAATTGCGATATGTGCCTTTTTGTTTCGAGGAAGTATTCGCATCAGGTACGTATCAATGCTGCGGAAAATGCAACGCACGTTTATGATATGAGAAACAAAGGGAAGTAAGCATGCTAAATGCATACGACATGTGCAATAGAGTATGTTGGTGTTTTGGGAAAGCAATCTCCTGGCACCTGAGATAAGAACAACAAGTCGCGTAAGGCGAAATTACTACATTTAGTCAAGCTGTGGAACTCACAGAATGAAACTGAACGCACTGCATTTGTTCACAATGACCGTAGCTGTCTCGAATAGCAGCTAGCAACTGCTGAAGGGACATTAAAACCCAAAAACCAAACCAAACCAAACAATGACCGTAGTCCGCCGCGTGTGCATAACGGAGTGAAACTGACGAGCCTGTTCAGCGCGGTAGTGGTTTCGCTGTGCTGCATAGCACGCTTTTTTGTACATCTCTTCGTTTTAACTTTCTGAGCGTGTTTTTAATCCAAACATATCATATCTATAATTATGTTTTTGGAATCAGGAACCGACAAGGAATAAGATGTCGGAAATTTAATTTTGATCATAATTTTTATATTTGTAATTTTCAGAGCTTGTTTTTAATCCAAATATAACATATTTATATGTTTTTGGAATCAGGAAATGATGTAAAATAAAATGAACCTAAATTTGGATCGTTTTATATAAAAAAAAAATTAAAATTTTCAGATTTTTAATGACCAAAGTCATTAATTAATTGTTAAGCCTCCAAGCTGAAATGCAATACCGAAGTGCGGCCTTTGTCGAAGATTGCTTTTCAAAAATGTCAATACATTTGATTAAAAAATGAGGGTATGACAGTGCCGCCTCAACTTTTACAAAAAGCCGGATATGACGTCATCAAAAGTATTTATCAAAAAAATGAAAAAAAGTCCGGGGATATCATTCCCAGGAACTCTCATGTCAAATTTCATAAAGATCGGTCCAGTAGTTTGGTCTGAATCGCTCTACACACACACACCCACAGACAGACAGACAGACAGACAGACACACACACACACACACACACACACACACACACACACACACACACACACACACACACACACACACACACACACACACACACACACCACGACCCTCGCCTCGATTCCCCCTCTATGTTAAAACATTTAGTCAAAACTTGACTAAATGTAAAAAGTGACTTTAACAAGCAACTTCCATCCTCATGTTTAGTAATTTGGGTTTTGTAAAATGTGTGAGATTCGTGGACTGTTTTGAGCACAACACACAAGGTTCATCACTCACCTTTGACATCCATATCACACACGTGTGATTTCGTTCCTTCTCCGGGTACAAGGTAGCACACATACATTCCTGCATTTTCTCTGCCCACTGTAGGAATCGTATGTCTTAGACGATCATTGATGACGATGTTAATCACTGAACCATTCTCTGCAGTACATTGGTGTTTCTGTTCTTCCTTCCCCCAAGTGCATGCCAGAACGGCTGATTCTAAGAGATCATATTATAAAGAAGCATATTTACGACGACAGATAAATCATTGTCAGCTGCTTTCTAATTCCACCACTTTCCAAGAAAACAAGCACACTCACGCAACACATTTTAAATAAACAACAATACACACAATCATACAACCACATAGAAAAAAGAAAAAAAAAACCATCACCACATACATGATTATAACATACATGTAAATGCCTAGAGAACACGGGTAGTCTGAGAGGAGAGTAAACAACTGGATGTTTGAGATAGGTATAAACTCATGTCAACATTAGATTCAATGGACGTTGCAGAGGAAACGGGAAGTTTACTAATTCAGTGCAAAACTCGACAGACCGTTATCTAGACTTCCATTACTGGACAAATGAAAGCGTTATTGTCTTTCAACGAAGTGAATGTTACTAGCAATGCACTTCATGCATGGTAGGAAATAAAGTGTAGGGGAAATCAATAGATGGCTCCATGTATATAGCTCATATTAGTAGGATGGGTATTTGTCCTGCCAGGTCTGCTGGAAGCAGCCATTTACTGATAAATAGTGCACATGGAAGCTATGCTTTTGGTCACTTCACCAAACATAGTCACTGATTCCCAAGAAGACGTCAGATGCATATGTATGTACCACATGCTGTATTTTTAAGACCGTTCCTTCCGATTTATTTCTTAGTGTACAATAGAAGACATTCAATAAAACTGCTATAAGACATCAACACGTTAAACCACTGGTGTAGATAATCAACTCCCATTATGATACACGTTCTTATGTGTTCTGATACAATTAGCGTCTTCGGGCATTATAAATAGGGCGATGTGAACATGTTCAATGAGACACCTCGAATAGCATGTTGTTCAAATAGAGAGCCTGACTTACCCAGACACTATTAGAACAGTATGCGTGGGAAAATTGTTGTTGGTAATACCCAAGTAATAATGCAAAGCCTAGCAAGCAGCTGTCAGAGGTGTTGGGTCATCATCATTGATATTTACAGAGAAGACACTTACCTGTTCCATTGTGCGGATGGTGTTCTAATAGGATGCCACGTATGTCTGCATTCATGTTGGTGTGAAAATTGCATGTTACGAAAGCGTTTTCACCAGCAGTGACGGTTCCAGCTTCACAAGTGATTTGTGTCATAGCTGCTTGCACAATGAACGGTTGCGGTCCAAACAGGACATAGAGAAGAAGAGCTCCGACGACAAACATGTTAATCTGTAAAGATCAGAAATAAACAGAAAGAACATCATACTTGTGCAAGAAGATGTAGAAGCACTTGACATTGAGTTGTGAGTGATGCCAGGACTGGACTACCTCCACACTCAACTAAAGTCTATTTGACTTGATTACAAGTAAAACATGTCAAGGTCACATTGGGGGTGATCCCTGGTGAAAAAGAACCAACACTGAACAACTAATACAGCACAATTAAATGCATTCACGCACTTTAAGAGACAGAACAGTAACGATCGTACGATATACACTATTGATGGATAAGCATGCATTCCTATGCACAAACTGTGATTTACACCCAAGCAGACAAGGATAGTTGAAGATGTGTTGACAAATGCTATGCTATGCCATCAATCCAATGTTGAGGCTTTCAACGATTTATGAAAACATTAGCTTCTTTAGACTAGCAAACAAAACAACAAAAGCGCGGCTGTTTTCTAAGAATATTGCATCATAAGTTATCAACCAGCTAGAGGTAAAGCTGGATAACTGAACACATCGACTCGTCCAAGTAGCCGCTTGTAACGCTTCTAGCGGCGTTCGTCTCGTGGCGAACTTGTTTACGTCGATACTCACATAGCAGGGCCGGACCAAGTTCGTTTCAGGGAGGGGGGGGGGGGGGTTCCAACTGAAGGCAGGGGTCGAAAGTCCACATTTTTTTTTTCTCTGAGAGGTACATTGGATGGCCAGGGGGGGAGGGGGGTTCCGGAACCCCAGGAACCCCCCCCCCCCCCCCCCAG
>NC_090252.1:16982574-17010074 GCF_037325665.1 Littorina saxatilis | reverse complement strand
ACAAAAACACCTACATTTAAAAACAAACAAATGTATATGAAAATGTAATTATCCCAGAATTTAGTTGAGCAAGTTACTAAAGACTTTTTGAAAGGAAAGACATTTTAAAATACGGAAAAGTACAAGAAAAGAGTGAACAAAAAGAAATAATAATCAGAGGGAGGGATATGGAACAGCCAAAACTGAGACAAATACTTTTGTAATTTCTTTACAGTAAATACAAAATGTCCAGAGCATTAGCAATATATCTAACATTGACTAACTGTGTGATGATATCTTCTGCTATTTGTCTGTTTCGACAGTGATATCAAAATCGAGACCGGAGTGTCTCAACAGACCATAGCAGAAGATATCATCAATAGTCAGTCAATACTGGGTAATAATGTTGTGATACACAGTAGCAGAATACGAGAGACATACATGTTGGTGTTAAATACTTACGACGGAATGACATATGCACTGTTTGGTTGATTCTTTGATCATTCCCAAGTTTGGCAATGATCATCCACTGTTCATCACTGTTGCTGGCTGTTTGTCGTGTTACAGAGAATATGTTTAACACTGATTTGCACGTGCAACCGTGTATTTTTGAACAGACGTTTCTCTCAAAGTAAATAGTGCAAATCAGGTCAGACAAAACAAAATTGGTGTTCCATATGAATACTTTGACGAACACCAAGGAAAACGTTTCGGTAGTGTATTGATTGGAGACAGTGATATCTAATGTTGCTGCAACGTCTGCTCCTTTGGAGACACGAGTGATGGTTGTTTCAAAAAAGGCACCTGGGGAATAAAGAATCAGATGTCAAAGACAATTGCATAACCGATGTTTGTTACAAGGTAAGATGCAAACAAAATTATCAAATGTGATTATCGCGGACACTGTTTGCCGGATCTATCCTAAACTACAGTAGCCATTCAAACTACTCTCCTACAACATCGATGCAAAGTTGCAAGTGCCTGAGCCAATCAGATGCTTTTGATCTCTAATTTCACCGCTTTTGTTTAGGTCTTGGATGCAACGAAACTTCCTGGCAAACATAAATCACAGAGGTATAGTGTGTGAGGAAAAGATGGGATCCCTTTGACTTATATGGATGGATTTACTGCCCATTTTTTTGTGTAAACTGGCAAAGCCACGGAGGAGAATTGTTTCCGAGTTTCGCAGTTTGGTCCCTGACTGCTGAACTCGTAAGGAAGTTTGGGTAATAAGGTTCCTGCATAGTATGTGGCAGTTGCAGTGCAGTCGACACATGTGGTGCGTTTGGTTAGTTTGGTCCATGCATACTTTGTTTATGTGTTTGGTGCCAATAAAGTAGAAATAAAGCAACGTTTCATAATCAGTGACTACATGTATTACTTTTTTTTTAAATCAGTGACAGTATACATCAATAATAGGGGTTTGATCACGTTGTTAGGCCATCTAGAATAGGGGTTTGATCACTTTGTTTGGACATCAACACTAGGGGTTTGATCACTTTGTTTAGATAACAAGAACATTATAAAACGTTATGGTTCGTTATCGCACACACACACACACACACACACACACACACACACACACACACACACACACACACACACACATACACACAAAACACACCCACACACACAAAACACACACTTAGTTGCATACAGAGAGTGTAGTGTGAAAGTTTAGATAAAATATTCAAGATTACCGTCAAGATGTAGCGTAAACAATACCCAACCAATTTATGTGTAATTCTCTTATAATTTTGGGACATTGGAATTCCACGGGGGCATGCTGACAATCAGGGAATGGACATGAAGCAGTCTGATGTTATCCCTACTGTATTCCTAACGGGGGATTGAGCGGATGCACAAAATGCAAAATTGCAAACGTCAAATGGAAATATGTTGTCTGAAGACTATAATTACTTATTCTGTTCTGTACAAGCATCAAAAAGAGACATACTGATCGTTCTGTAAGTGATATTTCACACTATTGTGTTTCAAAGTTAGCATGCTGAGACAACAATTTCACACAAGCAGGTACAACGCAATGAAAAAGCTCACAAAGGCATACACATTACCTGCACACACGTAGATACCAAAATAGGCAATGCCAAATATTCCGCAAACATTAGGCAGAAACATGCCTGCACGTAGTTAGTTGATGACAAGATACACCACCATTTATAACTAAAATTAGTTGTGTTAATGTCCTAACGTTTCAGGTTGAAAACAAACAATTACTATATTCAGTTTCCGTAAATCTAAATTCTTCCTGTTGCATAACGAATCCAAACACACACTCACTCACACACACACACACACACACACACACACACACACACACACACACACACACACACACACACACACACACGCAAGCACGCACTCACGTACGCACGCATGCTCGCACTCACGTACGCACGCACACACGCACGCACATACACTAGTACAAACACAGACACAGACACATACACATAAACACACACACACACACACACACACACCCACACACACACACACACACACATCATATACCACAATACAATGTTTATGATATAGCAACACTAAACTGAAGGATTTTGCTGTCCATGTTTAAGTGTGTGTGTGTGTGCGTGTGTATGTGTGTGTATGTGTGCGCGCGCGTGTGTGTGTGTGTGTGTGTGTGTGTGTGGGTGTGTGTGTTGTTGTTGTTGTGTGCGTGTGCTGTGTGCGTGTGTTGTGTGAGTGTGTTGTGTGCGTGTGTGTGCTATTGGTATGTGGAAACGGCGAGGACGGCTGCAATGGAGGCAAAGGGCGAGACAGGATATAGATATAAATAGGATACGGGTTTAATGTCACAGGATTAGCAAACACCGTGGCTCATTGCCGTAATTCTACGCACAGCCAATAAACGCATATGACTCAGCCAAGATTTTGTGTTTGAAATGTTAGGCCTGTCTTACACTGTGCCGAATATCCTTGCGAATATGAACATGTTGTATTCGGCGAGTGCTTGCAAAAATTTTACGAATAAAGCGATCATGCAATTCGCATTGTTCGTATTACTGCTCTTACACTGTGCCGAATTTGCGAGCGCTACGAATACCGTTACGACAATTACGAACGGCTTGCGAATACTGAAGAATATGCATTCCTTGCGAATATTAGGAGCATGTTGCTAGTATTCGCAACAATGGACGAATGGTGGCGAATGGTTAAGAACATTTACGAATGTCTTGCGACCATGTCCCGATCATTACGAATTGTTGGTGAATTATATTCGCAAGAAAAATTCGGCACAGTGTAAGAGCAATATTACGAACAATGCGAATTGCATAATCGCTTTATTCGTAAAATGTTTGCAAGCACTCGCAACACTCGCAAGGCCACTCGCAACGTTCGTAATACATCCGCAAGACATTCGTATATGATTTGTATGCATTCGCAATAATCGGTAAGGCTTCGAATTTTCAATATTTTTTCCTGTCCATTCGTCTCTTTTTTTGCCGAATACAACATGTTTATATTTGCAAGGATATTCGGCACAGTGTAAGACAGGCCTAAGGGAAATGCTGATAAGACGTTATGAATAGTGCGATGAGTAGATGTTACCTGCTACCTGTTTTGAAAGATTAGTTCTTGCTGTGCTTTCTGATAATGAACAGTAGTGTACATATCTCGGATGTGTATTGTATGTTGTCAAATGTCAGTGCTGTCTGTAGTGTGATTTAAAAACCAGAACCAAACTTTGATGGATTACAACCTCTACATTGTTGATGCGAATTAGAATTCGGAATTTCTTCTTCTTGTCGTTCGCTGTTAGATCGTCAGTCCGGACTGCAGGGCGAAACGTGCTGTCCTCTCCAAGTCCTATCTGGGGCCGTATAGCTTCTTTTGTAGCGCTGTCTCCTCTGACTAGATGGTGTCCCTCAGAGCACTGTGTTCGGAATTTAAACAGGGAGGTTTATTCCAAGTCTGCCATTTGTTTTTAAACTAACCACCAAAAATATGGCTTCCACACAAGGAATGCTGAATCTTATGTTCTTGTTGCTGTTGTTGGCGTCTTTTCCTACATACACACGTGACACATACTTAATTTCATGTGGCTCTACCTTTTGTCGCTTTGGAGAACCGGCTTCTGTTACTTGCAAATTCCACAAACACATAATGGAAAGCAAGTTGAATGTCAGTGTCGAACGTTTCGTTGATGGCAACAATCCAGGTTTGTAATAATGTTATGTTTTCTATGCATGCATGATGCTTTTTACATTTAGTCAAGTTTTGTATTGCCAATTTGATAGCAATTTTTAAGATTAAAGACTGAATTGTAAAGCTAACGGAGCCTATTTTGTGTTTTATTTTATCAGGTATAAATGTACTTAAATGTACATGGAAGCAGGATGAGAAGTTTGACTGCAAAACAGCACCAGGATATTCGTTGGACAAGAACATTGCCGAAACTTTGACCCTTCGCATCCCCAACGCCACAAAGGCAGTAGTAGGGACCTACAAATGCCAGGTCATACCCCCTGATGGGACACTCCCTCACGTCTGCAACTTTCCTGATTTGGGTGAGACTATTCGAATATTCTTCTGAAATTGTATTGAGTATAGCAAAATACAAGAGAGAGAGAAAGAGAGAGAGAGAGGGGGAGGGAGAGGGAGAGAGAGAGAGAGGGGGAGGGAGAGAGAGAGAGAAAGAAAGAGAGAGAGAGAGAGAGAGAGAGAGAGAGAGAGAGAGAGAGAGAGAGAGAGAGAGAGAGAGAGAGAGAGAGAGAGAGAGAGAGAGAGACGCTTTGAGAGTTTATTGTCCTCAGCTTTAAAAGCCCTTTGGACAAGGGGATATAATTTACAGAAGAAATAAACATAACCATCTCTGCAAACACATCCACACACACACGAGAGAGACGAACGTACACACACACACACGCACACCCACACCCACACACACACACACACACACACGCGCATACACACAGACGCACACACACACATAAACACACACACCGACAAACACACACCCACACACACATATCTAGATAATATGTACCCACATATATCTGAATGCAGTGTGTGTGTATATCTGAGTATGTATCTGTGTGTGTCTGTATTTGCCTGCATGGGAAGGTGTGTGTCAAATACATTGATTGAACTGTTGGTCAAACATGTTTCGACTTAGTGCGGACTGTGGGGTGACATCTTAGCTTTGAATGTACAAACATTATACGTTAATTGGATCTGTGATGCAAACATAGCTTTTGGTCAATCTCGATGGCAGTTTATTCCACGAGCCCGTAGGGCGAGTGGAATAAACTGCCATCGAGATTGACCAAAAGGCATGTTTGGATCACAGATCCAATTAACATATATATCTCGACATTCACTGGTCTTAGGGTTTTTGTTTTCAAAGAAGAAAGAAACTTGCTTGAACACGGACCACTTCTCCGAGCAAAATCAACAAACCTAATCACTCGCATTCCATTCGACGTTACAGACATACGCTTGAAAAAGTAGGACCAATTGTATCGTGTTTGAAATTATAATAATGAATTCAATTTTTCTTGGGTTTCAACAAAAAAGCAATGGTCTGGAAGAAAGAGAATACAATTTTGAAACGGCAATGAACGGTAATGAACAACAATAAATGAAATGAAAGTTCTCCCAACATCACACCGACCTTTCCGACTTAGGCCTACATGGGTCGACCGATTTCATTTTGAGAGGCGGGTAATGTGCGTAAGGTTTGTCAATCAAGGGTTTATTTATTGATAATGTTGATGGTGAGGGATTTGATCTGGCAGTTGGTGAAAGGAATGTTGCTTGGAAGGAGGTTTGCAAGATCGATCTGCTCCGGGGTCATTGAACTCATTTTCGTCGGAGAAGATGTTGATCAGTTCTTCTTTTGTGAAATCCCCCCCTTTAGGATAATGGGCTCGCCCGCTCTGTGGATCAGACGACACATTGCCCCGATACTGTAGCAGAACGTTTCATCTTTTTTTCACTTTCGAGTATGCGGACGACTGAACTTGACCGCTAAAAAGTAGTCCTTTCGGAATCATTACGCCGAGTCTGAACATGAGGTCCGAACATTGTTTTTAGGCAGGATCTAGGTGAAAGCGAGGCTGTTCTTATCTCTGTATACAGTCGAGAGAGAGAGAAATACATGTCGAGACATAATCAATTATTAGATACAAGAAGCTGTCCTACAATACCTGTCGCTTCCGTACACATCATACTTTTACCGACATTGTGTACATTGGCACCAATTAAATATACAATAAAAAATGGCAGAAAGCATGTCCATATTTATGAGCAAAGTCCACTCTACAATTGAATGCTTTCAGAATTGGGGTCAGATCAAGCAACAACATTGATTTCTTATTTGCAGGAGAAAATACAACCCGACCACTGCCAAACAACGAATGCAAAGAATCAGGTAAACAAAACGGGTGTGTGTGTGAGAAAAAAAAGAAAGATAATAACGTGAATTGTTAATGGCTTTTGTTATTGACATTAATTGAACAAAACAAAACTTGGTCACACAAATCGTGTAACTGAGTCGAACAAAAGCATACTCGAGGAGTTAGTCCAATTGGCATATGACCCAAAAGGCACTTGTGTTATGCATCTAGGTCACATGGGGTACAACGATATATTTCGATGGGGCCACATGACAACCAAGCAAATAAGGGTACCCCATAGTTGATCGTCAAATCTCTTTTGTGAACATTGATTCAACAACGGCCGAAAGCTATGCATCGCTAATAACAAATGTGTCCTATATTCTGCGCCTTACCAAAGACTGTTTTTCAAAATCCAAAATTGAAACAAAAACAAAACAAAAGGAAGACAGGTAAGTGTAATGGAAAGTTTCAAGCAACATATTATCTGAACATTATAAGATGTTTGATGGATTACTTGTTGACAGGCCAGCTTTTTTGTCGGTCCGAGGGGAAGCTTATCGTCTTTTGTTGTATATTTATTGACCAAGGCCGAAGGCCATGGCCAATAAATATGAAACAAAAGTCGATATGCTCCCCGAGGACCGACACAAAAGCTGGTCTGACAACAAATCACCAAACATCGTTTTTTGTCATCATTTTGGTAGTGAGAAAATAAGTGCAAAATCAACACAGGGAGAAATGCTTTGGAACACGAATTCCGCTTTGATAATACATGGTTTTGGGCCCCGCCACGTTGTTGCAATCAAAGTTGGCGTGTGAAAGCAACTTGGCAAAGAATGTAAGTGAAAATGACGCGTACATATGGGTAGCAGTGCCCCCTTAATTGTGATATGCATTGCATTTGTTGGTAAGTTTTCTTTGTTTCATATTTGTTGTTGTTGTTGTTGTTGTTGTTGTTGTTGTTGTTGTTGTTGTTGTTGTTGGCGTTGTTGTCGTTGGTGTTGTTGCTGTCGCTGTTGTTGTTTGTGTTGCTGATGTTGTTGTGTTTGTTGTTGTTGTTGTTGTGTTTGGACGTGTGGTGTTTATTTGTCTAAACACTTATGTTTTTCAAACAGGTGTCTTCTGTGCCATCCTGTTGCCCATTGCGCTTGCAAGCATGTTATTGAATGCATACCAGTGGTTCTCTGGAAGGTAGGACATGTTATATAATACTAAACTCGTAATTTGAGATCATTCTGAAGACAGTCATAGAAACGTGTGCATTTGAACAGTTATTTCCCATAATATACATATTCATATTTGCATAAACTTTGTTCATATTGCTGACTTTCAACAAAACATATGTTCATAATTATGGACAAAACAAATGAGCGCTCAGTTTAGCCGTTTTCCTCTTTCATCATATGTGCGTTTATTTTTTTTCAGGTCAAAGAAAATAGTGACAAACGACCCAGAAGCACAACCACTTTTAGGTTTTGGTCAACCATTGACCCCAACGCGGAGATCCAGTGAAATAGAGAGCTGCGCTTACTTTCAACTTTCCCAACGTGAAACGCTGATCGACGCTGCTGGAACAGCTATTGGGGGATAGGAATTCTAATTGTCAATGACTGATTCCAGATTGTCAGTGTTGATCTGTTAGTTTCAAGATGCCATTATTAGTTATCGTTATATTTGACTGTGATATCCACATTTATCACACCCAATGTTGAGAAAGCTGAAATCATATCATATCGAGGCGTGAGCCGAGTTATATATGATTCAGCCTTTTGAAACACTGGGACTGATAAATGTTGATATTACAGTCACATCTAACCATAACGATTTTATCACATTCGATTTAGGAACAGTAAAACCTAAGTCTCACAAGTCGGTGAAAAGCAAGCGAGGCTACTGCCATGTTGGAAATGTTGGATTGTATTTTGCTGCTTTTCCAACTTCGCTGCTATAACTTTTGAATTACTGTTTCGTTTATTTCAGACAAAAATAAGGCATTTAAAAGCAAAAAATAGAAAGAATATTTTGGAAACAGATCACAAAAAAGGTTCAGCAGGTGGAACACGGGACAGCCTTCAGAAAGATTACACTCTACGGTCTGTGACGTCACGGTTACTTGTAGACTTTTAGACTTTGATTTGGTAGTTCTGAACGATGGAGTGCGCCGGGTTGTGTCAGTGACGTCCTCTGGCTAATATTCGTTTTCAAAGACAGCTTCCAGTTCGTTGTCGTTATAGGCGAACTGCAATGTTGATAATGTTGTCGAATCGCCCGCAGCAGAGGACCTACAATTCCATGAAAGATCGAGCAAGGTCTTTAGTTGATTTAAAGTTCACAAATAATTTACAGGTTTTACCAGCAATTTATTTCAGGATTATATTGTCTTTACGATACTTTATTTTCTTCCATGTTTATCTTAGGCGTGTGTTTTTGTTTAATGCGAAAACATGGATTGATTGCCGACAAGCTCTGACTTGCTTTTACTTCTGTTCTTGGGCTGAGACACGTGTTTATGTTTTTTCATTGGAACACATTGATTCATTGATAACACGTTCTGACTGTTTCCATACTTGACGCACGAGTTTCCGATACACACCTCGGAAGTGATTGACCCCTCCAATGTGTGTACGAGGTTTTGCAAGAAAAGGTAATCTCCCACAACCCATTAAAACCGGACGGAATAATTTTCGGAATTCGTTCATTACAACAACAGCAAAAACAGAAGTATGGAAACAGTCAGAACGTGCTATCAATGAATCCATGTGTTCTAATGAAAAAACACAAACACGTTAGACCCATACAAATCCGACGGAGTTATTTCCGAAAATCGTATATTTGTATCAAAACAATAGTTTCACAGACAGAAGACGACATGCATACATTGCATGGTGTCATAGGTCACTGTTGTTTTTTGTTCGTGTTTGTGTTATTGCATAATTGGTTTAATCTTATTGATACACGTGTATCTCCATTACATTGCCATCGCCCTCTCACCCTGCCCATCTCAGTATTCCACCCCCTCGGTTTTCAGTGATAATCAGAAGGGATGATTTGTTGAAGCCAAGTTGGGTCAAAGGTCACAGAAGATTTGCATCGTGCACCATGGCACGAATTGGGTCAAAGGACACAGAAGATTTGCGTTGTGCCGTTTTTCATTGCCTCTCAGTTTTTCATTAGACTTGTTTTTCTGCTCGCTCGGCTTTTTCAGATGTCTAAATGTCTTGTTGTTATGTTCTTGCTTTTGTATTGTTATATTTTATTTGCGCTTAGTTTATCAATACAACGTCTTGTGCACGGGTCAAAATGTATGTGTCAAGGGGTCAATTGGTTCGACTTGGATTTGACGTTTTTGTTTCTCCGAACACTTTGCCTGTAATCGAAACAGAGACACACGCACTCCATGACTTTGTGAGAGGATAAAACACATTGCTAGGTTTCATTTGTTTGCGATAAAGCATGCATTAAGTACCTTTGATGGATTAGTTTATGTTTGTGTTAACTTTTCTGTTTGCCAGTTCGTTTTTAGAACTTTGCGAAGCAGTGTCGTCTGTCTGTCCTGGTCTGCGGAAATGCCAATGAAAAGAGCCGAATAATCCCTGTGCGTTTCGATTGGGTTTCCTTTTGATTATACATGTAACCTGCTTCCTGCAACTATATATGGGAACACGGGATTTATTGCATAGGGAACATGATATTTATTTCCCAGCTGCTTGTGAATGAAAACTCGTAAAAATGATGACAATGGTTTTTGTTACCCAACTGTTTAGGCATGAACAGCTGCGAACATGATGACAACACGATTTATGAACAGTTACTGTTTTAACATGCTAAAATAGAGGAAATAAAATAGTGTTTTTTAATACGAAGGGCCGGGTGACATTATTTTGTCAGTTTTAGATCATAATCAATATACAGTGCCGGACTTTTGCTCAGGGTTATTTTCGTCATCATGATGCTTTTTTGTATCCTAAGGCCTGTGTTTTTGTTGTGATGGGAAAACATGGATCCGTGGTTGACAAGTTTAAATGGTGTCTTACTTATCTTCTTCTTCTAATGCCAGTGTGTTTGTCTTAATGCGAAAACATGAATTGTTTTATTGATACATTCTGAATTGTTTCGACTTTGTTTTGCTTTATCCAAGAACTGTGTTTTTGCTGTGATGTGAAAACATAGGTGGAGGGCTGAGACATTCTGATGTCTGGTTACTTGGTTTCTTGTTGTTGGTATAATTATGCTTATCGAAAAGAATGCTAAATTGCAGAACGAAAAAAAGACGAGGACGCCATATACAATTGTACTCTGAGTGAAACAATACCGTAAAGTACCTTGTAAGCGCCCACCCCCCCTGTGCACCAATTCCGACCCAAAGTAGGGGGTGGGCGCTTACTAGGTACTACACCCTATGCACGAGCAGTTTTCAGTAAGAAATGTGATCTTTGATCACTTCGTAATCATATCTTCTTTCTTTTTTCATCTTCCATTGTTTTTCTTGTTCGTATTGTCATTAGAAGAGCTTGGGGAGACAAATGTCGTCGCATCCTTTTCTTGTCTGCAGAGTTGCCGCTGTCGGCCGCACTGTGTCTCTGTTTCCCTTCTGGCTATGGGCAGCAGTCTATTTTACTTGGCCAAAGACAGAGAGAGAGAGAGAGAGAGAGAGAGAGAGAGAGAGAGAGAGAGAGAGAGAGAGAGAGAGAGAGAGAGAGAGAGAGAGAGAGAGAGAGAGAGAGGGAAAGAGAGAGAGAGAGAGAGAGAGAGAGAGAGAGAGAGGGAAATCAGAGAGAAAGAGAGAGAAATCAGAGAGAGAGAGAGAGGGAAATCAGAGAGAGAGAGAGAAATCAGAGAGAAAGAGAGAGAAATCAGAGAGAGAGAGAAATCAGAGAGAGAGAGAGAGGGAAATCAGAGAGAGAGAGAGAGAAATCAGAGAGAAAGAGAGAAATCAGAGAGAGAGAGAGAGGGAAATCAGAGAGAGAGAGAGAGAAATCAGAGAGAGAGAGAAATCAGAGAGAGAGAGAGGGAAATCAGAGAGAGAGAGGGAAATCAGAGAGAGAGAGAAATCAGAGAGAGAGAGAAATCAGAGAGAGAGAGAGAGGGAAATCAGAGAGAGAGAGAGAGGGAAATCAGAGAGAGAGAGAGAGAGAAATCAGAGAGAGAGAGAGAGAAATCAGAGAGAGAGAGAGAAATCAGAGAGAGAGAGAGAAATCAGAGAGAGAGAGAGAGAAATCAGAGAGAGAGAGAGGGAAATCAGAGAGAGAGAGAGAAATCAGAGAGAGAGAGAGAGAGAAATCAGAGAGAGAGAGAGAGAGAAATCAGAGAGAGAGAGAGAGAAATCAGAGAGAGAGAGAGAGAGAAATCAGAGAGAGAGAGAGAGGGAAATCAGAGAGAGAGAGAGAGAAATCAGAGAGAGAGAGAGAGAAATCAGAGAGAGAGAGAGAGAGAGATCAGAGGGAGAGATCAGAGAGAAATCAGAGAGAGAGAGAGAGAAATCAGAGAGAGAGAGAGAGGGAAATCAGAGAGAGAGAGAGAAATCAGAGAGAAAGAGAGAAATCAGAGAGAGAGAGAGAGGGAAATCAGAGAGAGAGAGAAATCAGAGAGAGAGAGAGAGGGAAATCAGAGAGAGAGAGAGAAATCAGAGAGAGAGAGAGAAATCAGAGAGAGAGAGAGAAATCAGAGAGAGAGAGAGAGAGAAATCAGAGAGAGAGAGAGAGGGAAATCAGAGAGAGAGAGAGAGAGAAATCAGAGAGAGAGAGAGAGGGAAATCAGAGAGAGAGAGGGAAATCAGAGAGAGAGAGAGAGGGAAATCAGAGAGAGAGAGAAATCAGAGAGAGAGAGAGAGGGAAATCAGAGAGAGAGAGAGAAATCAGAGAGAGAGGGAAATCAGAGAGAGAGAGAGAGAGAGAGAGAGAGAGAATTCAGAGAGAGAGATCGGAGAGAGATCAGAGAGAGAGCTTCTTCTTTTCCTTTCCGGCCTGGTGACGTAACAGGGTATCGCGATTCTCTCGCCATTCTCGTATCCTTTTTCGATCTACCCCAAACTCACTTGCTGTTTGCGACACATTTCCATTGGCGTTATTATCCAAATAGTCAAGAGCTGACAGCTTAAATGCAACGGTGTACGATTTGATCCGCGGCATCTTGTAATCATTGACTTGCAGGCGTTTGATAGGGTTTGCAAGAAAGGAAAATCATTCACAAAACTAGCAGATCAAGTGCGGAATTTTTATTTCCCCTGATTTCAATGGTGTAAAGTGGGGAGTGGGCGCTTACAAGGTACTATACCCTATGCACGGTTTTGGACTAAAAGTGGGGGGTGGGCGCTTACTCGATACTGGGCGCTTACAAGGTACTTTACGGTACATCATACACAATCTACGCGTTGAATGTACATGACACTCAACCATTTTTTTTTTAATATTTGTTATGGGAATGCATTTTGAAGCATACCTATGCGTACAGGCAAGAGCTGCACGTAATGCCCTTTTTTGGGGGGTGTGTGTCCGTAGTTTATCCATACAGTTCAAATTACATATTTTTATTTTATTTAGTCTAACAATCTTTTCAGAAAAAAAGGAGTTGTAAAATGTGAATAATAATTCTAACAGGTGTACAAATGCGTTTTCTTATATTAGCTCTTACTCAATACATAAAACATATTGTCGAAGCAAAATAAAGAATATAACTAGTACATCTCTAGAAAGCATCTGAAAGTAGAAAACTGAATGCGAGTTTCACAACGAGTCGAAACAACACTATGAACACCGGGATCAGATTGTATCCCTGGCATCCTCACGTTCGTCACTTTCCGCCACTCTCCTTATCCTACATGACTAAGAAACATGTCGCTATAATATGCCAATTCCACTTTTAAACAAGAAATTCCTCCGATAGGAACTACACCCCCGTCAAAAGGAAATAACCTTCTCAGTTGGTGGCAGTGAGAATGGTTATTTCCCTTTGACCAACGGGGGTGTCCGTCTATACCAGGCCTTGTATAATTTTAATCCACCAATAACTCCCTAACTGTGTGTTTGACTGGTCCCAATTTTTGTAAGGACCGTCTCAGGAATGTATGGAACCTGTTCACCAAGTTTGGTGACGATCGGTCCGTTCATTCTTGAGATCTACTTGCGAATACAAACACATCGAGTGAAACCTATACACACCCCTATACCGGGGGTGTAACAAGCAGTTGCATGCGGGATGACTTTCCCATCATGTTTCTAATACAGAGCGAAGCAGTACAATTACACGTAGTGCCTTGGATAATGTTGTTAACACGAGTTTAACAAAAAGGAAAGGGATATGATATAACAAATTGCGTCGGATGAACCGTTGGCATATACATCTAGTCAACTGCACACATGTACACAAAGAAAAGCATCGCCTGTCATTGACACCTAACTCTTTATACATTACGACATACTTGACAGGCTCTCCACGGGAAATGTTTACCGACACCCCAAACACTTATGGTATAACATAAAACAGCGGGCACCTGAAGCGCATGTATGGGTCAGTTTTTTCGAGAAAGGCAGGGTGCATGGATTGCTCCCAACTGTTTTATACTAGGCAACGTCATTGGTGCATGAAGCATGACTGGGTGCATTACTAGAATGGACTGCACTACAAGCGTATGTGTTTACACTCAGCATGGTATAGAACGGGTGTTCTACATGTTCACAAAACATGTTCTACGCACACACATGCATATAGAGTCACACAGACAGACAGACAAACAGACACACAAACAGACACAAACACATACACACACACACAGGAACTCACACACAGACATACACATACATATACACCCACGCGCGCACGCACGCACGCACATTTACACGCATACACGCACGCACCCCCCCCCCCCCCCACGCTCGCACACACACACACTTGGCAAGAAGCAAGTGTTATGCATGTCTTTGAATCATTTTGTTGTTTGGCTGAACGGCCTCTCATTTAAAACCCAAAATAGTTCCTTTGAAAAGAAGAATCTTCTGGTCTGAGTGCCAAACAGAATAATGACATTGCAAAATGTTACATATAAGTATGCAATTCACCACCCCTTCGTGTACCTGTTAATCGAAAACTATCTGTCTATGTCTCTGTCTGTCTGTCTGTCTGTCTGTCTGTCTCTCTCTCTCTCTCTCTCTCTCTCTCTCTCTCTCTCTCTCTCTCTCTCTCTCTCTCTCTCTCTCTCTCTCTCTCACACTTTCTTTCTTTTAAAAAGGAGACACTATTGCATCCGATGGAGGTGTGGCATTGCTAAGCTCAACTAGTAAAGTGCTAAACATGTCGCAAAACGCAGGACTTACAAAGTGTGGGAAAATGCCGGGTGTATCATATTTCCACGTTGCACGCAAAGATCACGAAATAGTTATATTGGCTAGTAGAATATTCAGGGCGTAAACAGAGCTGTTATTGTTGTCCAATTTGCTTCTCATATTTCATTAACAAACTGACATGTGAAGTTATTAGAGAAAAGCCAAGGTATACACACAGCTCGTGCAAGGTATGTAGTCGTTATACAGGGCGACCCAAAAATAATGCAACCCATTACACATGTATACTAACAAGTCGGGTAAGGCGACAATACAACATTTAGTCAAGCTGTCGAACTCACAGAATGAAACTGAACGCAATGCAATTTTTTCAGCAAGACCGTATGCTCGTAGCATCGTCAGTCCACCGCTCGTGGCAAAGGCAGTGAAATTGACAAGAAGAGCGGGGTAGTAGTTGGGCTGAGAAGGATAGCACGCTTTTCTGTACCTCTCTTTGTTTTAACTTTCTGAGCGTGTTTTTAATGCAAACATATCATATCTATATATATATTTTTTTTCTCTTCTTTTTTTTTTTTTGTTTCCTTTTTTTTTTTGAACCTCAGTTACAATATGACTCGCTATGAGTATGATACTGTGAGCGAAGCTGAACAGTTTAAACGTAAACAGAATGGGTTATAAATAATAATAATATCATTCTTTCGTTTAGCATGGACAATCTTCGAAAATGTACAATATTTTCAATCAATTATAATTTAGCTATAATTCTCTCCGTCAACTGGCATTTGCACACTTTCTCTCTTTCTCTATCCTCTCTCCCCATCCTCTCTCTCCCTCCCCTCCCCTCTCTCCCTCTCTCTATCTTTAATCGTCCTCTCTCTCTCTCTCCCCCTCTCCCCTTCTCTGTCTCTCTCACCCTCCCTGCCACTCTCTCTCTCTCTCTCTCTCTCTCTGATACTGTGAGCGATGCTGAACAGTTTAAACATAAACCCTACCATTCTCTCTCTCTGATACTGTGAGCGATGCTGAACAGTTTAAACATAAACCCTACCATTCTCTCTCTCTCTCTCTCTCTCTGATAATGTGAGCGATGCTGAACAGTTTAAACATAAACCCTACCATTCTCTCTCTCTCTCTCTGATACTGTGAGCGATGCTGAACAGTTTAAACATAAACCCTACCATTCTCTCTCTCTCTCTCTCTGATACTGTGAGCGATGCTGAACAGTTTAAACATAAACCCTACCATTCTCTCTCTCTCTCTCTGATACTGTGAGCGATGCTGAACAGTTTAAACATAAACAGATAGGGTTATAAATAGCAATAATATCATTCTTTCGTTTAACATGGACAATCTTCGAAAATCTCTCTTTCTCGCTCACTCTCTCCCACCCCTCCCTCCGCTCTTTCTCTACCTCTCTCTCTCTACCTATCATATCTATATGTTTTTAGAATCAGGAACTGACAGGGAATAAGATGAAAGTGTATTTAAATTGATTTCGAAAAATTAATGTTGATCATAATTTTTATTATTTTACACTTTCACACTCATACAACCAAATGGACACATATTAACTGTGACACAGTACACACACACACACACACACACACACACACACACACACACACACACACACACACACACACACACACACACACACACACACACACGAACACATAAACAAACAGGCAAACTAAGCGGGTAGATGCGCAGGTCCGCTTCGCAATGCCGTAATTGACGCCCACTCTCACTTAGTAGATTCCTTTTTTAGTTAAACTATTTATCTGTCACTATTTCTCAAAACTTCGCTTTCTCGCACTCAAGACGACATGCACAGACACAAAGACACACGGGCACACACACGCCCGCCCGCCTGCACGCACTCACACAACAAACAACACACACACACACACACACACACACACACACATGAGGAAGGGATAATCACACATAGTGCGCCAGTGAGGTTAGAATGGTGAGGTGGGGTCTGAGGCTGGTAAGGGATTTGGGGGTAGGACCGACGAGAGGGCACGGATTCGGCGGTTCGCCGTGTCGAGTCAACTTCATATAGATCTGTGCAGGCGATCAACAGCCCCAGCCGATCTGGATCTGTTCAAGTCAAAAGTAAAGTCAAGGATACGAAGAAGTTTACCGAAAAACATCGATCCCCAGGACTCATGTTGTAACTTTCCAAAGCAGTTACATTCAATCAAAGCTCCATTCACATTAAACCGAACGGGAATCGTCGAAGATCCACGCAACTTCACTGCAATGTCGAAAACGAACTCATAATGTCACCGCAGATCTATAGTTGGTTTTGGTTTTGTGTCGCAGCAAAGAAACGAAGCAAATCTCCGGCTTTTATTTCACACTATAAAAACGTTCATTTAGCGGGTTTATGGAAAAATCACTTCGGGGGCAGGTCTAAAATTTTGTGAACAGTGCCAAATCATACATCATTCAAAAGAGCAAAGTATGTTCTTTATTCTAACATATGGGCTAGGGTAAGTCATATATATAAATAGACAGTATCTGTCTATCATATATTATGTAGGCAAGTGTATTCCATTCCTTCGATAGTCTCGTCATATACTTGCGTGAAAAATGCAAGTTTGAGTCTGTTTTGCATAAAAGACCTGCGAGATTTGTAGAAGTCAAAACAACAACTTACAGTCCAGCCTCTCAACTTTCGTTCCATGCAATTTGTTTGTCTGTACGTATAGACTGAGGGGTGCCCCGAAATGATTTGTAATCACAACATTCACAGACTTCAAATACGCCATTGAAAAACTCGTCCACGTGCGTTTTACTTTTAAATATATATTTACTTGGGTGACCAAAACTGTCGTACCTACCAAAGGCCGCTTCCCGTAACAAAATGACTACCAGAGTCGCAAGGCTCGGGATATTTTGTACAAGTTGTTCTAGTCCTAATGAATATGAAGATATGGCGAGATAAAAACGCCGATTCTTTCGCCAGAAACACGTCTGTTACCATACCGGAAAGAAGGAATGGACTGAGAGCTACTAGAAGCACGGCGCCGTGCGTACAATCGACCGAATGATGTTATTCACACAATACCATTTGGCGATCTCTAAAAAATCATTTAAAAACAAACTAGATGTAATGAAACTATTTACTGAAATCAAGAAGTATCTTAGTTTTAGCCGTGCATATTGGGCACCCCCTGTCGAATGCACACTGGACCGTGCGTATACGCCGTCGCAATCAAGGCAAGTAACTCAGTGAGTGAAAACATTAGCAAGAACCGCAACTTGAACACACTCGTAACACCTTAAGTTGAGTTGGCTCTCTGACAGTAATCTGACCCAATTAAAAAAACAAGTCGCGTAAGGCGAAATTACTACATTTAGTCAAGCTTTGGAACTCACAAAATGAAACTGAACGCACTGCATTTTTCACAATGACCGTAGTCCGCCGCTCGTGCAAAACACAGTAGAACTGACGAACCTGTTTAGCGCGGTAGTGGTTTTGCTGTGCTGCATAGCAAGCTTTTCTGTACCTCTCTTCGTTTTAACTTTCTGAGCGTGTTTTTAATCCAAACATATCATATCTATATGTTTTTTTGAATCAGGAACCGACAAGGAATAAGATGAAATTGTTTTTAAATCGATTTCGCAAATTTAATTTTGATCATAATTTTTATATTTTTAATTTTCAGACCTTTATTTTAATCCGAATATAACATAGTTATATGTTTTTGGAATCAGAAAATGATGAACAAAATAAGATGAACGTAAATTTGAATCGTTTTATAAAAAAATAATTTTAATTACAATTTTCAGATTTTTAATGACCAAAGTCATTAATTAATTTTTAAGCCACCAAGCTAAAATGCGATACCGAAGTCCTGCCTTCGTCGAAGATTGCTTGGCTAAACTTTCAATCAATTTGATTGAAAAATGAGGGTGTGACAGTGCCGCCTCAACTTTTACAAAAAGCCGGATATGACGTCATCAAAGACATTTACATTTATCGAAAAAATGAAAAAGAAACATCCGGGGATATCATACACAGGAACTTTCATGTCAAATTTCATAAAGATCGGTCCAGTAGTTTACTCTCAATCGCTCTAAACACACACACACACACACACACACACACACACACACACACACACACACATACACCAAGACCCTCGTCTCGATTCCCCGTCTCTATGTTAAAACATTTAGTGAAAACTTGACTAAATGTAATAAAAGAGATACCAACAATCGTGTATGTGCACTGAACTTTTCGCCACAAACGTAAGGCGAGAGCATGGGTGTTCTCAGTGTGTATGTGTTGAGCGCGTCTATTCACAAAGTCAAACCATGGCTTTGATATGCGCATGGCCGATTGACGCCTAACTGGGTTTCGTACTTAGCTGCACCAACTGTCCATCCAGCTGTGACCGTTAACGATTTCACTCGCTGCAGTATGACTCACAAATAAGTAATTTTGCACCATATGATTTGAAGTTCAATTAATGAACAGCTGATACACAAACTGCTCCCTACCCCTATATATTACCCCCCCCCCCCCCCTCCCCGTATTCATCATTACACGCGCCCGTCTGGGTAGTGCACACGCCAGAGATACCGTTTGCATGTGGCCTCGCCTTTTTACATTTAGTCAAGTTTTACATTTAGTCAAGTTTTGACTAAATGTTTTTACATAGAGGGGGAATGGAGACGAGGGTCGTGGTGTATGTGTGTGTGTCTGTCTGTGTGTGTGTGTGTGTGTGTGTGTGTGTGTGTGTGTGTGTGTGTGTGTGTGTGTGTGTGTGTGTGTGTGTGTGTGTGTGTGTGTGTGTGTGTGTGTGTGTGTGTGTGTGTATGTAGTGCGATTCAGAGTAAACTACTGGACCGATCTTTATGAAATTTTACATGAGAGTTCCTGGGTATGATATCCCCAGATTTTTTTTTTCATTTTTGGATAAATGTCTTTGATGACGTCATATCCGGCTTCTTGTTAAAGTTGAGGCGGCACTGTCACACCCTCATTTTTCAATAAAATTGATTGAAATTTTGGCCAAGGAATCTTCGACAAAGGCCGGATGTTGCGCTAATTCAGCCAAACAAGTAACATGGGTGACCGAGAGTATTCGTAAAAGAATAAAAATGACGTCGCGCTTTGGATATGACGTCACGCTTTGGAAAGAAAAGTTCTCTTTGACGACTTTGGACCTCATCACTGCGAATTCATACAATCCTTTTGTGTGCATTGAAAGTTTAACTATGAATCTTTTGTAAATTCATAACTGCGGAAAATGATGTGAGAATAATAAAAATCAATGTGTTCAAGGCTGTTTTCTTGTTAAAACATTTTTCTTGATTGTTTATATTCTATGTGCATGCGATCTTGTTTATCGGTGTGTATGAAGACATCAATGTACCCGTCAAATTATTCTTTCAAAATGGAGAGACGTGGTCTGTTTAGCTCGTGGAAAATGTTCAATATCACAGACCTATTTTGAGGTAAGGAACACCAGATTATTGTGAACAAGTGGGAAACAATCTTTTCTTCACAGAGTTCTGCAAGCAGCACAATTTCCGTGAGATTATGTGTTATTTGAAGGTGTGTTTCAGAAGATGACCGTTGGATTTCCATCTTTGGCTATAAATTCTACGGTGAGTAGTGTGTCCGCTTTCGGATTTTTATGTGCCGATATTAACATATGTTTCCTTTGGTCACAGGTCTTGACTTTTGACTCTTGTCCCTTGACGTTGTCCATAACGTCGACCAGCTCTTGTCTCCTGACGCCCTGACGTCGACCAGTTCGGCATGAAGTCAAGCTAACATCTCGAAGCTAACGGGTGAAGCATCATCTGACAGGACAGCAGGCTCATCACAAGAACCTTAGCGTTTGACAAATGGAGGAGAGCAAACAACTCACGAACATATGCAATACATTCACTCAAGATAAATTCTACCTCATGTTCAAGACATAGAGATAATCGTGCGAATCCAATTCATCCTCGTAACGAGTTGTGGATCTCATCTCAAGAAGTACTTTTCCCTACGAAGTACCAAGGAATTGATGACGACCCTTATCGTAATCTGATGATCAAGACTGTGTGTGCGGAACAAGACTTTGCTGTCTTGCTATCAGGAATCGACGATAAGAACTGTGCATAGCCAAAGACAATTCAGTACATAGTGAGGAAGCACGTGTGAACCATTGGAACTGGGTCAGACCTTGGACATCTTACCAATCGCTGGGAAGTAAACTTCTTTTCATTGATACCTTTCATTCATTTGTCTATTCCAAATTAAATTTGTTTTAAAAGGAACTCCAACGTTATCACATCTGTACACCTTTATTTATTTCACATCATCCTACATACATACTAATCTTTATAGCGTAAAGTTCACATATTCATAAAAAGAAAACCAGGGAAAAAGCTTGGAAACGATCTAACCCCATAATACCCTAGACACAAATACGAAGTTAGATTCCAAGGCTTGTAACAAAATGGGGGCTCGTCCGGGATGATTCGAACCTAACTAGCTAAAGATAGTACTCGTGTGTTTGTACGTTTTTCTTCCATCATACATAGTTAATCAGTGTTTAGTTTAAGTTAAACCTACCTCATTACTTTATTGAAAGTAAACGCTTCTGGGTTAAAAAGCGTAAAACAATCCCCATTACTTTATTGAAAGTAAACGCTTCTGGAGTAAAAAGCGTAAACTCAAACTCTATCTGTAGAGGTGATACTTATTTTGAAACCAAAGTATCAAGAACATTTATTCCTGAGCAAAACGTGAAGTTTGAGTCAGATAAACTTCGGCAATTAATCGGTGAGGATTCTGAGACCGATATAATTGTGCATTGGTCACAGTGGTTGAGGATTACGACTCTGAAAATCCTTTCTGTGGATACGAACCAATGAGATACCATGAATGGTATGAGAGTCAGTCAGAGTGGTGATAACTCTGCATGTGTACGTGTATGAATGGTTCAAGCTACATTTACTTTTGGAACGTTGAGGTTTCAAAGTAAAAGAGACTAAGGTTATAAGTACATGAGGTCAACAAAAAAAATCTGACGATAGTTGAACAAATTCATAACTTTTGGAAATCGGATAGTACCGATAGATAATTGTGTCTAGCTAACACATTTATAAAAGGTGAAGATTCTGATATGATAGAATTCCGATTTTCCATGCACGTTTGTGGAACGTGTGGGACCGATTGAAGAAATACTTAGTTAGAGTCGTAAATGAGATTTACTTCAAGTCCGTTGGTTTCAATTCCGTTTTATTGAAGCCGGTGTGCGATACACACCTTTTTCATACTGCCGTTTTCCGTGTCCGTTCTCGTTTGAATGCAGACGCGTTCGTCAGTAGCTGTTCAACTGGAAAGGGCAACAATTCGTCCACATAATAGTAACACCATGGCAGAAGTATCAGCAACTACAGGTGTAGGACAACAAAGTTCTTTGGATCACACAAAAGAATTAATGGAAGAAGGCAAATTGTTGGGATTGTCAGGAGCTGAGTTGAGGGAATTTGTGAAAGCGGAGAAAGATAAAGAGCGACAACTTCAAAAGGAAGAGAAAGATCGACAAGTGCTACTCCAAAGGGAAGAAAAAGATCGACAGCTTCAACTTCAGGAGAAAGAGCTGCAACTACAGCAAGAATTCAAGTTGGAGGAGCTACGCGCTCAGACTGAAGCTGCACGACATAGAGCGGATGATGGAGGAAATGTCAACAACAACGCTCAACCTCGTCAACGTGACACAGACAATTACCAATCTAAGTTGCCGTTCTTCAATGGAAGAGATGATGACATCGAAGCTTCCATCGAGCAATTCGAGAGACATGCTACGTCTAACAACTGGAACGATGCTACATGGGCACCTAGGCTGGCAGCACTCTTACAGGGGGAGGCTCGGCTCGCCTACATCAACATGCCTACCCAAGACGCCGGTGATTACGACCTCTTGAAGAGGACTCTGCTAGAACATTTTCATATTTCTGCTGAGTCATACAGGAAGAAATTCAGACAACAACGGAAGAGTCATCAAGACACCTACAAGAGCCATATCAAGAAGATGTCTTTGTATATGGAGAGATGGATTGAGATGGCGGATAAGGGAAATAGTGTAGACGAACTCAAAGACCTGATATTACAAGAACAAGTGCTCGCTACGTTGCCAGATGATCTTGTGACTTACATCAAGGACCGTGTACCGGCCAATGTGAAGGAAGTGCAAGATATCATTCAACGGTATGAGGAAGCGAGACCCTCGGAATACAAGCGTCCACGAGATCACAAACGTAAGGACAAACAGAAGAGGGAAGAGAAACCCACTGAGACTGTAGAAAAGAAAGTTGATCGACCGAGAGGAAAGTTGAAATGCTACAAGTGTGACGGACCTCATTACGCTCGTTACTGTCCCGAAAAGAAGTCGGATTCGAGTATAATGGTACATCAAGGAGAAAATGAACAACTTGCTGGTGGGACTTATGAAAAGCTATGTTCCAAATGTGCAGACAAGAAATTCACCAAGTTTTCCGAGATAACCGTGGAGGGAATCAAAACTCGAGGTTATCGTGACACAGGCAGCAGTTCAACGATTGTCGATTCATCTTTGGTCCCTGAGGAAAACATCTCGTTGACAGAGAAAAGAGAAACTACGCTTGCTGATAAAACCGAGAAGAAGCAACTTAAAACTGCAAAGGTCTATGTTGACACTCCCTACTTCGTTGGAGAGACTGAAGTTAGTGTGATGAACAACACACTATATCCTGTACTTATTGGGAACAAGATGGGTGTAGGGAAGGATAAGATTGAGACTCCTGTCTTCCCAGTTCGTGACCCAGTCCTCGATGAGACTGCAGCAGCTATGACAACAAGAGCAGAAAGAAAGAGGGAGATAGATGATAGGGTTCCAGAGGGCCAATCTGTGTCTAAGGACTCATGCAAGAAGGATCCTATTACGACGAAGAGTACAACACCTAAAACTCCTACAACTGGGTCACTGTGGACGACAGAAGACCTAAAGAAGGAGCAGAGAGAAGATGAAACTCTCAACCGTCTACATGAAATGGCGCGGACGAACACGCGTAAGGGACAAGTCTCATTTGAGCATGAGAAAGGAATCCTGTATCGTCAATTTGTAGACAAACAAGGAATGAAACACCGCCAGCTGGTGGTGCCACGCAAGCTTCGACCCAAGGTTCTTAGTGTAGGACACGATACACCTATGGCAGGACATTTGGGGCAGAGGAAAACTCGTGAACGAGTATGGCAAGAGTTTTATTGGCCAGGAGTGGTCGGAGATGTAAAACGATACTGCATGTCTTGCGACGTTTGCCAGAGGACCTCCCCAAAGGGTCGGACAAAACGCGTACATCTGGGAAAGATGCCAGTAATTGAAACAGCCTTCAAGCGCGTCGCCGTGGATATTGTTGGTCCGATTAAACCCATGTCTGCGTCCAAGAAACAATACATCTTAGTGATGGTAGATTACGCTACCCGCTATCCTGAAGCAATAGCTTTGAAGGACATCAGAGCTGAGACGATTGCTGAGGCATTGTGGAATTTTTGGACGAGACTAGGTCTTCCAGACGAGATCCTAACAGATAGGGGTACTCAATTCACAAGCGAACTCATGAAGGAAGTGAATGATCTCCTGTCAATCAAGGGTTTGAAAACGTCACCATGGCACCCTCAAACAAATGGACTTGTGGAACGTTTCAATGCTACGTTGAAACAGATGATGAAGAAGTTAGCTGTCGAACAACCTGAAATGTGGGATCTGTACATTCCGGCTTTACTTTTCGCATACAGAGAAGTACCACAAGAGTCACTTGGGTTCTCACCTTTTGAACTCCTTTTTGGAAGGACGGTGAAGGGACCAATGAGAGTCCTGAGACAACTGTGGACTGATGAAGAACAAAACAACGAAGTGAAGACGACGGCTGAATACGTCACTGATCTCAGAAACAGGATCGAAGAAACCTGCGAGATAGCGCGAATTAATCTCGCCAAAGCATCACTTCGTCAGTCTCGCTTCTACAACAAACATGCAAAGAAAAGAACGTTGGATGTCGGCGCAAAAGTTCTGCTACTTCTTCCCACAAAGAAAAACAAGTTAGAGTTAGCTTGGAAAGGACCATTTACAGTGGAAGAAAAGGTCAACTCTTTCGACTACAAGGTCAAGGTCGGACGGACAACGAAGATATACCACATCAACTTACTCAAGGAGTATCATGAGCGCGACAAGATGTTGTGGCAAGAACCAACCCCAGAAGAAGAAGAAGAGTATGTCGCTATAGTAGTGGAAGACATCGAGGAGGATGGTGACTACTTTACCGACACTGATGCTCAGAAGCACATCCCAACACCTTCTACGAAACAAGCAGAGTTTGTGAAAGATGTGCACGTTTCAGAGAAGCTGAAGCCAGAACAAAGGAAAGAGATCATGGAAGCTTGTCAAGAATTTAGTGACAACTTCACGGATGTTCCAAAACAAACGACGTTAGAGAAATGCAGGATACAGGTAACGGACCCCAAGCCGGTGTTTGTGAAACCACGTCCTATTCCCCATTCACAAGTACCTGTTGTAGAGAAAGAAGTGAAAGAGATGTTGGAATTAGGAGTGATTGAACCGGCTGCTTCTCCGTACAATTCTCCTATAGTACTCGTGAAGAAGGCTGATGGGAAGTCGTTACGTTTCTGCAATGATCTACGTGAAGTCAACAAAATCGTTCGCTTTGATGCTGAACCGATCACGGACGTGGAACATTTGTTTTCGGAATTGTCGAACGCGCGATATTTCAGCAAACTCGATCTCACCAAGGGCTACTGGGCCATACCAATTGATGAAGAAGACCGTGACAAAACTGCCTTCACCACATCGCTAGGTCAACACAGATGGGTCAACTTACCGTTTGGACTCAAGACGGCGGGTGGTATATTCAACAGGATGATGAGGAAGTTACTTCTACCGTTGAATAGGAAGGACGTCCATCATTTTATGGATGACATTTTGATCGCCACGGAAACATGGGAAGAACATGTTTCAGCTGTGAGAGCAGTGCTGAAGAGGTTGAACGAAGCCAATCTCGCCGCCAAACCGTCGAAATGTTACTTCGGGTTTGAACAACTCTCATATCTCGGCCATGAGATCGGGAATGGGAGGAAATGGCCTGAGGACGAGAAAGTACAGAAGATTCGTTCAGCAAAACCTCCTGAAACAAAGAAAGAACTCCGTGCATACTTGGGTACCACGGGATTCTACCGATCCTACATTCCTGGATATGCAGACATCGCCGCACCTTTGACAGACAAAACAAAGAAACAGGAACCAGAGCGAATCAGATGGAATGCAGAGTGTGAGAAAGCGTTCAATACTCTGAAGGAGAGACTGGCCAACAATCCTGTCGTTGTGATGCCAGATCCTGAACTGCCATTCATTCTGAGAACTGACGCGTCTGATAGAGGGTTAGGCGCTGTACTTCTGCAAGACCAAGGAAAGGGTCCTCAACCCATCGCATATGCCAGCAAGAAGCTGAACAGTGCAGAAAGGAATTACGCGACAGTAGAGAAGGAGTGTCATGCAACTGTCTGGGGCATCCAGAAGTTTGAGCGCTATCTGTACGGACGTCATTTCCTACTGGAGACGGATCACCAACCTCTCCAGTACTTACAACGTATGAAACCCACCAATGCAAGACTGATGAGGTGGGCACTTCAGCTCCAACCCTATTCTTTCACTGTGAACATCATTCCGGGAAAAGACAACATTGGCGCTGACTACTTGAGTAGGCTTACATAGCGTGTCTGAAAGATTGACCACAATCTTTTTCCCCTCCATGGGCGTATGTTGCGCTAATTCAGCCAAACAAGTAACATGGGTGACCGAGAGTATTCGTAAAAGAATAAAAATGACGTCGCGCTTTGGATATGACGTCACGCTTTGGAAAGAAAAGTTCTCTTTGACGACTTTGGACCTCATCACTGCGAATTCATACAATCCTTTTGTGTGCATTGAAAGTTTAACTATGAATCTTTTGTAAATTCATAACTGCGGAAAATGATGTGAGAATAATAAAAATCAATGTGTTCAAGGCTGTTTTCTTGTTAAAACATTTTTCTTGATTGTTTATATTCTATGTGCATGCGATCTTGTTTATCGGTGTGTATGAAGACATCAATGTACCCGTCAAATTATTCTTTCAAAATGGAGAGACGTGGTCTGTTTAGCTCGTGGAAAATGTTCAATATCACAGACCTATTTTGAGGTAAGGAACACCAGATTATTGTGAACAAGTGGGAAACAATCTTTTCTTCACAGAGTTCTGCAAGCAGCACAATTTCCGTGAGATTATGTGTTATTTGAAGGTGTGTTTCAGAAGATGACCGTTGGATTTCCATCTTTGGCTATAAATTCTACGGTGAGTAGTGTGTCCGCTTTCGGATTTTTATGTGCCGATATTAACATATGTTTCCTTTGGTCACAGGTCTTGACTTTTGACTCTTGTCCCTTGACGTTGTCCATAACGTCGACCAGCTCTTGTCTCCTGACGCCCTGACGTCGACCAGTTCGGCATGAAGTCAAGCTAACATCTCGAAGCTAACGGGTGAAGCATCATCTGACAGGACAGCAGGCTCATCACAAGAACCTTAGCGTTTGACAAATGGAGGAGAGCAAACAACTCACGAACATATGCAATACATTCACTCAAGATAAATTCTACCTCATGTTCAAGACATAGAGATACTCGTGCGAATCCAATTCATCCTCGTAACGAGTTGTGGATCTCATCTCAAGAAGTACTTTTCCCTACGAAGTACCAAGGAATTGATGACGACCCTTATCGTAATCTGATGATCAAGACTGTGTGTGCGGAA
>NC_090252.1:16966744-16974244 GCF_037325665.1 Littorina saxatilis | reverse complement strand
CTTTCATCTTATTCCTTGTCGGTTCCTGATTCCAAAAACATATAGATATGATATGTTTGGATTAAAAACACGCTCAGAAAGTTAAAACAAAGAGAGGTATAGAAAAGCGTGCTATCCTTCTTAGCGCAACTACTACCCCGCTCTTCTTGTCAATTTCACTGCCTTTGCCATGAGCGGTGGACTGACGATGCTACGAGTATACGGTCTTGCTGAAAAAGGGCAGCTACTTGACTAAATATTGTATTTTCGCCTTACGCGACTTGTTTTTTTGTCACCCTGTACAATACCGTGGCGACATCGATCACACACATGTTCACTGACGGATTGGCGAGGAGTGCTGTACTTCGCTGTGCCCCTGTCACCTGTAGCGGTGTCATGTGTTACAATGTGAGTCACACGGAAGTATTTGTTAAATCTGTGTTTTGCAGCCAAGGAACTTATATTTATTCAATGAATAATTGTTATACCTCCCTCCACTCCCCAACCCCCCACGGCCCAGACACACACTTCCCTGCTTACATGTGACCTCGCACGTGTCCAAGTAGCTCAGATAGACGGAGACACTGCAACACATCATCGCATGCGTCACACGGAAAATGAAAGTATACTTCATAATTATATTGTTTGACCTGGACTCGTGCCAAAAGTGATGGTGTGTGTGTGTGTGTGTGTGTGTGTCTGTGTGTGTGTGTGTGCCGTGTGTGTGTGTGTGTGTGTGCGTGCGTGCATGCGTGTGTGTGTGTGTGTGTGTGTGTGTGTATGTGTGTGTGCGTGCGTGCGTGTCAGTGTGTGTGTGTGTGTGTGTGTGTGTGTGTGTGAGCGTGTGCGTGAGCGTGTGTTTATATATATGTATGTATGTGTGTGTGTGTGTGGGGGGGGGGGAGCAGTTTACATAAAACTAAAATACTGTATTTGATGCCGCCATTTTAGGCTTTGAAAAAACAAGCAAACACAGCACTGTGACGAACTCATGCTTGACTTACGACTTGATGTTTGTTGTTGTTGTTGTTGTTGTTGTTGTTGTTGTTGTTGTTGTTGTTGTTGTTGTTGTTGTTGTTGTTGGTGGTGTTGTTGTTGTTGTTGTTGTTTGTTGTTGTTGTTGTTGTTCATTTAATATGAAAGCTGTATGTTTCCAGATGTTTATCTGACGACAATAGGCCCGGATCACGGATGGGACAATTTGACCACAAACAATTGGGACGGCACTTTCGCCGAGAACGAGTGGAAAGCGGACTATGAAATATCTATAAAACTGCCTAAGAAAATGGTTAAGCGATGCAATTGAAGCCGTGTTGACATACATCTGTTTGGCGAGGATGTCGTTCTCCGGCGAGTACATTAGTCCGCCTGTATTCCAATAAGGGTGACCACGAAGAAGACAGCAAGGAAGCTGAAAGCAGTCACAGATGCACAATCCTGTAACCGTAGATCGCGACCAAGTGACGAAATTTCTCACAGAAATACGGACCTAACTTGGAGCATAGATCATTTATCCTGGACCGCCAACTAGCTCTCTCTCCGCTCTTTCTCTCTATTACGAGGTAGCGGCCCCTCGCATTTAGGAACGAAGAGAGGTACAGAAAAGCGTGCTATCCTTCTCAGCGCAACTACTACCCCGCTCTTCTTGGCCTTCAGAAATCAGGGGGATGTCATATCCGATGTCGATTGTAAACATGGACGAAGTTGCCGAGGTAAGTTCTGAAAATGCTAAAATAAACTCAGCTAAAGTGCATATGGAACATGTTTTTCAATGAGTTTTGTTAAGTTTAGTTTGGAGTTTTGGAAAATCCAGTTCATTGTCACCTCCCATTGTCACAAATAACTGGAGCGTGCTTTCTTTTCACTGTCTTTCAAACCGGACGCTAAGCGCCCCTGTGAAAGTTGAGCGTCGTAACCTCGAAGGGTCACGTGACGAGTTGGCGGTCCAGGCTATTTGGTCTATGCTTGGAGATGACTGACTTTGGCAGTAGGCCTAATGGCTGTGATCAAGTTGACTAGTCAACTTAAATGAATTTGTCTTAATTGTGTTTCCTTGGGTGTTTTATAACTGATTAATCTCTAGCTTGCATTATCTTACTTCTTTGGCAGGATATGTGTCTGCTTTCAAACATTGTATGTTTGTTTGTTGCATTTTATGTTTCTTATTTTATTATTTAAGTTTGTGAATCCTATTTTTTACTTTTTATTTAATTTGATTTGATTTGGTTTAACGTTGCTATGTTAAAAATAATTCCCACACGCAGCCATGGTCTTGCAGTATTTAAATTAGTGCACTCTTTGACTGCAATCTATGTTCTTTATAATAGTCAAACGCGTCATTACCGCTTTGGAAAAACAAACAAACAGGGACTTGAAACTATGTTGTATCGTGTTAACATACACTTTGAAACATTAAACCATTGTGGGGGACTAATGCGAGAGGAGAGGTTATGTGTCAGCATATCTGTGTACTTGATTTTAGTCCAAAATAGGAAAACTGACAAGAAGTGTTAACAGAATGGAATGATTTGCACGGAACTATACAACCGCGCATTAATCGATCGCCTGCGCAGGTTGACTGGTTGAGTGAATAGGATTCGATCAAACTTTCGCAAAGAAACTCCTGTTTTCTTTGAATAACTGAAGAAAGGAGGAATAAAGAGGTTACACAACTCGTCTCAGTGATTATAAAAAATAATGGTCTCAGTTCGCGGTCATGAAAAAGCTCGCTGAAGCTCGCCTTTTTCATGATCCGCAAACTTCGACCATTATTTTTAATAATCACTGAGACTCGGCATGTAACCTCTACGTATTCGTCACGGTTTTCTTCCGGGTTCCGTGATTTTGTTTATTACAAAGTCAACTGTGTGTATCGATAATAAACGATCGATAATGTTGCACGGTTTACATCAACCTAGCCAGACGACGGGAACGTCTGCAGTACGTCGTGTATTGTCTGCAAGATGTTAGCGCTTGTATGATTTAGAGATCCACATAAGTTACTGCCAAATACAAGTGTACAATGCAAAAAAAAACAAAAAGTGTACTGTATTCCCTCGTGTACACTTACAAGGCACACAAAGAACAAACAAGTCGCGCAAGGCGAAATTACTACATTTAGTCAAGCTGTGGAACTCACAGAATGAAAATGAACGCACTGCTTTTTTTCACAATGACCGTATATGATGCAATAGTGTCTCCTTTTTAAAAGAAAGAAAGTGTGTGAGAGAGAGAGAGAGGGAGAGAGAGAGAGAGAGAGAGAGAGAGAGAGAGAGAGAGAGAGTTAGAGAGACAGACAGACAGACAGACAGACAGACAGAGACATAGACAAATAGTTTTCGATTAACAGGTACACGAAGGGGTGGTGAATTGTATACCTATATGTAACATTTTGCAATGTCATTATTCTGTTTGGCACTCAGACCAGAAGATTCTTCTTTTCAAAGGAACTATTTTGGGTTTTAAAAGAGAGGCCGTTCAGCCAAACAACAACATGATTCAAAGACATGCATAACACTTGCTTCTTGCCAAGTGTGTGTGTGTGCGAGCGTGGGGGGGGGGGGGGGGGGTGCGTGCGTGCATGCGTGCAAATGTGCGTGCGTGCGTGCGCGCGTGGGTGTATATGTATGTGTATGTCTGTGTGTGAGTTCCTGTGTGTATGTGTGTGTGTGTGTGTGTGTGTGTGTGTCTGTCTGTCTGTCTGTGTGACTCTATATGCATGTGTGTGCGTAGAACATGTTTTGTGAACATGTAGAACACCCGTTCTATACCATGCTGAGTTTAAACACATACGCTTGTAGTGCAGTCCATTCTAGTAATGCACCCAGTCATGCTTCATGCACCAATGACGTTGCCTAGTATAAAACAGTTGGGAGCAATCCATGCACCCTGCCTTTCTCGAAAAACTGACCCATACATGCGCTTCAGGTGCCAGAGCCTGTCAAGTATGTCGTAATGTATACCGAGAGGCATAAATTCCGCAAACTGAACTTTAAAAAATCACAAAAAATCAACTCAGTGGTGAATGTTTTCAATGTTTGAATATTTTATTTATTGGCCATTTTAGTGTTTATAAACCTTCGCTTTATTGATTTTGAATCGAACATAATGAAATGACAATTTTTCAAAAAAAGTGACTGAGTCCAAGCGCAATGATTTCGGAAAACGTTCAGTGTTCATCACGTTCAATGCTTTAGCCAGCTCTAAGCATCCCAATCGCTTGCTGTCTCTCTCCTTCATCAAGTCGTGGCATGATTGCGATATCTGATGCAGCCAAACAGCCAGTTGCATTGTATAGGGCAATACACTATCTTTTTTACGTTACTGTCTCCCGTTCAGCCCATTGTCTTTATTAGCACAGTGAGCTGTGGCTGGATCAGCAATACTGCAAAGCGCACTCTGACAGCGTGAAACATTTGCTCCGACACTCAAGATGTCAACTACAAATTACAGGTTCAATCTGATTTTCGTTTGAGAGCAAAATCGTTCAATGCACTATCTGCAGAATTTATGCCTTTCAGTATATAAAGAGTTAGGTGTCAATGACAGGCGATGCTTTTCTTTGTGTACATGTGTGCAGTTGACTAGATGTATATGCCAACGGTTCATCCGACGCAATTTTTTTTTATATCATATCCCTTTCCTTTTTGTTAAACTCTTGTTAACAACATTATCCAAGGCAGTACGTTTAATTGTACTGCTTCGCTCTGTATTAGAAACATGATGGGAAAGTCATCCCGCATGCAACTGCTTGTTTAAAAGTGGAATTGGCATATTATAGCGACATGTTTCTTAGTCATGTAGGATAAGGAGAGTGGCGGAAAGTGACGAACGTGAGGATGCCAGGGATACAATCTGATCCCGGTGTTCAATTGTTTCGACTCTTTGTGAAACTCGCATTCAGTTTTCTACTTTCAGATGCTTTCTAGAGGATGTACTAGTTATATTCTTTATTTTGCTTCGACAATATGTTTTATGTATTGAGTAAGAGCTAATATAAGAAAACGCATTTGTACACCTGTAAGAATTATTATTCACATTTTACAACTCCTTTTTTTCTGAAAAGATTGTTAGACTAAATAAAATAAAAATATGTAATTTGAACTGTATGGATAAACTACGGACACACACCCCCCCAAAAAGGGCATTACGTGCAGCTCTTGCCTGTACGCATAGGTATGCTTCAAAATGCATTCCCATAACAAATATTAACAAGTCGCGTAAGGCGAAAATACAATATTTAGTCAAGTAGCTGTCGAACTCACAGAATGAAACTGAACGCAGCAAGACCGTATACTCGTAGCATCGTCACTCCACCGCCCGTGGCAAAGGCAGTGCCCGTGGAATTGACAAGAAGAGCGGGGTATTCGTTGCGCTAAGAAGGATAGCACGCTTTTCTGTACCTCTCTTCGTTTTAACTTTCTGAGCGTGTTTTTAATCCAAACATATCATATCTATATATTTTTGGAATCAGGAACCGACAAGGAATACGATGAAAGTGTTTTTAAATTGATTTCGAAAAAAAAAATTTGATAATAATTTTTATATATTTAATTTTCAGAGCTTGTTTTTAATCCAAATATAACATATTGATATGTTTTTGGAATCAGCAAATGATGGAGAATAAGATAAACGTAAATTTGGATCGTTTTATAAATTTTTAATTTTTTTTACAATTTTCAGATTTTTAATGACCAAAGTCATTAATTAATTTTTAAGCCACCAAGCTGAAATGCAATACCGAACCCCGGGCTTCGTCGAAGAGTACTTGACCAAAATTTCAACCAATTTGGTTGAAAAATGAGGGCGTGACAGTGCCGCCTCAACTTTCACGAAAAGCCGGATATGACGTCATCAAAGACATTTATCAAAAAAATGAAAAAAACGTTCGGGGATTTCATACCCAGGAACTCTCATGTCAAATTTCATAAAGATCGGTACAGTAGTTTAGTCTGAATCGCTCTACACACACACACACACAGACACACACACAGACACACACACGCACACACGCACATACACCACGACCCTCGTTTCGATTCCCCCTCGATGTTAAAATATTTAGTCAAAACTTGACTAAATATAAAAAAAAATGGTTGAGTGTCATGTACATTCAACGCGTAGATTGTGTATGATGTATTGTTTCACTCAGAGTACACTCGTATATGGCGTCCTCGTCTTTTTTTCGTTCTGCAATTTAGCATTCTTTTCGATAAGCATAAGTATACCAACAACAAGAAACCAAGTAACCAGACATCAGAATGTCTCAGCCCTCCACCTATGTTTTCACATCACAGCAAAAACACAGTTCTTGGATAAAGCAAAACAAAGTCGAAACAATTCAGAATGTATCAATAAAACAATTCATGTTTTCGCATTAAGACAAACACACTGGCATTAGAAGAAGAAGATAAGTAAGACACCATTTAAACTTGTCAACCACGGATCCATGTTTTCCCATCACAACAAAAACACAGGCCTTAGGATACAAAAAAGCATCATGATGACGAAAATAACCCTGAGCAAAAGTCTGGCACTGTATATTGATTATGATCTAAAACTGACAAAATAATGTCACCCGGCCCTTCGTATTAAAAAACACTATTTTATTTCCTCTATTTTAGCATGTTAAAACAGTAACTATTCATAAATCGTGTTGTCATCATGTTCGCAGCTGTTCATGCCTAAACAGTTGGGTAACAAAAACCATTGTCAGCATTTTCAGGAGTTTTCATTCACAAGCAGCTGGGAAATAAATCTCATGTTCCCCATGCAATAAATCCCCGGTTCCCATAGTTACATGAAGCAGGTCACATGGATAATCAAACGCACACCCAATCGAAACGCACGGGGATTATTCGGCTCTTTTCATTGGCGTTTCCCCAGACCTAGACATACAGACGACACTGCTTCGCAAAGTTCTAAACACGAACTGGCAAACAAAAAAGTAAACAAAAAACAAAACTACTTCCTGAAAGAAAATTAATTCATGCTTTATCGCAAACAAATGAGACCTAGCAATATGTTTTATCCTCTCACAAAGTCATGGAGTGCGTGTGTCTCTGTTTCGATTACAGGCAAAGTGTTCGGAGAAACACAAACGTCAAATCCAAGTCAAACCAATTGACCCTTGACACACACATTTTGACCCGTGCACAAGACGCTGTATCGATAAACTAAGGGCAAATAAAAAATAATAATACAAAAGCAAGAACATAACAACAAGACATTTAGACATCTGACAAAGCCGAGCGAGCAGAAAAACAAGTCTAATGAAAAACTGAGTGGCAATGAAAAACGGCACAACGCAAATCTTCTGTGTCCTTTGACCCAATTCGTGCCATGGTGCACGATGCAAATCTTCTGTGACCTTTGACCCAACTTGGCTTCAACAAATCATCCCTTCTGATTATCACTGAAAACCGAGGGGTGGAATACTGAGATGGGCAGGGTGAGAGGGCGATGGCAATGTAATGGAGATACACGTGTATCAATAAGATTAAACCAATTATGCAATAACAC
>NC_090252.1:16916744-16961744 GCF_037325665.1 Littorina saxatilis | reverse complement strand
TTTTTAAATCGATTTTGGAAATTTAATTTTAATCATAATTGTTATATTTTTAATTTTCAGAGCTTGTTTTTAATCCCAATATAACATAATTATATGTTTTTTGGATCAGAACATGATGAAAATTACGATTAACGTACTTTTGGATCGTTTTATAAAAAAATAATTTTAATTAAAATTTTTAGATTTTTAATGACCAAAGTCATTAATAAAATGTTAAGCCTCCAAGCTGATATGCAATACCAAAGTCCAGCCTTTGTCGAAGATTGCTTTGCCAAAATTTCAATCAATTTTATTGAAAAATGAGGGTGTGACAGTGCCGCCTCAACTTTTACAAAATGCCGGATATGACGTCATCGAAGGTATTTATCAAAAAAATGAAAAAGAATTCTGAGGATACCATACCCAGGAACTCTCATGAAAACATTTCATACAGATCGGTCCAGTAGTTTACTCTGAATCGCTCTACACACACACACACACACACACACACACACACACACACACACACACACACACACACACATACACACACCACGACCCTCGTCTCGATTCCCCCCTCTATGTTCAAACATTTAGTCAAAACTTGACTAAATGTAACAAGTCGCGTAAGGCGAAAATACAATATTTAGTCAAGTAGCTGTCGAACTCACAGAATGAAACTGAACGCAATGCCATTTTTCAGCAAGACCGTATACTCGTAGCATCGTCAGTCCACCGCTCATGGCAAAGGCAGTGAAATTGACAAGAAGAGCGGGGTAGTAGTTGCGCTAAGAAGGATAGCACGCTTTTCTGTACCTCTCTTCGTTTTAACTTTCTGAGCGTGTTTTTAATCCAAACATATCATATCTATATGTTTTTGGAATCAGGAACCGACAAGGAATAAGATGAAAGTGTTTTTAAATTGATTTCGACAATTTAATTTTGATAATAATTTTTATATATTTAATTTTCAGAGCTTGTTTTTAATCCAAATATAACATATTTATATGTTTTTGGAATCAGAAAAAGATGGAGAATAAGATGAACGTAAATTTGGATCGTTTTATAAATTTTTATTTTTTTTTACAATTTTCAGATTTTTAATGACCAAAGTCATGAATTAATTTTTAAGCCACCAAGCTGAAATGCAATACCAAAGTCCGGGCTTGGTCGAAGATTACTTGACCAAAATTTCAACCAATTTGGTTGAAAAATGAGGGCGTGACAGTGCCGCCTCAACTTTCACGAAAAGCCGGATATGACGTCATCAAAGACATTTATCAAAAAAATGAAAAAAACGTTCGGGGATTTTTTACCCAGGAACTCTCATGTCAAATTTCATAAAGATCGGTACAGTAGTTTAGTCTGAATCGCTCTACACACACACAGACAGACAGACACACACACGCACATACACCACGACCCTCGTTTCGATTCCCCCTCGATGTTAAAATATTTAGTCAAAACTTGACTAAATATAACAAGTCGCGTAAGGCGAAAATACAATATTTAGTCAAGTAGCTGTCGAACTCACAGAATGAAACTGAACGCAATGCCATTTTTTAGCAAGACCGTATACTCGTAGCATCGTCAGTCCACCGCTCATGGCAAAGGCAGTGAAATTGACAAGAAGAGCGGGGTAGTAGTTGCGCTAAGAAGGATAGCACGCTTTTCTGTACCTCTCTTTGTTTTAACTTTCTGAGCGTGTTTTTAATCCAAACATATCATATCTATATGCTTTTGGAATCAGGAACCGACAAGGAATAAGATGAAAGTGTTTTTAAATTGATTTGGACAATTTAATTTTGATAATAATTTTTATATATTTAATTTTCAGAGCTTGTTTTTAATCCAAATATAACATATTTATATGTTTTTGGAATCAGCAAATGATGGAGAATAAGATGAACGTAAATTTGGATCGTTTTATAAATTTTTATTTTTATTTACAATTTTCAGATTTTTAATGACCAAAGTCATTAATTAATTTTTAAGCCACCAAGCTGAAATGCAATACCAAAGTCCGGGCTTTGTCGAAGATTACTTGACCAAAATTTGAATTAATTTGGTTGAAAAATGAGGGCGTGACAGTGCCGCCTCAACTTTCACGAAAAGCCGGATATGACGTCATCAAAGACATTTATCAAAAAAATGAAAAAAACGTTCGGGGATTTCATACCCAGGAACTCTCATGTCAAATTTCATAAAGATCGGTCGAGTAGTTTAGTCTGAATCGCTCTACACACACACACACACGCACACACACACACACACACACACACACAGACACACAGACACACGCACATACACCACGACCCTCGTTTCGATTCCCCCTCGATGTTAAAATATTTAGTCAAAACTTGACTAAATATAAAAAGGAACGGAATTAAGAAACAAGTCGCGTAAGGCGAAAATACAACATTTAGTCAAGTAGCTGTCAAACACACAGAATGAAACTGAACGCAATGCAATTTTTCAGCAAGACCGTATACTTGTAGCATCGTCAGTCCACCGCTCATGGCAAAGGCAGTGAAATTGACAAGAAGAGCGGGGTAGTAGTTGCGCTGAGAAGGATAGCACGCTTTTCTGTACCTCTCTTCGTTTTAATTTTCTGAGCGTGTTTTTAATCCAAACATATCATATCATATCTATATGTTTTTGGAATCAGGAACCGACAAGGAATAAGATGAAAGTGTTTAAATTGATTTCGAAAATTTAATTTTGATAAAAAACATTTATATTTTTAAGTTTCAGAGCTTGTTTTTAATACGAATATAACATATTTATATGTTTTTGGAATCAGAAAATGACGGAGAATGAGATGAACGTAAATTTGGATCGTTTTATAAAACAAATTTTTTTTTTTACAATTTTCAGATTTTTAATGACTAAAGTCATCAATTTATTTTTAAGCCACCAAGCTGAAATGCAATACCGAAGTCCGGGCTTCGTCGAAGATTACTTGACCAAAATTTCAACCAATTTTTGGTTGAAAAATGAGAGCGTGACAGTGCCGCCTCAACTTTCACGAAAAGCCGGATATGACGTCATCAAAGACATTTATCAAAAAAATGAAAAAAAATTCTGAGGATATCATACCCAGGAGCTCTCATGTCAAATTTCAGAAATATCGGTACAGTAGTTTAGTCTGAATCGCACTACACACACACACACACACACACACACACACACACACACACACACACACACACACACACACACACACACACACACATACACACACCACGACCCCCGTCTCGATTCCCCCCTCTACGTTAAAACATTTAGTTAAAACTTGACTAAATGTAAAAAGTAAAGAGATAATAAAAATAAAGAACAAGTCCCGTAAGGCGAAAATACAACATTTAGTCAAGCTGTCGAACTCACGGAATGAAACTGAACGCAATGCAATTTTTCAGCAAGACCGTACACTCGTAGCATCGTCAGTCCACCGCTCATGACAAAGGCAGTGAAATTGACAAGAAGAGCGGGGTAGTAGTTGCGCTGATAAGGATAACACGCTTTTCTGTACCACTCTTCGTTTTAACTTTCTGAGCGTGTTTTTAATCCAAACATATCATATCTATATGTTTTAGGAATCAGGAACCGACAAGGAATAAGATGAAAGTGTTTTTAAATTGATTTGGACAATTTAATTTTGATAATAATTTTGATATATTTAATTTTCAGAGCTTGTTTTTAATCCAAATATAACATATTTATATGTTTTTAGAATCAGAAAATGATGAAGAATGAGATGAACGTAAATTTGGATCGTTTTATAAAAAATTTTTTTTTTTACAATGTTCAGATTTTTAATGACCCAAAGTCATAAATTAATTTTTAAGCCACCAAGCTGAAATGCAATACCAAAGTCTGGCCTTTGTCAAAGATTGCTTGGCCAATATTTCAATCAATTTGATTCAAAAAATGAGGGTGTGACAGTGCCGCCTCAACTTTTACAAAAAGCCGGTAATGACGTCATCAAAGGTAGTTATCCAAAAAAAGAAAAAAACGTTCGGGGATATCATTCCCAGGAACTCTCATGTAAAATTTCATAAAGATCGGTCCAGTAGTTTGGTCTGAATCGCTTTACACGCACGCACACACACACACACATACACACACACACATACACACACACAAACATACACACACACACACACACACACACACACACACACACACACACACACACACACACACACACACATACACCACGACCCTCGTCTCGATTCCCCCCTCTACGTTAAAAACATTTCGTCATAAAGTTAAAAAACAAAGGAATACTGTACTCACCAATACAAGAACGGGACAAGACGGTACGAATTTTCGCTTATGGAAGCTTCATCAGGAAAAACAAGAACACAAAAGACAACAAAAAGCAGACGCAACACGGAACGAACAAGGTTTGAAAGAAAATGGAGGGGAAACACGCAAAAAAGGGAAGGAACTCTAGGAACGGAAATGAATGAAAGGCGTGTTTCCCCTCCATTTTCTTCTTACCACAGTCACTTCGTTGTTTAGATTTCGTCATAACTTGACTAAATGTAAAAAGCATAATGCATGCATAGAAAACATAACATTATTACAAACCTGGATTGTTGCCATCAACGAAACGTTCGACACTGACATTCAACTTGCTTTCAATTATGTGTTTGTGGAATTTGCAAGTAACAGAAGCCGGTTCTCCAAAGCGACAAAAGGTAGAGCCACACGAAATTAAGTTTGTGTCACGTGTGTATGTAGGAAAAGACGCCAACAACAGCAACAAGAACATAAGATTCAACATTCCTTGTGTGGAAGCCATGTTTTTGGTGGTTAGTTTAAAAACAAATGGCAGACTTGGAATAAACCTCCCTGTTTAAATTCCGAACACAGTGCTCTGAGGGACACCATCTAGCCAGAGGAGACAGCGCTACAAAAGAAGCTATACGGCCCCAGATAGGACTTGGAGAGGACAGCACGTTTCGCCTTGCAGTCCGGACTGACGATCTAACAGCGAACGACAAGAAGAAGAAATTCCGAATTCTAATTCGCATCAACAATGTAGAGGTTGTAATCCATCAAAGTTTGGTTCTGGTTTTTAAATCACACTACAGACAGCACTGACATTTGACAACATACAATACACATCCGAGATATGTACACTACTGTTCATTATCAGAAAGCACAGCAAGAACTAATCTTTCAAAACAGGTAGCAGGTAACATCTACTCATCGCACTATTCATAACGTCTTATCAGCATTTCCCTTAGGCCTGTCTTACACTGTGCCGAATATCCTTGCAAATATAAACATGTTGTATTCGGCAAAAAAAGAGACGAATGGACAGGAAAAAATATTGAAAATTCGAAGCCTTACCGATTATTGCGAATGAAAACAAATCCATATACGAATGTCTTGCGGATGTATTACGAACGTTGCGAGTGGCCTTGCGAGTGTTGCGAGTGCTTGCAAACATTTTACGAATACAGCGAGTATGCAATTCGCATTGTTCGTAATACTGCTCTTACACTGTGCCGAATTTCCCTTGCGAATATAATTCACCAACAATTCGTAATGATCGGGACATGGTCGCAAGACATTCGTAAATGTTCTTAACCATTCGCCACCATTCGTCCATTGTTGCGAATACTAGCAACATGCTCCTAATATTCGCAAGGAATGCATATTCTTCAGTATTCGCAAGCCGTTCGTAATTATCGTAACGGTATTCGTAGCGCTCGCAAATTCGGCACAGTGTAAGAGCAGTAATACGAACAATGCGAATTGCATGATCGCTTTATTCGTAAAATTTTTGCAAGCACTCGCCGAATACAACATGTTCATATTCGCAAGGATATTCGGCACAGTGTAAGACAGGCCTAACATTTCAAACACAAAATCTTGGCTGAGTCATATGCGTTTATTGGCTGTGCGTAGAATTACGGCAATGAGCCACGGTGTTTGCTAATCCTGTGACATTAAACCCGTATCCTATTTATATCTATATCCTTTCTCGCCCTTTGCCTCCATTGCAGCCGTCCTCGCCGTTTCCACATACCAATAGCACACACACGCACACAACACACTCACACAACACACGCACACAGCACACGCACACAACAACAACAACACACACACCCACACACACACACACACACACACACGCGCGCGCGCACACATACACACACATACACACACACACACACACACTTAAACATGGACAGCAAAATCCTTCAGTTTAGTGTTGCTATATCATAAACATTGTATTGTGGTATATGATGTGTGTGTGTGTGTGTGTGTGTGTGTGTGTGTGTGTGTGTGTGTGTGTGTGTTTATGTGTATGTGTCTGTGTCTGTGTTTGTACTAGTGTATGTGCGTGCGTGTGTGCGTGCGTACGTGAGTGCGAGCATGCGTGCGTACGTGAGTGCGTGCTTGCGTGTGTGTGTGTGTGTGTGTGTGTGTGTGTGTGTGTGTGTGTGTGTGTGTGTGTGAGTGAGTGTGTGTTTGGATTCGTTATGCAACAGGAAGAATTTAGATTTACGGAAACTGAATATAGTAATTGTTTGTTTTCAACCTGAAACGTTAGGACATTAACACAACTAATTTTAGTTATAAATGGTGGTGTATCTTGTCATCAACTAACTACGTGCAGGCATGTTTCTGCCTAATGTTTGCGGAATATTTGGCATTGCCTATTTTGGTATCTACGTGTGTGCAGGTAATGTGTATGCCTTTGTGAGCTTTTTCATTGCGTTGTACCTGCTTGTGTGAAATTGTTGTCTCAGCATGCTAACTTTGAAACACAATAGTGTGAAATATCACTTACAGAACGATCAGTATGTCTCTTTTTGATGCTTGTTTAAAGAACAGTGTACAGAACAGAATAAGTAATTATAGTCTTCAGACAACATATTTCCATTTGACGTTTGCAATTTTGCATTTTGTGCATCCGCTCAATCCCCCGTTAGGAATACAGTAGGGATAACATCAGACTGCTTCATGTCCATTCCCTGATTGTCAGCATGCCCCCGTGGAATTCCAATGTCCCAAAATTATAAGAGAATTACACATAAATTGGTTGGGTATTGTTTACGCTACATCTTGACGGTAATCTTGAATATTTTATCTAAACTTTCACACTACACTCTCTGTATGCAACTAAGTGTGTGTTTTGTGTGTGTGGGTGTGTTTTGTGTGTATGTGTGTGTGTGTGTGTGTGTGTGTGTGTGTGTGTGTGTGTGTGTGCGATAACGAACCATAACGTTTTATAATGTTCTTGTTATCTAAACAAAGTGATCAAACCCCTAGTGTTGATGTCCAAACAAAGTGATCAAACCCCTATTCTTGATGGCCTAACAACGTGAACAAACCCCTATTATTGATGTATACTGTCACTGATTTAAAAAAAAAAGTAATACATGTAGTCACTGATTATGAAACGTTGCTTTATTTCTACTTTATTGGCACCAAACACATAAACAAAGTATGCATGGACCAAACTAACCAAACGCACCACATGTGTCGACTGCACTGCAACTGCCACATACTATGCAGGAACCTTATTACCCAAACTTCCTTACGAGTTCAGCAGTCAGGGACCAAACTGCGAAACTCGGAAACAATTCTCCTCCGTGGCTTTGCCAGTTTACACAAAAAAATGGGCAGTAAATCCATCCATATAAGTCAAAGGGATCCCATCTTTTCCTCACACACTCTACCTCTGTGATTTATGTTTGCCAGGAAGTTTCGTTGCATCCAAAACCTAAACAAAAGCGGTGAAATTAGAGATCAAAAGCATCTGATTGGCTCAGGCACTTGCAACTTTGCATCGATGTTGTAGGAGAGTAGTTTGAATGGCTACTGTAGTTTAGGATAGATCCGGCAAACAGTGTCCGCGATAATCACATTTGATAATTTTGTTTGCATCTTACCTTGTAACAAACATCGGTTATGCATTTGTCTTTGACATCTGATTCTTTAATTCCCCAGGTGCCTTTTTTGAAACAAACATCACCCGTGTCTACAAAGGAAAAGATGTTGCAGCAACTTTAGACTTTACTGTAACAAATACATATACAACTGACACGGCTTCCTTGGTGTTTGTCAAAGTGTTCATATGGAACACAAATTTTATTTTGTCTGACCTGATTTGCACTATTACCTTTGAGAGAAACGTCTGTTCCGACGTACAAGGTTGCACGTGCAAATCAGAGTTAAAAATATTCTCTGTAACACGTGAAACAGCCAGCAACAGTGATGAACAGTGGATGATTGTTGCCAAACTTGGGAATGGTCAAAGAATCAACCAAACAGTGCATATGTCACTCGGTCGTAAGTATAACACCAGCATATGTATCTCGTATTCTGCTACTGCGTATCACAACATTATTACCCAATATTGACTGACTATTGATGATATCTTCTGCTATGGTCTGTTGAGACACTCCGGTCTCGATTTTGATATCACTGTCGAAACAGACCAATAGCAGAAGATATCATCACACAGTTAGTCAATGTTGCTAATGCTCTGGACATTTTGTATTTACTGTAAAGAAATTACAAAAGTATTTGTCTCAGTTTTGGCTGTTCCATATCCCTCCCTCTGATTATTATTTCTTTTTGTTCACTCTTTTCTTGTACTTTTCCGTATTTTAAAATGTCTTTCCTTTCAAAAAGTCTTTAGTAACTTGCTCAACTAAATTCTGGGATAATTACATTTTCATATACATTTGTTTGTTTTTAAATGTAGGTGTTTTTGTTTTTGAAGTGGGGAAGCAATAAAGAGGTCGTCGATATCAAAACTGATATCGACGGACATGTCGTCGATATCACTTTTGCACTGAGCTCAGTGTTGCCCAATTGACCAATGGAAATCCACGTAACATATGAAATAGCAATATTCTGTGTTATCACACTATTGAAAAAAATAATCGTAAAAGCAAATATTGAGACTAAGACTTTTAAACGTGTGTAGAGTGCGTAGTTTATTAACCAAGGCCAGGCACCTGCAGTGAAAAACCAACATATTTTCCAATAAGAGAGGACATATTATAGTTGTGTTTCTTTATTTTTTTGTAAGCAAGATGGTTACATTAAATTGTGTAATGTTGATTACATTTGGCTGAACAAGCGTTCCTGTGTACGTGTGCGAGTTTTTATTAGAACCAGGTACAACTGTATTTACAGGGTCACTTTCATCAGAACCTACAACGTCTACGAAACTCAACTCTGGAAGGCGACTGGCTTCGGATCAGCCACAGAGCAAGCCCGTTGAAAGTAAGTCGTTCCCGCATTTTACATTCATTAATCAGGACAATCCTTGAAGTAGCTTGTTCAATGCTTGTTCTGTCAGGTACCGGCACATTGGTTCTGCATTACTCTCGCATACTCATGTTAGGCAGGTCGTATGCATTTTAGAGCGCTTAAGTCCCTTTGTTTCTGAAATTGAATTATTTCTCATACATGTACATTTATAGATGTGGATGATGGGAAGCGTTGCGCGGTGAGGGGTGTGGGGTGTCTATCTGTCTTTCGAGGTACAAACAAACATTATCAAGCTGAAAGTCTATTCATCAACACTGAAAGAATGTTGGCTAATGAGAAAGTACTATGTTTACATATGTGTGGTGGGAGTAAACATAAGACACAGCTACTGCTTCTTTTCTTCTTTTTAAATTTAGTCAAGTTTTGACTAAATGTTTCATCATATACTGGGAATCGAGATCAGGGTGGATGGTGGTAATGAGACTTCACATGACCGCAGCACGGTTGGCCTAGTGGTAAGGCGTCCGCCCAGTGAGCAGGAGGTCGTGAGTTCGAACCCTGGCCGGGTCATACCTAAGACTTTAAAATTGGCAATCTAGTGGCTGCTCTGCCTGACTTCTGGCATTATGGGTTTAGTGTTAGGACTGGTTGGTCCGGTGTCAAAATAATGTGACTGGGTGAGACATGAAGCCTGTGCTGCGACTTCAGTCTTGTGTGTGGCGCACGTTAAATGTCAAAGCAGCACCGCCCTGATATAACCCTTCGTGGTGGACTGGGCGTTAAGCAAACAAACAAACAAAACAAAAACTTCACATGAATGTTCCTCGGTATAATATCCCAGAAGTGTTTGTTTCATGTTGTCAATAAATATATTTGATGTCATTATATCTGGCTTTTAGTGAAAGTTGCGGCGGCACTGTCACGCCCTCATTGTTTAACTAAATTGATTGAAATTTTGGTAAACATATTTTTTACTAAGCCCGGACTATGGGATTGCATTTCAGCTTGAAAGCTTAAACATTAGTTAATTAGTTTGCTCATTAAAGTTGTCATTAAAATCGAATTTTCAGAACAGATTAAACAATGATTGCATATTGTATTCTGTATCTTCTTCTGAATTGAAAAATACATAGATATGTCATGTTTACTTTAAAAATGTGCTCAGAATGAAAAAAAGAATAGGTTCAGTAAGTACGGTCGCATGCTTCGCGGAGACGTCTCGGTCTTCGGGTATGGTTAGCCGAGACTATCTAAAGGTAGTCTCGGCGATGACTGGATTTTAGTATTGTCTTACTAGTATTGACCTATATAGTTTTATAACGACTGACTAAATTAATGTTGTTATATCGCTTCACGCGACGTGTGTGTTCTACCAGAAGTTACACAGTTCCCAACAGCACTGCAGGTCAGCAGTGACACAACTGAAGGCTTCACTGACACCAACACTTCCCTCGAACCTCCAGACATCAAGTTCATTGCACTGCTTGGCTCCATCGGGTTTGTCTTGCTTCTTGTCATCAGTCTTGCTGCTGTCGTTGGCGTTCTCTTCAAGAAGAAAGGTAGGTTTGTGTAAAATCACAAAGCCGTTGATTTAGTGGAAACTTGAAAAACAATATCCTCGCACATGTAAATGTTCTTGTTGAGCATGCTTTGTTTGGGAATATGATTTAGATTTTATTGCGGCACGAAATGTTTTTGTTTGTAAAAGTGTGTGTGTGTGTGTGTGTGTGTGTGTGTGTGTGTGTGTGTGTGTGTGTGTGTGTGTGTGTGTGTGTGTGTGTGTGTGTGTGTGTGTGTATGTGTATGTGTGTGTGATTGTATTTACTCCCGCTACAACGATTTTAATGTATACATTTGTTATAAACCAACATTCTTTCGAGCAATATGTATGTTATAGAGAGTAGTCTTTCAGCTTTAGCATTCCTCTTTTAGTTGGAGGAACAAGGAGACTCCCTCTACCCCCCGCCAACCCAAACGTGACACGTGCAGCAGGTAACGGCGTGATGTTCCGTGTCCCGCCTCTTGAACACCGTGACAGGGACTCCTCTGTCAGCGGACTGGGACATGACTATGATGAGATTCCCGGCAATACAGTCAGTGAACAGTCAGGTCAGTGATATTTTTTGTTGTGGGTGTTTTTCTTCAAAACATGTGTTAACGGGATGTGGTTCACACACGTTTTTGTTTACATAAGTATGATAGTGCTATAATCATAATTGTTAGAGCTTTGGGAGTTCGTACCCTTACACTTTCTGAGACGCTGTAGTTTCGGATGTATTGATTGTGTTTTGGCGAATATGCTTAGTGTGTGTTTCTGTGTTCCTTGATCCCCTCCAAATGCAAAACACAAGTCGCTTCTCAAAAAATACATTTTTATTCGACTCGATATAGTTTGTGTTGACGTCTGTACTGCCTATATATTTTCACAATCTTCTAGAATCCCCGGACAACAGCCTGACAATCTACGACTCCTCCCCAGTGTCCGACAGCAGCTGGTCAGATGACTGCCTGCATCACATCGCCTGTCCTTCGTCTGACAGCTCCCTGCCCGAAGACTACCTGCATCCCGTCGCCAGTTCTTCTAATAACGTCTACTAAAATGAAACAACAATATAACGTGCAACCTCCGTTGATTCAATAGATAGCGCCCGTTTACAAAACGTAGAGGTCTGACAAAAACGCGAAATTACGAACGTGCTTGAAAGAGCGTCTTTTATTTGGTTTCTGAAGTGTTTATTTCAAAACTGTGCTTTCATCATTCATTCACATTCTTACATTTCTTTTTTTCTCAAAGGAGATGCATTCTCTAAAATAGTATGTGCTTATTAATATACAATTGTTTTTGAAAAAAATGTGTTCATATTTTTAAAACTTAGCGACATTTATTTTATTTCACAAACACATGTGAAAACTGTTTTGTTGACACATTGATAGTGATTGAAAATCACCACACACAAATCCCTAAATCAAAGGTATTGACATCGGTTTGGGGTATTTCACTGATTGCAAAAGAAAAACACCAATATCTTGTGTCACACACACGCGCGCGCGCACTAATACACACATGCGCGCACACACACTCACAAACACACACACACACGCACACACACACACACACACACACACGCACACACACACACACACACACACACACTTAGCAAACGTATGATCGAATACATGCATGCGCTCACACACCCGGACAAACGGACATTCAAAGTAGGTTGGACGAGAGATATCCCTGTAAAAACAATCTCAACTGGCGCAAGAACTCGTGCTGTCTTCAATCCGTAGTGGTTAACTTAGTTATCCCCCTTTCTCGATCAATATTTTGAGCACAAGTCATGAATGCATTAATAATGTAGCTGTTACAAGTAGGGCCTATGCGAGTAATACCATTCCACACCCTCGACCTGTGCCTGTGCCTGTGCCTGTGTGCACTGATAGGTGTCCATTCATATGTTTTGCCCCAATGCTGTCGCGTGGAAACGTGCACAATAGAGCCACGGTGTGCTCGCTCGGCATGGATAGGTTTGGGCATAGACCATTAATTCTATGTTTTGGGGCAGGGTTCGTGTAATTATGTACAAGGAAAGGGAGAGTGTGTGGGGGGGGGGGGGGTGGGTGGGGGGGTGTGTATGTGTTTGGGTGTGTGTGTGTGTGGGTGTATGTGTGTGTGTGTGTGTGTGCGTGCGTGTGTGTGTGTGTGTGTGTGTGTGTGTGTGTGTGTGTGTGTGTGTGCGTGTGTGTGTGTGTGTGTGCGTGAGTACGAGTGTGTGTGTGTGTGTGTGTGTGTGTGTGTGTGTGTGTGTGTGTGTGCGTGAGTACGAGTGTGTGTGTGTGTGTGTGTGTGTGTGTGTGGTCACGGTACAGCCGGGGTGACCAACAAAAGAGTACCCAAACAAACTTGAACTCGCCGCATATGAGCATAACTTTCCTGAAAGACAAGCTAGATCGCTAAAATTTGGAGCATTTTCTGTGCAAATCAAGCAGAGGCTACTGTCTTGTGTGTGTGTGTAAATGAATTTTATGAAGATTGCTTTATTTTTGTTCAATTCATGACGTTGATGACGTTTTGTTTGGGTACTCCGGCTTTTTTTTGGGTCACCCTGTACAATACCGTGGCGACATCGATCACACACATGTTCACTGATTGGCGAGGAGTGCTGCACTAATTCGCTGTGCCCCTGTCACCTGTGGCGGTGTCATGTGTTACAATGTGAGTCACACGGAAGTATTTGTTAAATCTGTGTTTTGCAGCCAAGGAACTTATATTTATTCAATGAATAATTGTTATACCTCCCCCCACTCCCACGGCCCAGACACACACTTCCCTGCTTCCGCGCTACCTTACATGTGACCTCGCACGTGTCCAAGTCGTTCAGATAGACGGAGAAACTGCAACACATCATCGCATGCGTCACACGGAAAATGAAAGTATACTTCATAATTATATTGTTTGACCTGGACTCGTGCCAAAAGTTATGGTGTGTGTGTGTGTGTGTGTGTATGTATGTGTGTGTGTGCCAGTGTGTGTGTGTATGTGTGTGTATGTGTGTGTGTATGCGTGCGTGCGTGCGTGTGTGTGTGTGTGTGTGTGTGTGTGTGTGTGTGTGTGCGTGCGTGCGTGTCAGTGTGTGTGTGTGTGTGTGTGTGAGCGTGTGCGTGAGCGTGTGTTTATATAAATGTGTGTGTGTGTGCGAGCGTGTGTGTGTGTGTGTGTGTGGGGGGGGGGGGGGGGGGGGCAGTTTACATAAAACTAAAATACTGTATTTGATGCCGCCATTTTAGGCTTTGAAAAAACAAGCAAACACAGCACTGTGACGAACTCATGCTTGACTTACGACTTGATGTTTGTTGTTGTTGTTGTTGTTGTTGTTGTTGTTGGTATGTTTGTTGTTGTCTGTGTGTTGTTGTTGTTGTTTTGTTTGTTGTTGTTGGTGTTCATTTAATATGAAAGCTGTATGTTTCCAGATGTTTATCTGACGACAATAGGCCCGGATCACGGATGGGACAATTTGACCACAAACAATTGGGACGGCACTTTCGCCGAGAACGAGTGGAAAGCGGACTATGCAATATCTATACAACTGCCTAAGAACATGGTTAAGCGATGCGATTGAAGCCGTGTTGACATACATCTGTTTGGCGAGGATGTCGTTCTCCGGCGAGTACATTAGTCCGCCTGTATTCCAATAAGGGTGACCACGAAGAAGACAGGAAGGAAGCTGAAAGCAGTCACAGATGTACAATCATGTAACCGTAGATCGCGACCCATTGACGAAATGTCTCACAGAAATACGGACTGATCTAACTTGGAGATGACTGACTTTGGCAGTAGGCCTAATGGCTGTGATCAAGTTGACTAGTAAACTTAACAAAGTAAATGAATTTGTCTTAATTGTGTTTCCTTGAGTGTTTTATGACTGATTAATCTCTAGCTTGCATTACCGCCTGCATGGTAGCTTACTTAATGCTATCTTTCCTGTAATAAAGTTCAATGTTTCAATACAGTTCAATGTTTCAATTATTCTCTCTCTCTCTCTCTCTCTCTCTCTCTCTCTCTCTCTCTCTCTCTCTCTCTCTCTCTCTCTCTCTCTCTCTCTCTCTCTCTCTCTCTCTCTCTCTCTCTCTCTCTCTCTCTCTCTGTTGTTACTGGCATTTCACATACTTTCATCGTCTGACAAATAATCGCAAACTGAGACTTAAAACACACACACACACACACGCACACACACACACACACATTACACACACACACACACACACACACACACACACACACACACATGCGCGCATAAGAAATACAATGCCTATACCCTTCCTACGACATTGAATGCATTATGGAAAACATGGTACTTCCGAACTTTCACGGGGGCACAACACAGTGCAGGTATATGACATTACACACTGTAAGTTAGGGACTGCGTGGAGGTTACTGACATTCTAGTCATTCTGTTTGTGACACAGAAAATAACGACACAGCGACCGGCTAACGCCTTGCAGGTAACTTCAAGGCAGTCGATAGTCGATGTTGTGCTTTCCAGAGTTCCGTTCTACCCTCCAAAGGGTTATACTCTAAGTGTGTCATATGTACATGTTACTCTTTTCTTTACCGTCTGACACAAGGTGAATGACATTTCTCGAAACGTTAATTTCTTGATTACTGTAACAAGCATTCACCAGGAAACAATCTAGGTCAAAGTGAGGATGTGCGCTGAACGTGAATGCTGACGCGCTCACTGAAATTATTCATGTTGCATTGATCATAAGTTATGTTTTTATTGCACGTCCACACGTCAATGTCCATGTAGCAATGCTCTCTGTCTCAACATTACTGTTTACTAAAGTGTGTTGTTGCAAAAACAATACTGAAAATGCGTGTCAAACAATCATTGAATGAATGAATGGACAAACGAATCAATCAATCAATCAATCAATCAATATATAACGTTAGCAGGCTTTTTGGCGAAATTACTCAGCGTTGTTTCCGCGTGAAAATCCACAGAGAAAACCGAGCAATCTGAAAAAAAGAACAAAAGCTTATCCTAGCATCGGTCAAACAAGACGACTACATTGTTAGCCCATGTGTGGCAATGCCTTTGATTGTACCAATACTGCACGTCAAAACCATTCCAAGAAGATTTTTTCTTAAGAAACGCAGGGCAGGAAATCAATAGGGGTACAATAGAGTGGGAATACACGTACTGCCAAACTATGTGAGTATCGACGTAAACAAGTTCGCCACGAGACGAACGCCGCTAGAAGCGTTACAAGCGGCTACTTGGACGAGTCGATGTGTTCAGTTATCCAGCTTTACCTCTAGCTGGTTGATAACTTATGATGCAATATTCTTAGAAAACAGCCGCGCTTTTGTTGTTTTGTTTGCTAGTCTAAAGAAGCTAATGTTTTCATAAATCGTTGAAAGCCTCAACATTGGATTGATGGCATAGCATAGCATTTGTCAACACATCTTCAACTATCCTTGTCTGCTTGGGTGTAAATCACAGTTTGTGCATAGGAATTCATGCTTATTCCCCCCTCTGCTTCTTTCTCTTCGTAAACTTGTTGGGCTAGTTATTTTTCGGTAACTTACTCAGCAACCACAAACACTTGCCCAACAACAGGCCTGAATCCTCGATAGCACACAGGTTTAGGAGCTAGACTTTGTGGGATTTACAGACTTTGTGGGATTTACTTTTGCGATTGAAAAGTTCCGAACGCTCCAATGTACGAAATATACATCTCTGGAGCAAACAATACCAACATACCGCATTTACATTACCAATTGCAGGCTTGAACACATGAATCTCCATATAAAATCCATGAGTTCTAGATCTGCCGTGCACAAGCAAATTCCCAAGGCAAGTAACTCTCATACTTTGTCTAGCGACAAGAGTAGTTCCCCTTTCAAATTTCTGTTCACTCAGTTTCTTCGAAAAATGACTGCAATCCAGCGGTCAGTTTTTAACATTTCATTTTATAAACAGATCGCACGCAACCAAATGCACACATCCCATCAATGTATAGAACATAAAGCGGTTGCATACACTATTGTGCCCCAGAAAACTTAACTTAACGTTGGAACACGGGTGCAAAAGTTCGCCTGCTAGTCCCATTCTACGAAAGAACATATCCTAAGCGATACCAAAACATGAACAGAACACACAATATCTGCCTTCACCACCACAGCAGACTAACAACATATCTGTGTACTTGATTTTAGTCCAAAACAGGGAAACTGACAAGAAGTGTAAACAGAATGGAATGATTTGCACGGAACTATACAACCGCGCTTTAATCTATCGCCTGCGTAGGTTGACTGGTTGAGTGAATAGGTTTCGATCAAACTTTTGCACAAAAACTCCTCTTTTCTTTGAATAACTGAAAAAAGGAGGAATAAAGAGGTTACACACCTCGTCTCGCTAAAGCTCGCAATTTTCATGATCCGCAAACTTCGACCATTATTTTGGATAATCATGGAGACTCGACATGTAACCTCTACTTATCCATCAATAGTGTATATCGTACGATCGTTACTGTTCTGTCTCTTAAAGTGCGTGAATGCATTTAATTGTGTTGTATTCTTTTTTTGTTTTTCTTTTTCACCAGGGATCACCCCCAATGTGACCTTGACAAAATAAGCTCATCCTCCAACTTCATAGACACCACACGAAAAAAAACATGCACTTTACATGTTCAAGACATTTCTAAATAAAAAAAAAACACTGCTGGTTAATAATGATCAATGACTGTACAATGACAACTATTGTTCTTGTTGATTAAACTGGTTGGAAGAAATAGACTTTAGTTGAGTGTAGAGGTATTCCAGTCATAGCATCACACCCAGCTCGATGTCAAGTGCTTCTACATCTTCCTGCACAAGTATGATGTTCTTTCTGTTTTCTCTGATCTTTACAGATTAACATGTTTGTCGTCGGAGCTCTTCTTCTCTATGTGCTCTTTGGACCGCAACCGTTCATTGTGCAAGCAGCTGTGATACAAATCACGTGTGAAGCTGGAACCGTCACTGCTGGTGAAGACGCTTTCGTAACATGCAATTTTCACACCAACATGAATGCATACATACGTGGCATCCTATTAGAACACCATCCGCACAATGGAACAGGTAAGTGTCTTCTCTGTAAATATCAATGATGATGACCCAACACCTCTGACAGCTGCTTGTTATGCTTTGCATTATTACTTGGGTATTACCAACACAAATGTTCCAACGAATATTGTCTGGGTAAGTCAGGCTCTCTATTTGAACAACATGCTATTCGAGGTGTCTCATTGAACATGTTCACATCGCCCTATTTATAATGCCCGAAGACGCTAATTGTATCAGAACACATAAGAACGTGTATCATAATGGGAGTTGATTATCTACACCAGTGGTTTAACGTGTTGATGTCTTATAGCAGTTGTATGGTCTTCCACTGTACAAGTAGAAATAAATCGGAAGGAACGGTCTTAAAAATACAGCATGTGGTACATACATATGCATCTGACGTCTTCTTGGGAATCAGTGACTATGTTTGGTGAAGTGACCAAAAGCATAGCTTCCATGTGCACTATTTATCAGTAAATGGCTGCTTCCAGCAGACCTGGCAGGACAAATACCCATCCTACTAATATGAGCTATATATACATGGAGCCATCTATTGATTTCCCTGACACTTTATTTCCTACCATGCATAGAGTGCATTGCTGCTAAAATTCACTTCGTTGAAAGACAATAACGCTTTCATTTGTCCAGTAATGGAAGTCTAGATAACGGTCTGTCGAGTTTTGCACTGAATTAGTAAACTTCCCGTTTCCTCTGCAACGTCCATTGAATCTAATGTTGACATGAGTTTATACCTATCTCAAAATACCCTTGTTCTCTAGGCCTTTACATATTGTTGTAATAAGTATGTCTTTAGTGATGTTTGTTATTTTAGTCTATGTGGTTGTATGATTTTGTGCGTTGTTGTCTATTCAAAATGCGTTGTGTGAATGTGTGTGTGTGGGTGCGCGCGCTTGTTTTTTTGGAAAGGGGTGGGGTTAGAAAGCAGCCGATAATGAATTATCTGTCGTCGTAAATACGCATCTTTATTATATGATCTCATAGAATCAACCGTTCTGGCATGCACTTGGGGGAAGGAAGAACAGAAACACCAATGTACTGCAGAGAATGGTTCAGTGATTAACATCGTCATCAATGATCGTCTAAGACATACGATTCCTACAGTGGGCAGAGAAAATGCAGGAATGTATGTGTGCTACCTTGTACCCGGAGAAGGAACGAAATCACACGTGTGTGATATGGATGTCAAAGGTGAGTGATGAACCTTGTGTTTTGTGTTCAAAGCAGTCCCCGAATCTCACACATTTTACAAAAAGAAATTACTAAAAATGAGGATAAAAGTTGCTTTTTAATGTCACTTTTTACATTTAGTCAAGTGTTGACTAAATGTTTTATTGTAGAGGGGGGAATCGAGACGAGGGTCGTGGTGTATGTGTGTGTGTGGCTGTGTGTGTGTGTGACTGTGTGTGTGTGTGTGTGTGTGGCTGTGTGTGTGTGTGTGTGTGTATGTATGTGTGTATGTGAGTGTGTATGTGTGTATGTGTGTGTGTGTATTGTGTATGTGTGTGTATGTGTATGTGTGTGTATGTGTATGTGTGTGTATGTGTGTGTATGTGTGTGTATGTGTGTGTGTATCTGTGTGTGTATGTGTGTATGTGTGTGTGTGTGTGTGTGTAGCGATTCAGAGTAAACTACTGGACCGATCCTTATGAAATTGTTCATGAGAGTTCCTGGGTATTTTTTTCATTTTCTTCATTTTCATTACTTTATTGTCCCATTGCTGGGAAATTCGGGTCGCTTCCTCCCAGTGGAAAGCTAGCAGCAACAGAGTCGCGCTACCCAGGTGTCTGCGTGTTTAGGTGTATTCAGCCACCTGCACTTATGGCAGAATGACCAAGGTCTTTTACGTGCCATTGTGATGACACGGGGGTGGGACATGGCTTCCGTCTCTGGGTCTGCACATAGAGTTGACCCGTGTCCGTCCCGGCTCGAATTCGAACCTGCGACCTTCCGATCACAAGTCCAGTGCTCTACCAACTGAGCTACCGGGCCCCCTGATATCCCCAGACGTTTTTTTCATTTTTTCGATAAATGTCTTTGATGACGTCATATCCTTCATTTTGTAAAAGTTGAGGCGGCTTTTTCACACCTTCATTTTTCAATCAAATTGATCGAAATTTTGGCCAAGCAATCTCCGACAAAGGCCGGACTTTGGGATTGCATTTCAGTTTGGAGGCTTACAAATTAATTAATGACTTTGGTCATTACAAATCTGAAAATTGTAATTACAATAATGTTTTTATAAAACGATTCAAAATTACGTTTATCGTATTTTTCATCATTTTCTTATTCCAAAAACATATAAATATGTTATATTCGGATTAAAAACAAGCTCTGAAAATAAAAATATACAAATTAAGATTAAAGTTAAATTTCCGAAATCGATTTAAAAACAATTTCATCTTATTCCTTGTCCGTTCCTGATTCTAAAAACATATAGATATGATATGTTTGGATTTAAAACACGTTCATAGAGTTAAAAAGAATAGAGATATAGAAAAGCGTGCTATCCTCCTCAGCGCAACCGCTACCGCGCTTTTCCGGATTGTTAATTTCACTGCCTTTGCCACGAGCGGTGGACAGACGATGCTACGAGTGTACGGTCTTGCGGAAAAAATGCAATGCGTTCAGTTTCATTCTGTGAGTTTGTCTGAGCTTGACTAAATGTTGTATTTTCGCCTTACGCGACTTTTTTTTCTGGAATAACACTTATATGATTTATGTTGATGCCTTGTTTTTGTGACAGCACGACCCCACACTTTGCCAGAACCAACAAGCACAATAGGCACAGGCAGCTCCTTAGAAGGTAAGGGCCTTGCTTAGAAATAATAATGAATGCATATAGTAGTATGTATCTTTAGAAAAATTGTGACCCTCCACCACGAAATGAGTCGCATCTCACCTCGCGCGGTTCTGCGCTAGGCTTAATGTCTGGAAACACTGTGTGGGTCACCTTAGTAGCTAAGTCACAGGTTTATAACTCATACCGTATTCGCTCTTTTCTAAAACGGGTTTCACCACTGAATAGAGCATACAAATCTCGTTATGAAAATGTAAAAATATGAAAATCATGCAAAGGTGACATGCGACTCATTCCGTGGTGGAGGGTCACAAATAGTGAGTGTAACAGTTGCGAACATGTGTCTTTGAAAATTGTAAATGACCCTCCCACCAACAGGTTTGCCTTCCTCTGGGGTACTTTAGTGATGAGACTGGTACCGTATGAACATATGTTTACATCCAACACAACAGGAGTAAACAGTATTCAACAGTAGGAAACCTCGTTCAATAAGTAGCCAGTGTATACACAGCTCAGTCCAAGTCAGAGACAGCCATACTAACGCGATAACACCTTGTCTCTGTGTAACTTATAATTCACCAATATCAAAATCAGCATTTGTAGAATGTAAGAAAGTTAAAAAAACAAAGGATTACTGTACTCACCGATACAAAGACGACACAAGACGATTACGAATTTTCGCTTCTGGAAGCTTCATCAGGAAAAGAACACAAAAGACAACAAAAAGCAGACGCAACACGGAACGAACAGGGTTTGAAAGAAAATGGAAAGTAACAAAGATATCCAGAACAAATAACTTTTAAAATGTTGTGGGAAAACCTCCGGTACCGTCCTTTTTATCTATTTTTTTTCTACGATTTAAATTGTGTTCTGGAAAAGCTTATTCAATCGAGTGAAGACAAGCCTGTGACTTCAAACAGGTGAAAGCTCAGTGCCGTCGTTCATTGCACCGCTGGTCATCGTTCTGATGGTCTTACTGTTTGCGGCTGTCGTCATCGTTGTCATCATCTTTATCCGAAGACGCCGTCCAAGGTAAGTGTAGGTGTTATAAACAAGATCAGTTTTAATATGAGACACATCACAATGTATTAACTACGTAAAGTCAGGTACAACTAAAACTAACATATATTTGTGTTGACAGTGCGCACGAATGCAATATTATGGTTTTTGCCTATTGAAGGTTTTAGCAAGTTGAGAACAGGCATCAGCAGATTTGTGTCCGACAAGTTTATTTTATTTTATGAAAACGCCCTAAAGAAGGCTATATAGGTAACACACCTCGTCCACGGTAACAGGTATTTCCCTCGGGCCATTGTAACGACTTCAAATTACTCCTGGCATCAAATTTCTCATTTGGCCTTGTTGCTCTTGTATAAACTCCACCCTGAAAAGCCCTCCACCCCCTCCCTTCTATAGTACTGATAATCGCCCTGAGGTACTTTACATTCATTGGATCAAATTCGTTCAACCAACAATTTGTATTTAAACTTACAAAATGTCCTTCATCCTACAATCTCATTCAAGGGACGTAACCACTCTGTGCACGTTTTCGAAGACATGGAATTATGTGGTGAAATATATTACATTTCATCACAAATTTACTTCACTTTCATGAAACTGACATGCTTTTCTCACTTTAATTAGTGTACTTCTTTAATAGGACCAGGACATTTTATCCCCGAGTACGCAGTAGGAGGGTCCAGCAGACTTTAATTGTGTGTGTGTCTGTCTGTCTGTGTGTCTCGACTTAACAGCTTATTGCTGGGAAACTACTGGGCGCAGTTCGTTCAAAAGTTGATACACTAACTTGATAATTGGTCCGATTGATCGTATTAAAACTTCATAATGTTACCTGGGACCTAAATGCGAAATAAATCACAAAAACGACTCTTAACGGTGGGCGCAATTCGCGGTGGGATAGAACTGCCGTTCGGCTGATAGAACCGCCGAACACGTCACACAGTGACGAGAAAAGCATGCGTATCGCATGCGAGACGATTTGCAAGCCAGCCAGCGGGTGGGGATTTGGTCTCGCTGAGACTGAAAGAGAGACAGAGAGCACGAGAGATAGAGCGACAGGGACACACAGTGATTCAAGGTGCACAACTCTAGTAAAGTTGTCGTAGCACGTCCGCCTATGGCCAAAATGATCCGGGTTCGATTCCCGGCATAGGCGGTCTATTTTTATTTTTTTTTTTAATTCTTGTTTACTATTGTTTATTGTAATTCAATCAAGTTTGCGTTTTAATGAAACAGATCCTGTGATTGGTCAGAATGCCCCAACTCATTAAAAATTACAGGTGACTAATTGTCGATAGCCACTCGCTAAAAAATCCATTAACAACCTGCTGGCGAGGCGCATTGATACAGCCTCAACTAGTCTCGGTTAGCTTTGAGGGTCATTTTACAAGTAGGAAATATGAAGTACCAACGAAATACCGAGACCATAAGGTATGCGAAGTGATGACGCCGAATACGTGACCTAAGTTGATGCATGAATTCTTCCGGACTACGTCAGTCAATTCCAAAGATCGCTTTTGTGATGAAAAGAATTTGTTTTGAGTTTGCTGTCCAGAAACCCGTCAAAAAAGAAGGGAAAATGTATGTGAAAGAAAACAAAACAGGAGCAGAGTGATACGATAGGAATACAGAGACATATTTCTTGGGACTTGACCCTTGCAGGTAGGTGGACTGAAAGTAGTGTGTGAACAGAACAGAACCAATTCTGTCTGTTTACCATCGCATGAAAGCAGGAAAGAGATCGTCGTCAGATTGAATTACAATAACATTAACACGCTTCCATTTGAAACTTCTCGGTCTTCATCGTGGATTGACGCCCTCCCAAAGTCTAATTGAAGCCCTCCGTCGCTTCGCTCCGTCGGGCTTCAGTTACCTTTGGTCGGGCGTCAATCCCCGATGAAGACCTCGAAGTTTCAAATGGAAGCATGTTAATGTGTAATTATGAACGTTTTAATGTTTAATTTTACTCTAATAGTTTTTTTAATTGTGTAAAATAAATAAATATTATTTTTTTTTTTAAATCCACGTGCACAAGACAAAAACTTTCATACTGGGGGAGCGAGCCAGTCTGAAGAGTACTCGGGTCCAGCGCCAGCGTTTTTTATTTTAGTCTGGGTTATATCTCGAATGGAAATTCTGAGGTCGGGAGTAGTCTGAAGTCGTCACATTGATTCCAATTTCGGGTAGCCCTTCGCCAGAGGATCGAGAATACTCGGGAATGGTTTCTCAGGAAAATATCAAAGTATCCAAGACTCGGAAGCGCGTTACCTAAATGCATGCACATAATAAGTATATGATGATATGACATAACTGCATTTCTTGCTGAGAAGCAGCATGATACAAAAATAGCTGCAATGCAAGTTACTGTACAAAATAACGGTCAGTGCAAGGGAATACATTCATAGCAACGATTCAGGCGCACACACAAGGCTTTCGCAAAGAATAGAGCGCATTCACGTGCGTGCGTGCGCGTTTGTATATGTGTGTGCGTGCATGTGTGTGTGTGTGCGTGCATGTGTACGTGTGGGTGCGTGCATGTGTATTTGTGTGTGAGTGTGTGTGTGTGTGTGTGTGTGTGTGTGTGTGTGTGTGTGTGTGAGTGTGTGTTTGTGTGTGTGTGTGTGTGTGTGTGTGTGTGTGTGTGTGTGTGTGTGTGTGTGGCGTTTGGGCTTCTGTTCATGTTCAATGTTTGTTTATTTTGTAGGACCACACAAAGACTGGCCGATCAACCTTCAACAATGCCAATGATTCCGACAAAGTCACAACAGGAACGTGATATACATTCATCACAAGCAGATGCTCCTAGTGACCCACGTGCACCAAAACCAACGGTCACAAATCAGCCGCAAGCTGAACACCAGGATCGTTTGCCAGCTTTATCAGAAAAGGTGGCCTGCATTTTATTTTGTATATTCTTGAAACAAAACAATTATCTCTCATATTAAACCCTGACTGTTCTTCCCTCAAGTTGAGCAAGTCAGTGTAGGAGGGTCAGTCGTTATGTTTTGCAATCTGTTTCACATCAACACTCACAACTAATCTGACAAATTACATATTCTGATAGCAACTGTTTAATGTACGGTAATATTTTCCTGTGTCTTCTAGGTTAAGGACTGTGTCCGTTGCTTCAAGCTGTCAGACAGAGAAAGTGAACGGTTGATGGACCACTTTAGTAAAGAGGTGAATGCAGGCAAAACATCAATGAATATCGATATGTCTTCTGCTGACATAAAGTCTTTGGAAGATAAAACAGGTGAGTTTAAACAGACGAGTAACATTATTATACACAAAATCGGATATGTTGTCAAGGGTTTCTCCCACATTTTAATCTGCAGTGTGTCGAACACAACTATGCGCATAGTTTAAGATCAACTTTTATTTCACTAAAAAAACAGCTTATTTATTTTAAGAAATGTTTGGGTGACAGGTCAAACAAATCTTATCCAGCTAATAATTATACAGGTTTGATTATAAGGCTGGATAAATCTAGACTTCTCATTCTATCCAGGGAAGTTTGGGATAAAACTTGAATTGAGATCTCAACCAATTGACATTTTTGTGTAACCTTCCGTTTTCACCAGTTGAAGTCTCAATTCTGATCTTAGCTGGTTGAGATTAGAAGTGTGATTCTGCCCAACTATATTCAGGTTCTGGCATGAATAATCTATTTATAGATCAGTGTGTGTTTATTTTGTACACGCTTGTGCACATACATAATTATGCTCCATTTCTTGCATTGCAATTAGGCATGATCCAATCAAAATGATCGCACCTTTTTACATTTAGTCAAGTTTTGACTAAAATAATCTGTTGATATAGAGGGGGAATCGAGACGAGGGTCGTGGTGTGTGTGTGTGTGTGTGTGTGTATGTGTGTGTGTGTGTGTGTGTGTGTGTGTGTGTAGGTGTGTGTGTGTGTGTGTGCGTGTGTGTGTGTGCGTGTGTGTGTGTGTGTGTGTGGGTGTGTGTGTGTGTGTGTGTGTGTGTGTGTGTGTGTGTGTGTGTGTGTGTGTGTCTGTGTGTGTGTGTGTGTGTAGATCAGTTCCGAGAAAACTTCTGGACCGATCTTCATGAAACTTCACATGACAGTTCCTGAGTATGATATCCCCAGATTATTTTTTTTCTTTTTCCCGATAAATGTTTTCGATGACGTCATATCCGGCATTTAGTAAAACTTGATGCGGCACTGTCACGCCCTCATTTTTGAACCACATTGGTTGACATTTTGGTCAAGTAATCTTCGACGAAGCCCGGACTTTGGTATTGCATTTCAGCGTGGAGGCTTACAAATTAATTAATGAGTTGGCTAATAAAAGTTGTCATTAAATGAAATTGTCACAAACACATTCAAAACTGCTTAAGCAATTGCATCGTTTTCTTCATCACATTCTGAATCAAAATATATATATACATATGTTATGTTTACTCTTAAAATGGGATCACACTTAACGAAAATAGGTTAATTAGTGCTACTCTTAAAATGGGATCACAATTAACGAAAATAGGTTAATTAGTGCTACTCTTAAAATGGGATCACAATTAACGAAAATAGGTTAATTAGTGCTACTCTTAAAATGGGATCACAATTAACGAAAATAGGTTAATTACTGCTACTCCTAAAATGGGATCACAATTAACGAAAATAGGTTAATTAGTGTTACTCTTAAAATGGGATCACAATTAACGAAAATAGGTTAATTAGTGCTACTCTTAAAATTGGATCACAATTAACGAAAATAGGTTAATCCGTGCTACTCTTAAAATGGGATCACAATTAACGAAAATAGGTTAATTAGTGCTACTCTTAAAATGGGATCACAATTAACGAAAATAGGTTAATTAGTGCTACTCTTAAAATGGGATCACAATTAACGAAAATAGGTTAATTAGTGCTACTCTTAAAATGGGATCACAATAAACGAAAATAGGTTAATTAGTGCTACGATTAAAATGGGATCACAATTAACGAAAATATGTTAATTAGTCCTACTCTTAAAATGGGATTACAATTAACGAAAATAGGTTAATTAGTGCTACGATTAAAATGTAAGAAATCAATCCAAAAGCATATAGATATAATATATGTTATTCAAAACAAGCTCAGAAAGTTCAAAAGAATACCGGAAAGAGCGCTTGCCTGCTTGCCGCAGTACGCTATTGCGCTAATCTGCCTCGTCAATTTCACTTCGTGTTGCACGGAAAAACGGCCGCGGGGATTGACGAGGCTGTATTGTCTCGGTTAAAAAAAAATGCAGTGCGTTCAGTTTTATTCTGTGATTTCAACAGCTTGACTAAATGTAAAAATTTCGCCTTACCGATTTGTTTTACAACTGTTTTAGCTCACTGATCACAACAAATCAAAGTATCCGTTGACAGAACAAACCTTATTCTGTATCCCTTTCCAATAGGTTGACATTAGACTTTTACATCATAAAACAATACGTTTCAAAATACATTCCATTTTGTTGTGCTTGAAAATGGAGTCTTTCAACAAGCACTATGGAAAGCGCGTCGTTGCATCCGGGTAATGGAACAATGAACATTGTTTTGCACAAATCTGCAGACAGTTGCAAAGGCAAACAGTGCTGCGTATTCTACAATACGGGAATTGAAGTGGTACCTACAAACTGTTTTGTTAAAAAGGAGAAACTCTGGCTTCTGAAGCTTCAAACAAGAATAATCCAACTTGACAAGGAAAACCCACAAGTGTTCTTAGTGATATGGAAGTTGCGGATTCGGAAACGTTTACACAAAATGATGGCCGCAAAAGCTGACAGGGAAACATAAGAAACAATGGGCACGTAATCTGCTCAACGGTTTTAAAGCCTCAGTCACAACGAACCGACGACGCATTTGTGCAAGGACACGACAGAAAATGTGTGCAAATCGTAGATCATTGAACGATCTGTTGTGCCCGTAGCTTAAATATGATTTGTATTCAAGAAATGACTAAGTAAACAATTCAGTCAGTTTTGTATCTGTTGTTAACATTTGAATTTTAGTTAGAACTGTTAGAATTGTAAATATGCATTTTGTGTACGATTCCAAGCTAAAATTCAATCCCATGGCCTGCTTCAAATGTGATGTGCCCGCAAACACACACACACACACACACACACACACACACACACAAACACACACACAAACACACACACACACACACATATGCATACATACTCACCCACACCCATTACCTTCTCTCTATTTCCTGTCTCTCTAAAACTTGTAGTCAACTATTGATCAGTAATAATGGTGAAGGGGTAAGCGGACGTTATGTATTTATGACAAATATGCATCACTGATTTAATCTCATGTATAAACTGTTAAAATTGTGTGTACATTCTAAATTAATATAGGTCTTTTTTTAGTTGGAAGTCTTTTGGAAGTACACGCATGTGTGGGCTTTGGGCACTCACCTGTGTTGTCACATGATTTTATACAGGACACTTTTGTCTCTCAACCCATTGTTGTGATTGTTTTGCTTCATAATCTTAATCCTTAAAGTTTTTGTTCGAACCTTAATCACTAAACACACGTTTGTGGTTGTTGCAGATGCATTTCTTGTGGTAGATCTGAGTGATGATATTCTCAGAGTTCATTATGTTTGGCTTCGGGTTGGGATGGCCGGAAGAAAACCTAAACCTGAGAGTAACCCGGGGGTAGATAAGCCTCAGGATAATCAGACCCGTTTAAATTCTAAGACAACCAGTGACCAAGCAGCCAAAAGGCGTCCGGATGGGCAAAGCAATTCAAACTCAAAAGCAAGAAGTGACAAAGCAGCAGATAAGAGTCGTGGTGGGCAGACCAATCCTCAAACCACCAGTGACCAAGCAGCAGATGGGCAAACCAATTCCACCTCTGAAACCAGCCGGGGCCAAGCAACGCAAAGGGTGCCCGGTACACGCTGTGAGAAATACCGTATCCCGCCAGGCACTCGGCATGGAACAGGCGTACAGGTAAATGTGCCACATAACATACATATGCGCTTGATGAGTTTGCCTTTACTTGTAACTGCTAGATTTTCCAGGGTAATAACAACTGTCAACTCGATCTGACACTATTGCAAAGGCAAGGTTTATAGCAACCACAACTGTTACCACAAAATAACGCTCCTGGTGTCACGAACTGAAAACTGCCTGAACAATCCTTCTCTTTGCGGTCAATGCGCATGCGCTAACATGGGGAGATTAATCAGGTCATGAACAAACTAACCCTAACCCTATCTCTTACCCTAACCTTTACCCTAATCCTAACCCTAACCCTAACCCTAATAGAACCCATGGTTCGTTCGGTCAAACGGTCGTATTTTTTTAAGTCCAAGATTGGCGCATGCGCATTGACCGCAATGAGAAGGATTGTTCAGCAGAGGTTTCAGTTCGTGACACCGGTCTACGTAGAGCAACAGAAAAACAACAACACAAACAGCATTATATTTAATGAGTCGATGTTGAAAAGAGCGCATCATGTTTCAGTCGCAATTCACTGCGTTTTTGTTTTCGTCCCAGCAATCATCCTTTTCGGCCGAAGGCATTCTGATCAAGCGCAGAAGTCAACATTTCTTTTTCGTTTTCTGTTCCAGTTGTTTGACTTCGTAGCGCAGTCTGTCAAGGGGTTCGTGAAGAAACTGAAGCTCTCTGGACAAAACTGTTTGGTCGGGTTTGTCTTCTCATTCCCATGTAAACAGGACCAGCATCTGACAAAGGCGCGCCTTACTAAGTGGACCAAACAGTTTCGCTGTGACGGTGTTGTGGACGAAGAGGTCGGGGAACTTCTTCGAAATGCGCTGCAAATCAAGAAGATTGTACGTATTGAATGAGTCTCTCTGTCTGTCTCTCTCCCACTGTTTCTCTTTTTGTCTGTATCTCCTTGTCTGCATGTTTTTATGTATGCCTGTATGTATGTCTGTCTGTCTGGCTGGCTGTGTGTCTCTCTCTCTCTCTCTCTCTCTCTCTTTCTCTCCCTCCCTTTCTCTCTCTTTCTCTCTTTCTCTCTCTCTCTCTCTCTCTCTCTCTCTCTCTTTCTCTCTCTTTCTCACTTTTGCTTTCGCCCTCCCTCCCTCTCTGAGCTAGCGTCAATGAAATAACATCACCTCTGTTGAATACACTCTGTGAGTGCACATGTATCTTAAGGAAGGCAGAACCTACGTCACAGACTCGCTTGCAGGAGGTACAAAGGAATAACTCGAAAGAACAAGAAAATTTATGGTTGTTTAATTTAGCTAACTATCCAGCCACCATTTCTTGTAACTTGGAACTTAAATTCGTGGTTAAATTCGATTCGGTAAAAAACTGCAAATACACACAAAAAAGACATATATAAGTCACAGAAAATAATATTAATATGTACAATAATACAGTATCAATTAAACCCTGCGATAGAATACATAAACCACAATTCAACTAACATTCACTTGAAAACAATGAAATAATCTACGAACATTTAATAACATACAGAGAGTGGCCGACAACCCTTAATTCCTAAAACACCATAGTCTCCAAAATTGTCAAGTAACGAAACATACAACTGCGATAATAACTATCCCGTTGAGAACACATACACATGACTACAGTTATCGAAAAAGACATAAACAATACCTTCCTAAAACTATTGACCTTCAAAAGAGAAAAAATAACAACACCTACCAAAACTACCAACGCACTAAAACTCTGTTGACTGAGACGAACACACAAAGACAAACATTAGAAAACAACAAGTCTTAACTAACAAAACAATATTTTACCTTTGCGCCATCAGGCAGGAACTCATAACTCATAACTCATAACTCATAACATTTTATTGATCCAACAAAGGAAATTAATTTAGTCATCAGCACATATAGGTCATTAATTAATAACTATAAAAGAATAAAAGAAGAAAATTCATAAAACCCATGATATAAAAATACCCTTTTTTCTTGCACACCTGACACACCGACACACCAATACACATGCATACATGCCTACATACATACCTACATACATACCTACATACATACCTACATACATACATACATACATACATACATACATACATACATTCCATGTTAAAGTGTAGTTAATAACATCACAGTAATTATATCATTGTTTGGATTAACAGATAAGTTTTTATGTAAATGATGATAACAACAATCCATAATTAACGCTATTGCACTACCAAGGAAGAGACCAACCAAACACATAAAAACCAATAACAGTAATCATCATCAGTTATCACAGGTAGTTAGACTCAATTGGGCAAAATATAGTGTCAACACCATCACAACAAAGCTAGAGCTCATTTTCACAGCACTAGTTATGATCAAAGGTCAAACAGTCATCAAATCATATTAAATCTATCACTAAGAGGTAAATTTAAAAGGCATCACTGATAGTCTGTGGCCAGGACGATGGCTCGGTTGCTGTTAAAATATCTCACAGCTGCAGGAAGAAAAGAACGCCGAAAACGCTCCGTTCGACACCTAGGCATGAGAAACCGAGCGTTCCGTGTGATGCGGAGATCCATCAGTGCGTCGTGGAGGGGATGCCCTGGGTCGAACAGAATAGCTCTGGACTTACTGGCAAGCCTTCTTTCGACAAGGACTTCAAGGGTGTCAAGGCTCTGGCCTACAGTAGAACTTGCTTTCTTTATCAGCCTGTTCAGCCTGCCAGTGTCCCTTGCAGTGACATTCCCTCCCCAACACACTGATGCAAACACCATCACACTGCACACCATACTCTGATAAAACATGTACAGCATCTTGTTACACACATGGAATGATCTCAGCTTGCGCAGGAAAAACAATCTTGACTGCGTCTTCTTAAAAACAGCATCAACATGATTAAACCAGCTTAGCTTGTTATCTAGAACTACACCTAAATACTTGTACTCGCTGACTATCTCAATCGCATCACCTTTGATGACTACAGGATGGACAGTGTTTTTCTTTTTGCGAAAATCAAAAATCATTTCCTTCGTCTTGCTTGCGTTTAGTACTAAAAAGTTGGAATCACACCAAGACACAAAATCATCAATACGTTCTCTATACAAGCTCTCATCACCATCAAGAATAGTACCAACCACGGCAGAGTCGTCAGAAAATGTCTGAAGATGACATGTTCCTCATGAAACACACAAATCCGTGGAAATCACAAGTATAAAACACAGCGGGTTCGCTACTAACAAAAAAGCAACCTCCTCCTTCCAGACTCAGAAACGTACTAACGTAAAAAGGACAGTTATCCTCGACATCGACTTAATATGTTAATGAGGCTAAAAACCGAAAACTATTCAAAACTAATATTTGGACACACCCAAACAATGCTGCTATAGCAGGTTCGAAAACGTTATGGCAAAAAGATATAGACAACATACCGAAATAAATACACCCAACTACGCCTGATACCTGATAACATGGACTGCACGGATCATGATAAGCCAAAACAGGGTCGCCTGTTCATAACTGCGGAAAAGAGCAAGGCATAGCCGCTCAAAACGTGCTAACTAAAACTATGCCAAGTTGGTCAAAAATACAAGGTGAGCGTTACTCAAGTCTTGTGACCTTCGTGCATCCAGAAAACATAACAAACTACGATGCTTCGTCGAGCACACGTACATCACGCAAATAACACGTGGACGAAACCAAACAACAGTCACACACGAAACCGGCCGTGAGCAACGGCAGGCACACACTCTGCCTAGACCACTGCTGGTACAGATGTATATACTATCAACATCGAATTAAAGAACAAAACAGTACACATTATTTGAAAAAAGTTATTGTACAAATCAGTGTGTGTGTGTGTGTGTGTGTGTGTGTGTGTGTGTGTGTGTGTGTATGTGTGTGTGCTTTTTATATTTAGTCAAGTTTTGACTAAATATTTTAACATCGAGGGGGAATCGAAACGATGGTCGTGGTGTATGTGCGTGCGTGTGTGCGCGTGTGTGTGTGTGTGTAGAGCGATTCAGATTAAACTACTGGACCGATCTTTATGAAATTTGACATGAGAGTTCCTGGGTATGAAATCCCCGAACATTTTTTTCATTTTTTTTATAAATGTCTTTGATGACGTCATATCCGGCTTTTCGTGAAAGTTGAGGCGGCACTGTCACGCCCTCATTTTTCAACCAAATTGGTTCAAATTTTGGTCAAGTAATCTTCGACAAAGCCCGGACTTCGGTATTGCATTTCAGCGTGGTGGCTTAAAAATTAATTAATGACTTTGGTCATTAAAAATCGGAAAATTGTAAAAAAAAATAGAAATTTATAAAACGATCCAAATTTACGTTTATCTTATTCTCCATCATTTGCTGATTCCAAAAACATATAAATATGTTATATTCGGATTAAAAACAAGCTCTGAAAATTAAATATATAAACATTATTATCAAAATTAAATTGTCCAAATCAATTTAAAAACACTTTCATCTTATTCCTTGTTGGTTCCTGATTCCAAAAACATATAGATATGATATGTTTGGATTAAAAACACGCTCAGAAAGTTAAAACAAAGAGAGGTACAGAAAAGCGTGCTATCCTTCTTAGCGCAACTACTACCCCGCTCTTCTTGTCAATTTCACTGCCTTTGCCATGAGCGGTGGCCTGACGATGCTACGAGTAAAATGGCATTGCGTTCAGTTTCATTCTGTGAGTTCGACAGCTACTTGACTAAATATTGTATTTTCGCCTTACGCGACTTGTTTTATTTTATTTGCATGTTTTTCCTTCTTTGACAGTGGTGTTTTGCAAGAAGTTTTTGTATGCGATTTTCCTCTCTCTTATATACAGCCCTGCCATATGGAGCTCACAAATATCGTCAGCGACGACGTCAGCACACTTGTTTGGGTCGCTCGTGATCATACGGATCCAAGCTGTAAGATTGCACTGATCCTGACTAATGGTTTTTACGCATGTTATGAAAAAGGACGACAGAGCACTGGCCCGGAAAACAGTCCTGGTGGGAAACAAACACACAAGGTAACAACTTTTTGTTACCACTTTCTTTCTTTATTTGGTGTTTAACGTCGTTTTCAACCATTCAAGGTTATATCGCGACGGGGAAAGGGGGGAGATGGGATAGGGGAAAGGGGGTATATGGGATAGAGCCACTTGTTAATTGTTTCTTGTTCACAAAAGCACTAATCAAAAAATTGCTCCAGGGGCTTGCAACGTAGTACAATATATGACCTTACTGGGAGAATGCAAGTTTCCAGTGAAGGACTTAACATTTCTGACATACTGCTTGACTAAAATCTGTACAAACATTGACTATATTCTATACAAGAAACACTTAACAAGGGTAAAAGGAGAAACAGAATCCGTTAGTCTCCTCTTACGACATGCTGGATAGCATCGGGTAAATTCTTTCTCGTCCCAACCAATATGGGACTCCCCCTAACCCGCGTTTTTTTTGTTACCACCCTGCATCCCTTGACAATGTTTATTATATATACAGGATGACACACAAAAACGTACAATGATTCATGTTGCTCTTAGATATGTTTCTGAACATACTTGTACTGCATATGCCCATGAAGTGCACAGAAGACCTGGGCAGTTATGAGGACATCAGTAAGACTGATGCGCTGCTAGTCAGACATTAGTTAACAGCAAATGTATTATCATTGGTGTTTTCTATCCTGAATTAAAAAGTGTATTGCTATGTTGTTTTTGAATTGAAAATGTGACCAAAAAAACAACAACTATATAAACATGTTATCGATTGACGGGGTTCGGCCAGCCATAATGTACTTGTCATGGTGAAGACTGATGCAGTGGGTTCATCTTATAGGCCGAGAGAATGCCAGGATGTTTTAACATTGCTTTGTGCAGCGTGTTATACTTTCCTTTCATTGATCAATAAATAGCACTTATTAAATCTCAGCTTAAATAATTGTGCTGTTGCAGATGATACAAAAAACTGATTTTGGAGCAATTGTCGAAAACCAAGGCATAATTGAGTCTTTCCAAACTGTCTTTGATAAAGAGCTTGACAGATGTTCAATTGACCCTGGCAGCAGGATGTGAGTATTGATTAAACATGTTGAAGCTGACAAAGTGTAATACAGTACATGTTGTATTTCTCACAAAGAGAATCATGATTCTAAGATATGAGTGTGTAGCGATTTCTACGAGTATGTTTACTACCTTAACGTGACTATACTGATGAGGTTTACTTATTTCGAAGGACATGATTAAACAAACAAAATAAGAAACCAGTAAGTTGAGGCCCAAATTTTGTTGCTTTTGTGTCTTCTCTGCCGGCTTTGTAAGGTTTAAAAGCGAAACTTAAACTGAACACAAGTGAACAGTTTAAGTGTTTGGCTAGCTTTGATTATAGCTTTAAAAAAAAGTAACACCTTCGCAAATGCTTGTTTGTTATGAATATTTAGGGGAAGTGAAACTGCAAATCGAAAAAACCCACCTATTTCATTGCCAGAAGTACGATTTCAGTTAGCTGTTTTTTTGTTTCTGTTTTAAATCAAACAATAACATTACGTTCAGTGTATGCATACATATATTCACGTGTACACAATGTAGGGCAGGAGAAAGGTGACCATAGCAACTGTTAGAACTATGAAACAAAGAAAAGCTAGTGCTCTAAATATATATGTATAAGTATGCTTGTTATTGTCTCAGTGGCATCGCGTGTTATTGCTTGTGTTCAGCGACCTTACCTTTTTTTTCGCAATGGCAATGCGTATTATTGCTTGTGTTCAGCGACCTTACTTTTTTCTTGCAATGTCAATAATGCAAGTTGGGTTTAATATGATTGTGTATATGCTATCTTACAGTTATGTATCATGTGTTTCAGTATGGAGAAGATGGTCAGCATAATGTACCTCGGAGAGATCGTCCGTTTGATCCTTGTGGATCTGGTATCCAAGGACCTGCTCTTCCAGGCTACATTGTCCGAGTCCAGTGGCGTTTTCAAGAGAGATGCATTTAATGATGGACATGTCTCGCTCATAGAATGGTTGGTGTTATGTCGTACTTGGTCATATTTTTTTTCCAAGACAGCAATATAGGCAACGACTATGATGTTACGATCGTAAACGTCGCTATTACTGTTGAAGTTGCTGTTCTTCTTATGCTGTTTTGTTGTTGCATCGTCGTTGTTAAGGGACACACAGTACATTGTGTAAAAGTTGCTAGGAATATTTTAACATTATGCCTAACTGCATTAATTGTTTTGATCAAGCTTTTAAAAATCAAAATATAAGGCCTGTGCTAGTCGAAGGAAATTCAAATGTGAAAACAGTCAAAACGGTTTTTATTCCTGCAATGAATTTGTAATACAATGTTTTTGTGAGGTTTGTGTTTTTTCAATATAGGTTCCGGTACAAACATTTAAGAAATATTCATGTTGGCATCATAGTAGTTACGTGTGGAGCAGTTTTCCTACTGTGGATGTTATTAATTCTGTGTAACTACATCGTTAGTCGGCGGAAAACCGTAACAATTGTAGGTAGGAACAAAGTGTTATTTACACTCGGAAAACATCTATTTTTGTCTGTTCGGCTTTGCAGATATGATTGTCTTTGGGGGCACTCTTTATAACATTTACTCTGATATATAGTTTTGCCTAGTGTTTTATTTCTTATTCCCTGTACTTCTAAGTCTGTCTGCTGTCTACTACCCTCTTTTGCCTAACACTGGCGGCTTGGCTTGTCTCTACAAGAAGAAACTCACGAGAAGAAAAGACGACTTCTACAAGACAAGAAAAATCGCTCGGACGAACAAATGGAGCCCATTCTCGTTGTTGTTTTTCTAAGAAACTGTTTAGTACATACCGAACTAGAAAAGTGATCATTTCAATTCAAACGAATACATGTCATACAACGTTATCAAAGTTACAGTTTTATACAAATTCCCGGGTCGCCTTTATAAGGCAATTATCAAAAGCAAATATAATGCGAAAGAACTAAGCTAGCTATTCTTTCATCCCCAGAGAACTTACTCTAATGCGAGACTCTGCATATCGAGCTAGCTAGTGTGTGTGGTTTTTTTTATTTTTTTTTATCACGAACAGGATCTTTTGTGACTAACTATCTAAAAGAAAACTTCGGACACCTATTTAATTCATGTGGGCACTTTATGTAAAAGAACCGTTCTTCATTACAGGGGTATTTTAAGGATGGCCTAAGACCTCTACATCACTATTTTAGTTGGAAATAACCAGTTGGCACACCAACTATTCTGTTCCAATTTAGACCCTTACATCTAAATCATCGTCCACCTATATACGTGTAAAATACGTGATCAGACCAGCAAGCCGAAGGCACTATCTGTATCACGCAGGTTCCCTAATTTTAATTCCCACCTATCTAGCTAGGTTAGGACCGCTCAATCAAGCATCATCTGATGCTCTAACAGTCTGGGTGTTTTTTTTCTATCTACGATATTTCCATCTATCTAACATTTAGAACCTCTACTGGTGTTTGAGGTAAACAAGCCCGCAGCATGCACATTTGTCCTTTGAAGCTGTCTAATACCTATGCTGAACTATCGTTAGGAATGAACAAGACTCTCTAAGTTATTGTACCGCTAGGTTTGCCCTATTCTATCCCACAGAAGATGCACAGTATCTTCTTCTGTTCCCTATTCTCAATATTGATCTAGTCTACCCTGCCTCTTCTCTCTCTCCCGATTCTAACGCCCTGTCCTTTCCTATCGCCCTATTCTAGCCTCCTTCTCTCTCCTTATTCTAGCCTCCTCGAACCCATTATAATCTCTCCTAGTTATAGCCTAAGCTATTCTAATGCGTGTCAGAACTTCATTCTCCACTGTCTTTTATATCAATATGAATAACAATATATTATAAACAAGCACACGGAACCAGAGGCGGATTGGCTGACCAAAAAAGAACAGTAACCGCACTAATGACAAAACATTACGCAGACAATATAGTCCGCCGATTTTTTCATAACTTTCACACTTGCTGATCACAGCAAGCGCTCCTTTAATAACAAACTTCAATATTAAGCCAATCCACGAAACTATCTTGATCGAATAACCATCATTTCACCCTTGCTTGATACATTATGTTTCTTCAAACTTGCTCACTGATCGATTAGCGGTCAACGTCATTGCCACAACGAAGAGTTGTTATGGCTTTCGCGTTACCTGACCAAGTTGACAACTATATTTCAATGACTTCAAAACGTATTTCAAACAACTTTCGTCCACATGTCTACCCTTTATCCTATTAAATGACACATATTCCCAATGTGTATGCATTTTTACTGATAAACAACATTAAGACCGTCCAAAATCCCATCTCCCCCTTTCCCCGTCACGATATAACCTTGAATGGTTGAAAACGACGTTAAACACCAAATAAAGAAAGACAGAACCGTCTAAAATGGTCGACCGAAGCAGAAACCGAAAGTGATATTACCTCCCTTGCATCGTTTATCGATCTCGTTCTACCTTGGTTTCCAAACCAAATATACTTCGTTTTAAAGGCTGGGGCCAGCGATAGCATGACAGAGGTTAAGTCTGCATGCCATGGCAGTCCCGAACCTTCAATCATTTATTAATTGCTATCTAACGCTAACTTGTTCAAACATGGCTCCTCCGCCACACCTGCATTATATGACTGATGTGTCACGTATGACACAGAGGAAAGACAAAATCACCGCTTTTTCAAATACATATTTAGATAAATGAAACCCGTTACTGCAAGTTGTTTTCAACCTTGTATTAATGGATAAGTGCAAAGTGTATGAACAGTGACTGTGCGAGTGCGAGCGTGTGTGCGTGTGAATGTGTGTGTAGCAGGTGCAGCTGTTAGCAGCTCTACAGCAGATTATCTTCTTCCACAGTTACACGAGTAAGGACTTCGCTCACACAAGACATGTGCTGACTCAGTTAGGACTGACAGACTGCACAGATGAAGACTGCAGGATCGTGCAGTACGTTACGAGAGCCGTCTCTGAACGTGCAGGCCGTATTGCTGCAATAGGTAAGTCAGGAGCAATTAATGTGGTGCAGTAAAAACAGTTTGCCATTCAAACAAACAACGGATGTAGTAAGAACTATGCAAGTATTAAAAAAGAGTGGTATATATGAAAATGGTTGCTTTTTTTCTGTGAGTACCTGAACATAATCTCCGCCAAGCTTCAAACGGACTTTTTTTCGGGCGCTAATGACACATAGCAGGTTTTAATGGAAGCATACCAATGTATGACTTGTTTTATATATCCTTTGTTTTACTCGTACGCAGGTCTTGCGGCACTCATCAATTGTATAAATCAACCTGATGTGACGGTCGCTATCCCCGGCAAGTCACTGGAGACATATCATCAGCGTTTCAAACTGTTTTTGGAAACAAGGTTGAAAGGGCTTGTGAAACCAGGACTCACGGTGAGCGGGCCAATACTGTCTGTAGCCATTGATGTTTTCCTTTTTTGACTGATTCCGTACTGAAACTGTCTTCCCTTCTACGTAGTGTCTTTTTTTTCTTTTTGCAAATGTTGTGCCCATTGGCACTATGGCTTTTCGGTTTTATTAGGCAATGGCAGGCAGACCAATGTGAATGTTGATTACTTCATAACTATAACGCCTACATCATTGTTGCTAACTACACACTTCCTATGCCTATGAAGTTGGCAAACAAAAGTGTGCACGCTGTGTCAGCGTGGGGAGCCTTCACCGTTCTTTTTGTTCAGAGAATGAAATTTAAGGAGCCAACGTCAGACTAACAGGATGTAATGCTTTACTAAAGGGATACTTTGAAAATATGAGCTCCCTGTTGTGATGAAATTCAAGTTTTACGCCCTCACGGCAAAGCCATTAGCGGCATGTTCCCGGGTTTTAGCCCGAATTTAGATGAGATACACAAGTGTATGCGTGTTTAGGTGGTATCACCCATCTGCACTTATGGCAGAATGACCGAGGTCTTTTACGTGCCACTGTGGTGACACGGGGGTGGGAGTTGGATACCGTCTCTGGGTCTGCACATAAGGTTGACCTGTGTCCGTTCCTGCCCGGATTCGAACCAGCGACCTTTCGATCACAAGTCCAGTGCTCTACCACCTGAGCTACCCGGGCCCCCAACTCCCTGTTTTGATTACTGTTAGTCTTTTGAATGTGTTCCCGGTCTTGAAGACACACACACAGGAAGAGCATATATAGTTTATATTTCTTTCGTAAGCTCCTATGTCTGTGCATGTACTGTTACTCTTTCAGCTGGCTTTTGTTAGCAGATAAGATCCGTATTTGTTTCAGTTCAAGATCGTGTCATCGTGTGACGGAATTGAAATGGGCACAGCTCTAATCGCATCAGCCCTTTCATCGCACTGGGATATATCCAAGGATACTACAGACCAGAATGGGACGACGAACAACTTTAACAAGAAAACAACAAAAGAAGAAGACAAAGAAAAAAAAGAACAGTAATAAAGGAAACATATACCTAGACTACACCAGTAACACCAAATACTACCTCGGCAAAAAAACTATGATGCAAATCACATATATCTATAGATAAAATATGTCGCTTTTATCACTTGCAAGTACATATGGATGATCACCAGTTCTATATGCATAAATTATATAGGAACATGTTTTTAATATCCGTTTTGCATCATTGATTTGCTGAATGCATGAACAATTCCAGCCAATAGAATCAGAAGAATAGTCTTGTCAATATTCATCAATGCCTTGAAAAATAAACCTTGAAATAATGTTGAACTTTTCGGCAGAGCATGAGCCGTTTCCCAGTCTCCAGTTTATGGATAATAATTGTAATCAACATTTTAATTATTTCAGTTATTTCCTGGGGTAGTTTTGGTGCGAGGTTTAATCAAACAAAATGAGCAATTAATGTTATGTTTGTGGAAACTCTTTGGCATATTTGGCCCATCCCTTAGAACTACTCTCCTCCAACTAAGATGCAACATAGCAAGTGCCTGAGCCAATCAGAACAAAAATGCTTTCCGACTGTCCTTGGGTATGGCTTTGCCCTCTGATTTCACAGCTTTCTTGAGGTCCTTGATGCGGTGAAACTTCTTTGTATCAAGTATATGTTCTACAACAAAGAGAATAATAAGTCACAGAAAGAGAGGTCGGGGCTAAAGAGGTCGACTGAGAGTCGAAACTGGGTTCTTTTCGTGTTCTATGAACTGAGTCGCGGCCCTTAGTCTGTGCGGACGTGCATTGTCTTGAAGGAGACTGCATGGCGTTCTGGGTTGAATGATTTTGCGCTGCATAACGGTTGATCTCCTGAATTGATTTTGAAATTAAGTTTACTGCATAGTATGTGTTGGTTGCAACCCTAGTAGTAGCCATATTATTGATAGCAACGCAACCGGTGGCTGAACAATAGTGTACATACATTTGTTTCCGAATTGAACCATGTTAATGCCACTAATCATTTTGGCCAAGGCACGCTTTTTTGCTACGTTTACTAATCTAAACAACGAAGTGACTGTGGTAAGATGAACAAAGTTAAAAAAACAAAGGATTACTGTACTCACCAATACAAAGACGACACAAGACGATTACGAATTTTCGCTTCTGGAAGCTTCATCAGGAAAAAGAACACAAAAGACAACAAAAAGCAGACGCAACACGGAACGAACAGGGTTTGAAAGAAAATGGAGGGGAAACACGCAAAAAGGGGAAGGAACTCTAGGAACGGAAATGAATGAAAGGGGAGAGAAGTGGTTGGATGATGTCTACTAATGATTATGTGGAAGGGAACCACTGGCTTATATTCAGTGACTAAAGCCGCCACATGTTTTGAGTCCATTTGGTTCAAAACGGTAGATCACCTGCGATGTGTACCAGTTTCTTCTTCAGTTCCCCTATCAGCTTATGGGGCACTCTGTTTTACAGGCAGCTGTTGAAGGTCAATACCATTGTGCAAGAGAATTATCTGGACTGTTCCATTTGAAAGTGTTTCGCTTTATTCTTGATTGTAGCTGAAATCGGCTGGCAAAACATCCTTCAGTTTTCAAATGCCAACAATGTGGAACTCAAATCCCTTAGCTGTTCCTCAGTCTACCTCACCACCATCATTTAAAATAAACCTTAAGGTGTGCATCTCGAAATTGAATTAAGCTTTTAAGTGAAACGTGGTTATGATTGGCAAAACAAAATGTGTGCCTGTTACAAGTGTATGTTGTTGTTTTTTCTGGCTGTTTGTGTGTGCTAGATGCTTTCCTTGCTTGTTCCCAAATGCGTAACTTGTTATTGTATTATCAAATGTGGTTGTACAATCGTAGCTGTGATGTTGTTGTGTGATGTGTGGCAGTGATGTGAGATAATAGTTATGTGCCTTATGCAAATTTTGTTTGGTTGGCTGCTTACATGCTTGTTTTGTATCATATGTGTCTAACGGTTGTACAACCTTAACTGTGTATGCTTTTAACTTTTAAGATGGATTGAGTTTGATGCATTTTATTGTGATAAGTTTAACAGTGCGTGTATTCTTATAGTAGAGTATGCCTGGTTGCTTACTGTTTTATGTGAATGTTTCCTAAAGTCTGTGTTAACTCTGTATTCTATTTTAAATCTTGAATGTATGATCAGTGCTTTGTAATTGCTTTTATTATATGTGTGAAATGTTGAATTTGAATGTTATGTGCTTTTTTGAGACTGTTATCTGGTCGTGAATAGCGCTATATAAAAACGAATGTGTGTGTGTGTGTGTGTGCGTGTGTGTGTGTGTGTGTGTGTGTGTGTGTGTGTGTGTGTGTGTGTGTGTGTGTGTGTGTGTGTGTGCGTGTGTGTGCTTATTAACAAATGATAGATCAATTGTAACTGTGAATACGCATGTGCCTGCAGTGTAAATGCCACAATTTTGTTTATACTATGGCAAAGTATTTTGAGGTGTACATATTTGTCCATTTTCAGGAGATAGATATTGTGTTATACAAATAGTGTTTATCTTTGAATCCTGAATAAACTATGCTGATATGTATGTATGTATGTATGTATGTATGTATGTATGAAAGTATGTATGTATGTATGTATGCATGTATGTATGTATGTATGTATGTATGTATGTATGTATGTATGTATGTATGTATGTATGTATGTATGTATGCATGTATGTATATATGTATGTTGACTGTATTTATGTTGTTTTGCTGCGCACGTTGGGTGTGCTTGGCTGGATTGAATGGAGTGAAAACCGCACAGAGCCTGTCAACACAAATTCCCAAACTCGGGCAATAAATATTCTGTATTCTGTATGTATATATGTAGACTATGAATATATGTATGTATTAACATGTGTGTGTCTGACTATATATATATGTATATTATCTATATATGTATATATGTATATACGTATGTATGTATGTATGTATGTATGTATGTATGTATGTATGTATGTATGTATGTATGTATGTATGTATGTATGTATGTATGTATGTATGTATGTATGTATGTATGTATGTATGTGTCTGTGTGTCTGTGTGTGTCTGTGTCTGTGTGTGTGTGTGTGTGTATACATGTACGTATGGTCTATTAGTGCTGGTGAAAATGGTGTGTGCGCATACTTTTTTACTATTCTAAATTCGCTGATTTGTGTGCCTGTAGCATTGATTCATCAGTAAATAGATTCCTATACAAGTATGTAGGTATGTATGTGTGTTTATATATGAATGCGTGTGTGTGTGTGTGTGTGTGTGTGTGTGTGTGTGTAACCGCAACCAGTGAACTACAAAAGCAGTCAAAAGACATGTTTGGTCCTGATGTGATTAGGTGCACTAGAACGAGCTGTGTGTGCGTGAGAAAGTACAGCTTAAAAAAAAGGTTTTTTGATGACAACTATTCGTTTGTTTTCACAGTTTTTGAAATGAAAGTGTCAACTACAGACAATACATTAAGCCACCTACTCGTTGTGCAAACAGAAGAGTCTTACGAAGTTTCCAGCTGATCTGAAGGAGAAAGATTCACGGGGCCGCATTGTGCGTGAAGCAACGCAAGCGGACTAAAAACTGTCTAGTCCCCTTAAGTTACCTCTCGAACCAATAAGCAATTCATCGTGTCAGAAGCAGTTAATGCTATTGATAACAACAATGATAATATTAATAAAACAAATTAATAATAATCATTAATTAAAACAAAATCCGTCAAAAGCGCTATTCCCCGCCAAATACAAATCTCAGGGCACTTTACAAACAGCAACTTGACATGCAAATGTAACATTTCACACACACATAAAACAGTCAGGCAAGTACAAAGCACCAATCATCAATGCAAGATTGAAAATAATAGTATCTGTTTAACATAGGTTTTGAGGGAAAACACAACCTATCAAACGGTGAACAACCTGACGTACTAGCTATTACAAGACTACAAACACTTTCACATACATCGCACAAATACACATCAAATTCGATTGATTGTAAAAATCAATATACAAGCAATAGAAAGCTATTAACTTAGATTTTATAAACAGCAGCAGCACGTTAAAAAAAAAGGATAAAGCACGTAAATATCTAACCAAACAAACTTAGCATTGGGCACGTATCATCGCCCTTCAGTGCCATGCATCATATATCAACTTCAAAGCTAAGATCTTACAACCCCATCAGATAATACAGTAAAAGGTAAAGGAAAACATGTATTATCTTGCAAATTACATCCACATATTCCATAACAGCTTCAATTCTTCTTATGGGTAAAACGCCAGTTTAAAGAGGTGGGTCTTGAGGTTATTTGTCAATACTGCTGGTGAGGCAAATTGGCAAACAGCTAAGGGAAGTGAGTTCCAGAGTGTTTGGACAGCAGCTGAGGTGAGGCCCTCAGGGACCTGGTTTGTGAGTTGTGCAGGGAGTTGTGTATTGATCCGATTTTCCAAACCGATTTTACTTGGATTTGTTTTTTTGTCGCATGTGTATTTTGTACAGATAAACCGACATACAGATAAACCGACATTTTAGCATAACAATCTCGATAAATAGTTTTTTTTAGCAAAGCAAAGCATTAAAGCCATGCATACCACAAACCAGTTTACTTCATGTTTTTTTGGTTGAACAATGAGTCGGTCTACATGTTCTGCTTTCAGTAATTCTCTCTAATCTGTTACAATAACCCAAGCGGTGGAAAAAGCCATGCTCAGATATCACACGCATTGCCATGATTGCATTCAAGTGTCTCCGTTGACTGGTACACAAATGCACGAACAATACCGGTTCCAACCGGTACCGTGAACGCGTGCCATAATGTTTGTCTTCTAACCGGTTGTATCAGTTTTTGTCGGTATACCGCTGACGCTCTAGTACTAACTACCTGTGCGCATGAGTGTATGGCTGATGTGTGGATGTGTGTGAGATCAGCATTTTTTGCACTGCGATATTACAACAACATGCCACTGAGTCAAATG
>NC_090252.1:16891744-16911744 GCF_037325665.1 Littorina saxatilis | reverse complement strand
TATCATGAAACACACATAAACATAACATGTGTGATGCTTCTATTTCCCTTACCCCTTTTGACTGAAAACTTGCTTCTTGTCTAGCTACTCCTAAGAACATAAAATAAATATCGATTGTCAAAAGATTGTTTTGTGTAAGTTCAAGAATGTCTAAAAAGAGATCGAACAAGAACGGTTAACTTCTTATTGATAAGATCATGTATGGCAGTTGAGTATTGTTATTTGACTTTTGTACAAAATCACTACTTCATAAATTACTACAATTCTAAAGGAAAACAAATATACGACTAAAATTCAAAAGGAAAACAAAATATACGATGTTTGATCTTTAATACCTGGTTTCAATAAAGTCATTATTCATGCTGAACACTTTTTGTCTGTTCTTGAGACACGTCAATAGACGTTTTCCGAAAATAACTCTGACATGATTTTCGGTGGTCTGGAGAAGTATACGAATTAACATCTTGAACACGCGGCCAGTACAACTAGCCTTGACACGGAACGATTCAAGGGGGGCAATCTCAGTCATCTGAAAGAGGGAAATCCAAACGCAATCCGCCTTGTTCGATTGTATGGGCTTGGACGATAGAGAAAAATAAGAAAAACAAAAGCTGGAGTCCAGTCTGGACGAAACTGCTATCAAGAACGCAGAATTGATTGTTTCTGAGTTGTTTTTAGCCGTAAGCGCCATGTTTATCGGAGCAGGAAACTCTTCCAGAGTGAGGCCCCTTTGTTGGTTTCACTGCGGTGAACAGCAGTTATGAGAAATTCGAAATGAGAAATGGCGCTTACGGCTAAAAAAAAAACTCAGACAAAATCAATTCTGCGTTCTTGATAGCAGTTTCGTCCAGACTGGACTCCAGCTTTTGCTTTTCTTATTTTTCTCTATCGTCCAAGCTCATAAAATCGAACAAGGCGGATTGCGTTTGGATTTCCCACTTTCAGATGACTGAGATTGCCCCCCTTGAATCGTTCCACGGTGTCAAGGCCAGTTGTACTGGCCGCGTGTTCAAGATGACGAATTAACCCCTGTACCGCAGACAGGTTTTTCACAACATCCGGAGCGTGTTCCACGCTTCCGATCGGCTCTATCCTGCGATAAGGACAAGCAACTGAATGTGATGCGTATTATATGCGGCGTGCGCTATATATGGTACCGTTTTCTTTCGATAATGTAATTATCAGAGCCGCAAATCGCCACAGATGGCTTGCTGCATGATCACTGGAAGTGTTCGCTAAGCACGTGTGTTTTCCTAATACCACGTGACCTCAACCCAAACCAACGTGACCTCAACCCAAACCAACGTGACCTCGATAAAAATACGTTGTGATACGTGCCAGCGATCCTTTCCACAACAATTGCTGAACTCCGATGAACTCGTGAATGTTGATCTTCGAAATAAAAGAGTGTAATATTGTGCGCGCAATCAATGACATTCACATTTTGGTTGGTTTTCGTCCAGATCGCGGGATACAGCCCGTCGGAGGCGCGGATTGTTCTCCGAACGTTGTGAAATACCTCTCTGCGGTACAGGGGCTCTGACTCCTCCAGACCGATGATAATCCTGACAGATTGATTTGTGAACATCGTCTATTGGGCGAGGGACCTAGTTTCTTGTTTTGAGGGCAGACTCCAGCATTACAGAACACGAAAGTAAGCACAATTGTGTAGCACACTGTACGAATCAACTTAAATCTGTTGGTTCTTCTCATTTGTCATCAGCATCGTATTGATGATCATCGTCATCATACTCATCCTCCTCATTATCATACTCAACATTATCATAACAACGATCATCGTCATCGTAATCATCATTATCAGCAGCAGCAGCAGCAGCAGCAGCATTATAGCATCTTTATCATCATCAGCAGCAGCAGCAGCAGCAGCAGCATTATAGCATCATCATCATCAGCAGCAGCAGCAGCATGAACATTATAAACATAATACTAATAATGTGATCAGCTGACTGACTGATTAGTGATACCTCTATTGATTTTAGGCGTAACTACTGTCGTGCCCGAGCTGCACAGCACCGTGACTAGTCCACCAGTTGTTACTGCTTCAGAAAGGCAGTATGATATTGTTGTACTTGGTGGAGTTGTTGGATTCATTCTGCTTATCGTCGCCGTTCTTGCAATCTGCGTTGGAATTCTCTTCTGGAAACGAGGTACACAAGAAACTGTAACACTTATTGATATTATCGAGCACGCGAGCACAAATCATACATGTATGCCTCTTGATTTGCGTGTGTGTGTGTGTGTGTGTGTGTGTGTGTGTGTGTGTGTGTGTGTGTGTGTGTGTGTGTGTATGTGTGTGTGTGTGTGTGTGTGTGTGTGTGTGTGTGTGTGTGTGTGTGTGTGTGTGTGTGTGTGTGTGTCTGTGTGTCTGTGCGCGTGTGTGTAGAGCGATTAAGACTAAACTACTGGACCGATCTTTATGAAATTTGACATGAGAGTTCCTGGGAATGATATCCCCGAATGTTTTTTTGAATTTTTCGATAAATATCTTTGATGACGTCATATCCGGCTTTTTGTAAAAGTTGAGGAGGCACTGTCACACCCTCATTTTTCAATCAAATTGATTGAAATTTTAGCAAAGCAATCTGCGGCAAAGGCCGGACTTTGGTATTGCATTTCAGCTTGGTGGCTTGAAAACTAATGAATGAGTTTGGTCATTAAAAATCGAAAACTTGTAATCAAAATTATTGTTATTCTTCATCATTTTCTGATTCAAAAAACATATACATATGTTATATTTGGATTACAAACAAGCTCTGAAAATTAAAAATATGAAAATTATGATTAAAAGTAATTTTCCGAAATCGATTTAAAAACAATTTCATCTTATTCCTTGTTGGTCTCTGATTCCAAAAACATATAGATATTATATGTTTGGATTAAAAACAAAATCAGTAAGCTTAAAAGAATAGACATACAGAAAAGCGTATTATCCTGTTCAGCGCTACCACTACCGCACTATTCTGCATGGCTTGTCGATTTCACTGCCTTTGCCACGAGCGCTGGACTGACGAAACTACGAGTATGTGGTCTTGGTGAAAAAAGCAGTGCGTTCTGTTTCATTCTGTGAGTTCGACAGCTTGACTAAATGTTGTTATTTCGCCTTACGCGACTTGTTTATTACTAATAAAGACAGTATAAACCAGCGGCGTGCACTGGATGAACATTATATTACGTAGCCAAAACAAATGAAGCGTACGAGACGTACAGATTCAACAGACGTAAACAGTCCGAGATAGAGAATGTGGATGCATACGTCACTAGTTTGCGACAGTTAGTGAGGAATTGCAACTTTGGGGAGTTCAGAAACAGAATGCTCAGAGATAGAATTGTGGCTGGTATCAGGGATGATACAATGAGAAAGAAGCTTCTCGAGACGAAAGACTTGACGTTGCAAAAATGTATAGACCTATACTAGTGTATACAGAAGGAAAGCCTATTGTCAACGATGTACTAGTTTCCTTTATTTTTGTTTTCTCAGCGCTAAGCAACACAAAACATCTTAACCATCACACTCAACTCAGGGCTGCCTTTGTCGAGAAAAAAACGTTTTACGTCGCAACATCAACATCATATTAGAGAAAAAACCAATTACCTTAAAAGAAGTACAATACTTGCTCCTTGGTCAGATTCCACATGCGGTTCATCATCTCTGGGTCTCTTGCATAAGATATTTGAGACCCTAACACAGTTAGAAAGTAAGTAGAAACACATCATAATATAACGTAAGTAACATTCACACACACACACACACACACACACACACACACACACACACACACAAACACACACGCATACACACACGCACGCACGCACACACACACACACACACACACACACACACACACACACACACACACACACACACACACACACACACACACACACACACACACACACACACAAACAAACAACGTATATCTGTTTACTAAATGTAAAAAGCACAATAACTATCGCCATGCACAAGACGAATTTGGTTGTCCACAGTATTAGCTGTGTTATTAGTTTGTAATAGTCATCTCATTTTGCTGTTTACGGATTCAGAAATCACGGCTAATTGAAACATTACTTTTGAAAATCGACTCATACCTTTTCCAGAAGAAGATCCCCACAATGACGGCGACGACTATGATGATGATGATGATGATGGGCACACTTATGAGTACAGCGATCCCATCGTTACTGCCGTTTTGATCTTCGGTTTCAACATCTGTGATGACGGCTGGAGATAATAAAATAGAAACAAATAACTTAGCTAATTTACATTGAGGACTTATCCCGGGTTAGACACGCAACAGAATACATTGCAGAAGAAATAAGCAGGTGACTGCTAAAATGAGAAAACACATTACTGACCCGTTGAAGTGACGTTGCAAGCTGAGGGACCAGTTTGAGATCCATTAATTGTGACGACAAAACTTACACAGGGCTAAATCGGATATTACTGGGTCTACAAGAAACCTGCTTGTTTATGTAAACATTGCGTCATCGTTGTCTGTTGTGTTGATCTTGTAACAGCTATGTTGCATTCCATGCAGTCTTTTTAAAGGCGTCAGCAATAAGGTTACGATTTCAAGGGTGATTGCACTATCCCGCTCTACCTTTATCCCAGGTCTGTCGTATGCTTTGCGCGTGCTTTCAATGTGCACTGCGATACTGTTCTTTTCGTGTACCCACCTTTTCATAAATGTTGAGCTTACCTACACATGTTGTCCTGCTGTCATTTTCATTCATTTATCATGAACACCGGCATACACTCTAGCAACTATTCCAGTACGATTTCCGACGTCAACTGTCCAAGCTTATTAATGCTGCCCTACATGCCAAACGGGCAGTAAGGCCTGCCACTAAAGAAGCTCCAAAGTTTGTCGCTGCATCTGTGCGTCGGCTTATATATGACGAGTAGTTGGCCTGTTTTATTTTGCAGGCAACGTGTAACGGCAGTGCCGCTTGAGAATAGAATCAATCCTATTTTTGAATCATGCAGCGTACATGTTGCATGCAGCCAACTAATCAGAGCAATGTAGTTGAAGGGACACAGTCGGCTCTTTTGTCAAAGGAGGAAGGTGTATCTTCGTGTCAAATGTTGATACAGCTTGTAAACAGCCAGTTATGAATAAACTAGATGCTACCCGTTTTCTATGTGCGTACGCGACTTACATACACGCACCTATACGTGGACACACCCACACACACACACACACACACACACACACACACACACACACACGCACGCACACACACACACCTACACACACACACAAACACACACACACACACACACACACACGCACACACACACACGCACGCACGCACGCACACACACACACACGCACACACACATACACACACACACACACACACACACACACACACACACACACACACACACACACACACACGATGTATGTTCACACGCGCCGCGCGTGTTCGAATTACTCTATCACATACTGTCAGTCATTGTATAAGCCCGCACAGAGAGAGAGAGAAAGAGAGAGAGAGAGAGAGAGACAGAGAGAGTGAGACAGAGAGAGAGAGAGAGACAGAGAGACAGAGACAGAGAGACAGAGAGAGAGAAAGCGAGAGACAGAGAGAGAGAGAGAGAGAGAGAGAGAGAGAGAGAAAGACAGAGAGAGAGAGAGAGAGAAAGAGAGAGAGAGAGAGAAAGAGTGAGAGAGAAAACGAGAGAGAGATAGAGAAAGAAAGAGAGAGAGAGAGAGAGAGAGAGAGAGAGAGAGAGAGAGAGAGAGAGAGAGAGAGAGAGAGAGAGAGAGAGAGAGAGAGAGAGAGAGAGAGGCTCTGGGCTTGCCGAGACTGTTTTCGAAACCGAGACCAGGGCCCATATTCAGGAAGACTCCGACAGGGGTTTTTGTCCGTACGAGAAACAGAACACTTCCGATAACCCCCATATCGTGGATTTCATGAACCACCGATAGTGCCTATCGTATGCACTGCCCTACGATAAAGTTAGAGGTGCCTATCCCTAACGATAAGCACTGTTGTCGGTACAATAACTTTGATTTTAAGATGGCGGTCATCAGTTTGCAGCGTTACCGGGAAAGAAGTTACATTCTAAGACATACGATTTTGGGGGACGGGATACATGCACAAATGCATATTCTGCATGCACGATATTTTGCAGTTGACTTACAGCATTAAGTTTGCGAAAAGAATGGGTGCCTAGCCTCCTGTCTGGCAAGTGATACTCGCGTTGCGGTTTCACGCGTCTGGTGCATATCAAGATGTTTGCGTGGCGCCGATTTGGGGTGAGCCAGCCACGGTCAGCCAGCCACAGCGTGCGGCGCTTTAACATGGCTCAGCTGCTGCGTCAGGCGCACGCGCAGAGCGACCGTAAACAAGGGAGTCCCCCCGCTAGCTATCGGGGAGGCTGTCCGATGCCTGTGAATTCGGCAGCACGACAAAAGTTGTCGGACCGAGAGCTATCAAACTTCGGGGCGCTTGTCGTACCGTCGTACGACAAGCAGTCGCATCGTCTTGCATACGCTCCCAAGACTGTGCCAGGGTCAGGGTTACCGAGACCAAGTCTTGCTATGTTGAGTGGCCAACACAAATGAAAAACACGGGACGCACGTGAAAGAAGTGGTGAAGCGATGAAGCAGCCCAGACGGCCAGAGTCCTCTATAGCTCATAGGATATGATATTTTCCGCCGTTTTTAAATAATTCTTTCAAGTTTGCTTTTCCAAAAGTAGCCTATAACACGACTCGGGTAGCGAAGAACATACTCTGCAACTCCTGTCTCAGTCCGTGCAGGCGTTTCGGAGCCTATCGTCATCATACAAACACTCAGACACACAGACAAAAACCAGCTTTATTAGTTAGATGCTTAGGTGTTGTGCGTGTGTTCATGCCATGCATAGTCAGGTCATCGAAACGTTTTAAACACAGTCATTTCTGTACAAATACCAGATACTGGTCACCACATATTTGAATCGCTCCGAGAGCGCATCCATGCGTTCAACTTTCTGTTTCTTCAATTGTTAATTTTCTTCCGTTGCCTCCGCGATGTAATGGATACGACGTTGCGCTCGGAACCCGGCGGTAAGAGGTTCGATCACCACATGGGTGTCATTTTGTTTTTAATGTGTATTCTTTTTTATATTTAGTCAAGTTTTGACTAAATATTTTAACATCGAGGGGGAATCGAAACGAGGGTATGGTGTATGTGCGTCTGTCTGTGTGTGTGTGTGTGTGTGTGTGTGTGTGTGTAGAGCGATTCAGACTAAACTACTGGACCGATCTTTATGAAATTTGACATGAGAGTTCCTGGGTATGAAATCCCCATATGTTTTTTTCATTTTTTTGATAAATGTCTTTGATGACGTCATATCCGGCTTTTCGTGAAAGTTGAGGCGGCACTGTCACGCCCTCATTTTTCAACCAAATTGGTTGAAAGTTTGGTCAAGTAATCTTCGACGAAGCCCGGACTTCGGTATTGCATTTCAGCTTGGTGGCTTAAAAATTAATTAATGACTTTGGTCATTAAAAATCTGAAAATTGTAAAAAAAAATAAAAATTTATAAAACGATCCAAATTTACGTTTATCTTATTCTCCATCATTTGCTGATTCCAAAAACATATAAATATGTTATATTCGGATTAAAAACAAGCTCTGAAAATTAAATATATAAAAATTATTATCAAAATTAAATTGTCCAAATCAATTTAAAAACACTTTCATCTTATTCCTTGTCGGTTCCTGATTCCAAAAACATATAGATATGATATGTTTGGATTAAAAACACGCTCAGAAAGTTAAAACAAAGAGAGGTACAGAAAAGCGTGCTATCCTTCTTAGCGCAACTACTACCCCGCTCTTCTTGTCAATTTCACTGCCTTTGCCATGAGCGGTGGACTGACGATGCTACGAGTATACGGTCTTGCTGAAAAATGGCAGCTACTTGACTAAATATTGTATTTTCGCCTTACGCGACTTGTTCTCTCTTGCTTTCTTTTGAAAATAATGTTGGAGTGCCAGTGACAGTTGGCAGGTTTATGGTTGTGCCTAAGATGAATAGTTGTTTAAACTTTTCACCTTTCAGTGTCAAGGAATGGGTATAATTTAGGCTGTCTGAGTGGGAGATTATTTTCCCATCTTACATATTACCTGGTATAAACACAGTAGATTGTATGATGAGAGTGCACACTTAATTAATTTAATCACCTTGGGCACTATACTACCTAGGTGGCGGGGTACTTTTTGTGCTGAATTTTGAACAGGTATTTATAGGTACAGAACGATACAATGTTGACACATGCTATGGATGTCATTCAAAACTAATGTGACCTATTTATTATTTGATGTTTTTGTTCTGCCCCTTACTCACAAAACAAGTGATAACAACTCATTCGCTGCGCAGCTAAATTTCCCCTGTGTTCCCTGCCAACGCGCGATTTAGAGCCATTTTGAAAAAAATATTAAAAATCAACAACACAAGATAACCTTACATACCTTATGTTTTTGCAAAGTTTGAAACTTACTCTTTTAGAAAATATATGAAACATTTGAAAGTACATACCTTTTGTTGTCTTCATATCCACGCAAAATATCCAATTTGAAGCAAAACAAAAAAACTTTCTACGTCATGGGTTCATCATACACAATGTCATGATCGACACTTGCATTGCCCGAATCATCACCCAAATGATCGTCCATTGGCACAAAATCGTCACCAGAATCTAAAATATCATCTCCACTATCATCATCACTGAGGTCAAGATCAGAACCGTACTGAATAACACGTTCTAGCACTCTTTTCAAGTTACTACGTCTCAGCAGAACGATCCGCCATCTTGGAAAAGTCAAAACACGTGGGTCGCACACCGTCAACAAAATTTTTATTAATCCCAACAATTTAAGGGAAGGAACTGTTTACAGTGAATGGTACCACTGTAGACAGATAGAAGTTCATTGCAGGGGTTGTTTCCCTTGGTCAGCAGGACCGTTTACACCGTTAAAAATTCGTGATATCCGTCGGAACTCAAGTGCCGGCACGCAGCCAACGCTAAACACAGGTGTCGGAATTCCAGTTCCGACGCGCAGCGAATGACAATAATTCAAATTGCATCCGAAAGTAAAAAGGATAGCATTTCCTAAAATTTCATTCACTTTTTTGACCAAACATTTCAAATTGTGTCAAAAGTCTTGGTAGTAATGTTCATTTTAACTTCATTCACAAACCACATCAATTCTGTCCATATCGCACATTTTAAAGGAGATAACTTGCAAATGTTAATGGCAACTCGGAGTAAGATCCCCTGTTTTTCTCGCAGCACACGCGGCTTTGACGCAGTATTTGCGAACCTCAGGTACACAATGCAGGCATGCATCACGACGTCATAATATGTTGCGCGTTCGAAGTCGCGCTGAAGCTGCGTAGGTGGGCGTCGAGCTTAAGTAAGTAAGCACGCCTATACGGATTGTGCATCAGGCTGCTTTTGACTCAGCTTGCATTTTCAACAACGACCGAAGTTTGTTTCGTTTCTAATTTATAGAATGTTCTTAATATATGGGCAATTGAGCAACAGCTGGGGATAGGGATAGAACAGTTGAGTTAGGCAGATACTTACTTGTAATCGTTTGTGTATATATGTTCAATGTGCAGCTGCTGACTGGTTCAGTGGTCCCATTGAAGAAGACCTGCAGCACGTAGGTACCTTCCAGTTCACGAGACATGTTGGAGATATGAACTGTAAGTTTATGTTCCATTATGTTGTCGACTTGAAACATGGGATGGCCGTCTTTGACATCGCACGCAACCTTCAGTCCATCGCAGGTCACTATGTCCGTCCCTTGAAAAAAGAAAAGAGAATTCATTTATCAATCGGTCTTGGTTTTTAATTTAAAGTGAGATTATTGCTCCCACTAAATCATTTCCTTATGGTTGTTTACATGTTATACAGATGATCAAATTGGAAATGTCCTTATCCTGTATGTAATTGATATCTTCGCGTCAATGATCGTCTTATGCATCAGCATGTTTGTGGATAGCCATTGTTGGTATTTGTTATGTTCTCTCATATTGCAGACAACAAAGAAATAAGAACAGGAATAATCACTTTAAGTAGAGTTTTCTTCAAACCAGGGATTTGGCTGTCGTTTATTACAGTAAAAGCAAGCGAAACACAGATGTGCAGTTATACTAGATTAAATATACGTGCAGCAACATTTCACAGTATTGACACATACGCAAACTTACAAACATTAGTTTATTAATAACGTGCCGGTGAATGGACACTGGTAATTTGCAAAGTAGGTCTGTATCTGTGGAAATGCACAACATAAACTAGTCCTTGTGTAGCTTTATAGGTTAAACACTTGCATACGTTTACGATCATTTCGTCTCAGATGAGCGAAGAACGTTTTCGAAGCCGTGTCTATGCCACTTCTGATCTTGAATGTCATAACTGCGGGCTCCCCTTCAGTGACTGTTAATACTTGGCAGGTTTCCTGAGCAGGAAAAGCTTTGACAAAGCAAAAAATAACATAGTCATATTCATTTTCAAAGAAATCTGTGCACCTGTAACCAGTATAATGTTAAAGCATGTATATATTTTTCAAAATAAGAGTCCTGACTTTAACCAAAATGCACTGTTTTTTTAAAATAATGTCAACAAACATTAGAAATATGTGACCCTCCACGACGGTATGAGTCGCATGTCACCTTTGCATGATTTTCATATTTTTACATTTTCATAAAGAGTTTTTTATGCTCTATCCAGTGGTGAAAACCGTTTTAGAAAAGAGCGAACACTGTTTGAGTTATAAGCCTGTGACTAAGGTGACCCTCACACTGTTACCAGACACTCCCCGGACTTATATTAAGCCTAGCGCAGAACCGCGCGAGGTGACATGCGACTCATTTCGTGGTGGAGGGTCACATATGTTCATGTATAGTGAAGAACATACTGTCTTATTGTACTTGACATTGTTATGTGTGCTTTGTCGATCACAAAACGTTTGACAATGCTTTTAACAATGATCAAGCATTAAATCAGTAAGTACATTTTACTTTATAATGTATAATGTCAGTGTTTAGTAGTACTTATCGGTCTGATGTACTACAATCAATGCAAAAAAACTAAAATTAACATTTATCTGATGGTTATCAAACTACTAGTTTCAATGTCAAAACGCGATTTAAAAGAATAAGGAATGACTGTTTACCTGCTGTTGTAGCTATGAAGTATTGCCCGTGGTTGAGTACAGCCAGGCACACCACCAGTCTGAAGACAAGGGCAACACTCGCCATGGCGTGCTGGACATATAATTGAATGTATACACAAACGGATATGGTTAGCTGCTGTTATTACCAATTCAGTGCCCCATGTGGCTTTTTTCTTCTTATTCGTTCATGGGCTTAGACTCCCACGTTTACTCATGTTTAGCACGGGTGGATCTGTACGTGCATGGCCGATTTTTCCCCGCCATTCCGGCAGCATACGCTGATTACGGGGGAGGCATGTTGGGTATTTGTGTGTTTCCATAACCCACCGAACTCTGACATGGATTACAGGATCTTTTCCGTGCGCTCTTAGTCTTGTGCTTGCGTGTACACACGAAGGGGGTTAAGTCACTAGCAGGTCTGCACATAAGTTGACCTAGGAGATCGGACAAATCTCCACTCTTAACCCACCAGGCGGCAGCGACAGGGATTCGAACTCACGACCTCCCGATAAGGAGGCCGACGTCTTACCACCACGCCACTGCGCCCGTCGCATATGGCTTTTGACCAATCAGGACGGATTCTAGGTGACCCTCTAAATGTTATAACGTTCAGGCAGGGACCCTTTTTGCTTATCAAGCTAAATATTAACAAGACAAATAAAAATGTAAATCAACAATATCAGCCTGATTTATTCTAAAGAATGACACTTCAAATGCTGTCAGATAATGCTCTCTTTATCTAAAACAAATACCGAAAAGCGAGTTTTGCCAGTGGGTGCTTTACGGAACAGCAAGGCATCGCCCATCGTCTGAGTGTGAAATGCCGACCAGCTCACTTGAAATCTAAATTATCAAAGTTCGGAAAAATCAAGGGAAATTGCGTCACTCGCTTTACCTCAAATGTATCTTTACGTCATTTCCCAGCCGTCTGGAGTCAGTTCTAAATCTGTGGCTCTCGAGAAAAAGCGAAGCAACCAAAACGCATGTTCAACATGGTTTATCTTGTGAGATTGTTGTTTGTCAAACGCATTTGACCTGTCAATATTCATCACGTCAGGTGTGTTACTCTGATTGGCTGACCCAGGCCACGATAATTATTTGACTGACTGGCACAATCAGGTAGGAGCGCTCAAGTTCCCATTGCGGCTGTTTTGTCTAATTAGCGGGGTCGCTTCGAAATTTGGTCAATTAAACAGTAATAAAACCGTTATTTCTAGATGCTGACTGTTAGCAAATGCATGATAACAGACATGTCTCACAAACGATATCAGCATTCGCCTAAAAGGCTTATGCGTGATATCTTTTTTCTCGACATGTTTGTTATCATTTGCTAACAGTCAGCATATTAGAAATAACTCATATTAATGAGGCACAAAAGAAGCTGTTCATTAAATAAAAAGCGGTTCTTTTATAATTATGCTTGTGTCTATGCTTCAAATCCATTTTTCTAGTGTTTCCATTGGTATGATGTTCTTGCCTTTCTTAATACTATATAAAGCAGCTCTTATAGTACCACAGTTATTGTGTTAAGTTTGATGAAACGCGAAATATCTATATCAGACTAGATGTGATTGCCACCATCACAATGTTGTTGTTTATAGTACATGCATTATTGTCGACCATATTTATGTATGATTGTGTATTCTTCTCAGAGAATAGATTAATGCAAAACGCTTCCTATGTTGTTTTGTATCTCTTTGTGAAAAGTATGTTTTACAAAGGTAACAAATAAAGCCAATGTATTCACCTGACAAGCTAAAACAAATAGAATCATAATCTATTCGAAGGAAAGCATTCTTAAGATTAAAGAAAAACAAATCATGATCTCGAAATAGACAAGATAAAACGTGTTATCGCATTTTTACTGATCACATGACAAAAACAGCTGTTGTCATTGGTCAACTAGGAACTGTATATCAATTGATATCGCGCAGGAAGTTCCCAGTGAATTTGATATCGTGCAGGAAGTAGTTTATCAATTTTAATTTTGAAGAAAACAAATCTCATCTGAAGAAAACAAATGTCTCCCTTTTTTTAAATCACACATTTATAAAAAGGAAAGTAATTGCATCAGAAAGATTAAGCTGTGCAATTCATTCATTATAAATGCCTTATTTTGTCTGAGAAAAAGAAACAGTTACTGACAAATAAAAGTAAAAGCAGCAAAGTTGCGAAAGCAGGAAAAGACAATCCAACATTAGATACATGGCAGTAGTCTCCCTTGCGTTTGTCCAACTTCTTGAGACTCGGGTTAATGATTCCCACTGTTCCGAAATCGAATGCGATAAAATCGTTATCGTTAGATGTGACTGTGATATCAACATTTATCAGTCTGAATGTCTCGAAAGGCTAAATCATATCAGATCTCGGCTCACGCCTCGATCTGATATGATTTCAGCTTTCTCGACATTCAGACTGATAAATGTTGATATCACAGTCACATCTAACGATAACTAATAGAATACGAGCGTGCGTGCGTGCATGCGTGCGTGCGTGCGTGCGTGCGTGCGTGTGCGTGTGTGTGTGTGTGTGAGCGTGCGAGTGTGTGTGTGTGTGTGTGTGTGTGTGTGTGTGTGTGTGTGTGTGTGTGTGTGTTTGCGTATGCCATCTGTGTCAATTGTTCTAGTAAGTGTCTAAGTCGAGTCACTAATTTCCTTGTAATCTGTAATCATTGTTTACGCTGACACATCACCACGTTTTGCCATGCGTATATAGACACAAGTGTGTGTGTGTGTTTCAACACTATCCTCTATGCAATACCGTACACGTATTATTAAATGAGAGTTAAGCGGGGAAACCAAGCACATTTAGTCGTATAGCCTTTGCAAGCAAATGAACGCAATACCTTTAGAACTAAAGCAAATCTACCAATTGCAGGCGTTTTTAGTCCAACCCTTTACGTCGGAAGTTTGAGTATGTGTGTGAGTGCGTGCGTGCGTGCGTGCGTGCGTGCGTGCGTGCGTGCGTGTGTGCGTGCGTGTGTGCGTGCGTACGTACGTGCGTGCGTACGTACGTGCGTGCGTACGTGCGTGCGTACGTGCGTGCGTGCGTGCTTATGTGTGTGTGTGTGTGTGTGTGTGTGTGTGTGTGTGTGTGTGAGTGTGCGTGTGTGTGCGTACGTACGTGCATGCGTGCGTGCGTGCGTGTGTGCGTGTGTGTGTGTGTGTGTGTGTGTGGGTGTGTGTGTGTGTGTGGGGGTGTGTGTGTGTGTGTGTGTGTGTGTGTGTGTGTGTGCGTGTTTGTGTGTGTGTGTTTGTGCAGAATTTGCAAGTATGGAATAATCAACTAGAAAGGTGCAACATAGATCTGAACTTGCACTTTTTCAGGAAATGACAAATGAGGTTATATTTCAGGTTATATTGTATTTTTATGAGCATGCTTGTCTAAAATCATATAGTACCAAACAAACGTACTCATGCACATATATTGACATATTTCATCTGGCATTGTATTGCAACAGCAGAAATGAGTGTCCCTTTAAACGGAATGTATACTCTTGTTTGAGTTAGCCATATATTTAGCTTAAACTTACATGTACAATTGTTTTTAATTATTCACATTAAAAAGGAATATATACAGAAACGATGAACATTACCCAGCTCATAGTTTCTAATTTTGACATCTCCACACATTAGTGTACATAAGCGTATTGTTGACAGTTTGTCCGTTATTGTTTTTCAATGTATTATCAACCCTTGTATCGTTTGTTTTAGAGTGATCTATCCGGACGCTATAGGACAGTGCTGTGTTCTTGTAATATCACATACTGAAACAGAGTTTGCTCCGACCAATCTCTTGATAAGAACAATTGTGTACATATAGTAACGATGGAGTTCCTGCTATTTAATGAGCGCTTCTGCTGGAAACACGCTTCTCCGGGTTTACCGCTAGGTGGCGCACGAGAATCAGGCCTGTGCTCCAGCGGCGGGCCCGCATATTTCGCTTCGCTGCGGAAGGGTAACACAGTCGTGTCACTGACCGGGACACAGCGGCAGAGATAATATTTTGCGGAAGAATGCCGAACAAGTGTTGTGTAGTGAACTGCAACAAAGCAAAGGGATTTAAGTTTTCCAAAGATGTTGAGAGGAGAAAGCGATGGATGGTTAGCAGGCCACAGTCATATTGTCTGTGTGCTTTGCGCTTTGCAACTTCAGGAACAACGTCGTGTCTAAACATGCATAATGTTTGTTCTTGTTCTTTTAGTCAAATCCAAAGCTATTTTGTTTTATGCAGGCATGCTCACACTGAGGTAGACGTGTCCTAACTTGATATGAATGCGTACTTTTCTTTCTACAACTACAGTCATTTGTGTTTTCTTGAGAAAATCATAAACTTTTTTTCACATCTGTTTCTAAAGGAATCTGGGATAGTGGCATTCACCTGAACATCATAGGGCACAAATAAGCCCTGTTGCACTTTTTTTGTTCACTGGTTATATGAATGCAGCTGTGGATCAATGTATTAGTGATACTAATGGGTAAATTCCAAAATTCATTATCCGATTTGAGTAAAGAGACATGAGCAGAGGTTATTTAGTATATGTGTGAGTGTGCTATAATATATGTGTGACTGTTCACAGTTCAGTGTACACTGAACTGTGAACAGTCACACATATATTATAGCTGTGCTCATCTATGCAGGTGTGAGCCATTGTGACTGACCAAATATCTGCTGCTAGCTGGAACTGTTTAGTTTGTGGTCACCACCACAGAGCCATAGTACCTGGAATGTCTGTGTTTAGTCAGTATGTGATATGGCAGGCTTGAATCTGTTTGCCAAGATATATTTCATATACTGAGTGTTGTATAATGGTGCACATCACTGTTGTTCACTTTTTGTGCTGGTCTGTGTGTTTTGTTTAACTGTTGGTTATTACTGTACTAGTGATTAATCAACTGAAACTGACTTTACACTTACATTTGTCTGTGTGTACAGTTTATTTTATGCATTGATTTTGTGAGCAGTGAATACTGAGTCTTGTGCGTGTGCTTATTTAGATTTTTTTTATTGCATCAGTGAGTGAGAGTTAAGCCTACTCTATGAATCAGTACATCTTCAGTGCTCATTCTTGCAAGATTACAAGGAGATATTAGCTATACAGTAGTTCATTCAATGCTCAAATTAAGATCAAAGTGATTCTTCACAGATTAATATATTCTGCCAAATAGCACTACACAGTCTTAGCAATCTGATTCTGAATTCATAAACTCACATTTTTTTTAAACAATTGCAAAATGATTGACAGTGTGTTATGTATCCTCCTGATATTTCATATACAGCTAATGGATAAAGTTGAATTGACCGATCAAGTTCAGATAATAATTTTATCTTTTGCTGCAAACTGCAAAAAATATTATATTATCAGAAGTCTGCCCAAACACAAAATGCCATCCATGCATTGCACAATTCTTCGTTCATTTATCACTCTCATCACACACAGACATTCACCAATTCGTTCAGGCATATATATGACACTTTATTCATCACACAGTGACACAAGTAAACCATGAACAACTGAAACTAACCTGACCTGCAACAACTCTTAAATTTAAAGAATAGGGGTTAAAAATCAAGAGTCTGCGAAACCCGGCAAATGCAGTTGGCAGCCCAGAGATCCCTAAGTACCTCTCCCAAAGATGGTACTTTTCGGCTATATTTACAGTTTCAAGCTGTTAGGACAACTTCTTTGAATGTGTGATTGTATAGTTTTTTTGGGGAAACTGAAAGGTAGCCTCGTCAGGGGACAACTATTTAAATCCATATCCTTATCATTTTGTTTCTCGATTGAGAATAATCATTTATAGATGACTATTACTCATTTCCCTTGTTGGGGTGTACTTGTATGTACTGGTGGTTGATTATCCAAATATCCTCTCAGTGATTGAGGCTTATGTGAGGCTCAGTGATTGTAAATTTCTCTGTTCCTTTAACGGGTTTATCCGGTATTTTTATGTGTACTAATGGTACAGGTAGATGTGGGGAGTGATGTAGTTGTTTGTTCAGCCCATCCCATAGAACTCCAACCTGAAATCACACAATGGGTATGAAATTAATGTGTGCATATTTAAATGTTCATATGTAAACTCTACAAGCAGTAGAGCTAATAAATATAAACTAAATATAGCTGAATATTCAAAATATTGTCTTCTGTTATTTATGTTCTGGGACAGTCCAACCCCCCTCACCCCCCAATAAAAAAAAAAAAATTCTCAATGCATCACTGGGCCATGACAATGACTCAATAACTATAACTATGTAATTAAGTTGCTAAGTCTGATTTTCACAATTGTAATTCTAATTATGATTTTTTTTGTGTGTAGCAACGTGTCTGTATCTGCATTACATTTTAATTTAAACTAAGTCTTATCACACAGTGGAGGGAACATGACAGCTGATCGGTGGGAAGTGGAGTGGGAGAATATTTTACGAACGTCTCAAAACATGCCTACTCAGTCAGCACAAGAGTCAAGAGTGCCACTATCGGCTAAATTTTAAACAAGAACCTTTAATTTTTTCCGCAGTAATTTTCTCCAAACTAAGCCCAAAATAAAGGCTACATAACCGTGCCGACGTCAGTCTCAGTCAGTTTCGGCGATCACAAACTGACACACACTTGACAGAAATCACTGAACTTCAGTCTGAAGCAACTTTGAACTCACCTTTCAACCAAATCTGCTTTCCGACCCGAAGTTCGTGCATCCCGCTGTCGCAGTTCAGCTTTCAACTCGGACAAAGTCCAGGTACCATACGGCCTCGACATGTTTTGATGCGAAAAAAGTAAGAAGTGTCGAACTGAGCGTGGAGTGAACGAGTCCAAAGCGAAAGCGTAGCGGATAGCGGACAGGCTGAAGTAAAAGCGAGTCCTGGTATTCGCGCGCCCCCAGCGGCGAAGTACCGAAGAGTTATCCTTCTTTGCCTAGCAGAAGCGCTCATTCAAAACACAACTAATTTTGCTGATACTTTTGGTGAAAGGGCATGACTAAGACATTGTAGGGAACAGTGTAGCCCCTCAGAAAGCTACATCTATCTATATATATATACGACTAGTGTCTGTGTGTCTGTGTGTCTGTGTATCTGTCTGTGTATCTGTCTGTGCGCGATGCACGGCCAAAGTTCTCGATGGATCTGCTTCAAATTTGGTGGGCATATTCAGGTAGACCCGGGACACGACACAACCTGGTCGATATTTCAACACGTGCTCTCAGCGCGCAGCGCGGAACCGATTTTGGTTCCACCTCAGCTATTTTGGTTCCACCTCAGCTACCCGGGCCCCCATACCGACACACCATAGCCGCTACACCACATCACAACGCCAAAGTTCTCGGTGGATCTTTTTCAAATTTGGACACCGTATTCAGCTACACCCCGGACACAATATCATCGATGAGATATTTCAACACGTGCTCTCAGCGCGCAGCGCTGAACTCATTTTCGTTTTTGTGTTCATTTCACCATTATAAGTAACTCTTCCTTATCTTCTCCAGTGTTTGGCGTTTATCTCCCTTCCTTCTTGTGGCTTTCCCGTTCAGTTCTAAGTTACTATTACTATTTTTAGAATGTCACTGCGCTGTCCACTGCGCTGTCCACAACGCTTCCCTTGCACCCGTAAGTTGTTCTTACTGTCAAAGTGAAAAGGTCGAATCAATTTATAGCCACGCGAAAAATACACTCTCACCTATCTCTATATATTTATAGATACAGATATGCATATATATATACGGCTTCTCTGTGTGTGTGGGTGTTTGTGTGTGTGTGTGGGCAAAAACCTGTGTATTGTAGAGTTCTGTTTGTGATGTGGTCTAGCGGCTTTTGTCTGTCTGTATGTTCTGGCATGTGAGAAGCCACAGCAGATAATATAGGGCCAAGAAATAAGCTCTAAAATTCTCAATCCCGTTAGACAGGACTTCGCCTTCAAAGGTGATTGTGGTGAACCGCCACGCTGTCTGTCTCTGTCTCGCGCCGTTCACCCCAAATTCCCGTTTCTGAGTAACTATTTTTAGAATGTCACTGCGCTGTCCAGAACGCTTCCCTTGCACCCGTAAGTTGTTCTTACTGTCAAAGTGAAAAGGTCGAATCAATTTATAGCCACGCGAAAAATACACTCTCACCTATCTCTATATATTTATAGATATAGATATACATATATATATATATATACGGCTTCTCTGTGTGTGTGGGCAAAAACCTGTGGATTGTAGAGTTCTGTTTGTGATGGGGTCTAGCGGCTTTTGTCTGTCTGTCAAATGTCGCCAATGTTTTTACAGAGTGACGTTAAATAAACAATTTTATCTATCTGTCTGTATGTTCTGGCATTTGAGAAGCCACAACAGATAATATAGGGCTAAGAAATAAGCTCTAAAATTCTCAATCCCGTTTGACAGGACTTCGCCTGCAGAGGTGATTGTGATGAACCGCCACGCTGTCTGTCTCTGTCTCGCGATTCACCCCGGCGAAGCCGGGTATTCCTCTAGTACATAATATTGTAACACAGTATTTGTTAAGTTTGATTTATTTGGTTCAATTAGAAGTGTTGTGTCTCATTATTACATATCTGTTTTGTCGTGTTTATTGCAATATTTTTTTTAAAATTCATGTAATCCTAGGTTTTTGTTGAAATAAATATTGACTTGACTTGACTTGTAAGGATGCAAACCGTTTTTGCACACAGTCGACAAAACACGACAAAAATGCAAATCAGTTCAATCAAAGGCAGGTTTTTGTGTTATTGTATTTTTTTGTTGCTGAATATTATGACAGGAATTACTTGCTTTTAACGGTACTATACATTTTGCGCGT
>NC_090252.1:16841744-16886744 GCF_037325665.1 Littorina saxatilis | reverse complement strand
AGTCTACACTTTGTGTTTGATGGTAGAATGGGATATACAGATTACAACACTCGTGGTTTTTTATATGGCTTGTATTTCAGTCAAGACCCAGCGGGAATATCAATCGAGAGCCACTCGCCAGAGGCTCGTGTCTCCCGATGATATTCATCCGCTGGGTCTTGACTGAAATACAAGCCATATAAAAAACCACTCGTGTTGTAACCTATACATATCCCATGACCTACCTTCTTTGTCTCTGTAAATGTACTCCAGGTACAGTTCTTGTATTTCCATTGTTCTTTTGTTACATCTATGATGTAACTATTGCACTCTTATAACACATACAATAGTGGATAAATAAGGGTGCACGAAATACATCATAGCTGGCTCTACTTTCTGTCGTTCTTGACATTCCAAAGTGCACATGTACCTGTCGACCGGATGTGCAAGGGGTAACCACGCTTTTGAGAACTTGCACGAGAGTCGTTCAGTGCTATTGCTGAGTTTTAGTCTCGACTTGACGAGACTATCATCACAACGTCATGGATTTCATGACGTCTGTCGTCCATCGCGTCATATTATGGGGACGTAATCTGTTATTTGCTGTTTTATTTCTCTCTTGTGATCAACATGACAAGCCGTATACATGTGTTTGAGTGTGTGTGCTCGTGCTGTCAACTAAAACAGAAGTCAAACTAGCAATCGTTAAAAAGCCAGTCAGTCCGACCAGCACTGCTCAGGCTATGCTCATGTGAAGTTACAGCGTGCCCGGTACACACGCCCTTATCGGTACATCATCGACTACGATTGTTCTCTGGACAAGCTGTTTGATGCATGTTGCGAGTATTTCTAGCTCTTCTGCGGTGCAGTAGGCCCTACAGACGATGAAGGTGTCCACGATCTCAGGTGATGCGTGTGTAATCACTGGGTATTCAGTCAAATCCGTGTAAGAGGCTTTCAACTGACGGGGACAACCAAGCCACCATTATGCACTGACTTGACATAGATCAACAGATGTGCCTTTAGAATAAGGTATGTGCAGAGGTGCCTCATCTGAACAGACAACTAAAGCTTGATGTTTCCGTCACACTTTGTCTTTTAGATCTTCATGGGATATACAGGTTACACTACACGTGATTTTGTATATGGCTTGTATTTCAGTCAAGACCCAGCGGGAATATCAAAGGGTCTCACTCGCCAGAGCCTCGTGAGTCCCTTGATATTCATCCGCTGGGTCTTGACTGAAATACAAGCCATACACAAAACCACTCGTGTTGTAACCTCTATATATTTAATTTATTGTATAGTCTTATTCGTCATGCTACAAAACCTGAAACCATCAACACAGTATGTCGCAACGTGTTGTTCTGTCTCGAATCCTGGACATGTTTGTTCTCTTGGTTTTTTTTCGTTCGTGACCCCAATCCCCCTTCTCCCTTTCCTCGCCGGATTGTTCCCTTTGCAATGCGCCGACGGCCTACGCAATACATAATTCGTTCGTTCGTTCGTTCGTTTGTTCGTTCGTACGTTCGTTCGTTCGTTCTCTCTCTCTCTCTCTCTCTCTCTCTCTCTCTCTCTCTCTCTCTCTCTCTCTCTCTCTCTCTATCTCTCTCTCTCTCTCTCTCTCTCTCTCTCTCTCTCTCTATCTCTCTCTCTCTCTCTATCTCTCTCTCTCTCTCTCTCTATCTCTCTATCTCTCTCTCTCTCTCTCTCTCTCTCTCTCTCTCTCTCTCTCTCTCTCTCTCTACCTCTCTCTCTCTCTGTCACTGAACCCCCAAACAACCAAAGGCATGATGATAACAACTAGACAGAAACGACAGAACATAATCTCCACGTTTCCCAATGTAATTGTCAATGTTGACATTTTTTCAACAGTCAACCATCATAAAGTGTTGGGAGTGACCATCGATAACAACCTGTCATGGTTACACCACATCGAACAACTTTCTAAAGTCATGCCCAAGAAAGTATACATTATCTCTTATCTAGAATTAAGCACTTCCTGAATTTGGAAGACAGGAAGTTATTCTGTAATGCCCATATCCAATCTGTTATTGATTACGCATCAATCTTATGGGATTCGGCAAGTGATAATTCACTAAAACCTATAATTAGATTACACAAACGAGCGCTGAAAGTAGTCTTATTAAAGAAAACAACCCTGAGTTAGTTAGACTACATAAACGTAGGCATTCTCCCTCTGAAGAAAAGACTTGGCTATAGTAAATGTACCCTTCTTAGCAAAATTATCACTTGATGTGTACCTGAAACTCAAAATGTACCCACAATTTACCATGAGGAATTCACACCAATTTATGAGATTGAACACTCCTATTCATCGGATTGACCTGTTTAAATCCAGTTATGTTTATTTAGGTAGCAGTCTCTGGAACTCTCTTCCGACATTCCTGCGGAAAACTACCAGCACAGGTAGTTTTAAGAGCAGATATTTGTCTTATGGAAGGAAGTCAAAGTAAATGATATGTGTCTTAAATGGTATTAATGTTTTGTATTAAATATGCCCCTCTCCTCTGTATTGGTATAATGTACACAGACCCTTTTCAAATGAAGGGACTTAAAAACCAACCACTATGTAGATGTGTGATGATTTTTGCAATGTCTTGCTTGTTTGATTGTTTTTCTTTAAATTGCAATGTATGGCTTAGAGCATGATGTTGAATAAGTGCAAGCTGCTCTATACCACTTAATTCACATCAATAAACTCGCAATTTACCTCGATGCAATGCATGGTGTGGACATAATTATGTATAATGGGTTCTCACTTTAGTAATCTGTTAAACTGTAGAATGTTAGTTTTTCTATTTGTTATCTTGTATTTTTATTTCGTTTGTGTAATTAGTCCCTCTTTAGGTCGAGGGCTAGATGTAAAAAGGCAGACCACGGCTTAATCTACTACCCTCAATAAATACAGAATTGTCATTGTCATTCTCTCTTTCTTTCTCTCTCTCTCGCTCTCGCTCTCTCTCTCTCTCTCTCTCTCTCTAGATGCCTTATTTTTACCTTTTACACGTTTCAGTAGATACATGTACTTAATTAATTTCATAACATGACTTATGTAACAATGCTACATTGTTATTATTTGCAACGTAGTTGTTCCATTGATTCCTCAGTTCACAGAATTTTTCTTTCCTCGAAGTTGCACACGTTTTTGCTTGATTGATACAGTTTTCATTATGCCTTTGACAATAATATGTCATGTTCGCTTGTATGTATATTTTTGTTTGTTTTTTTAGTCTGTTAATCGTTTGCTTGTTCATTGTTTGTTTTTATTACTTCTTTAATTGATATTCCAACATTTTTTAAACGTATTATCATTAGATTAAACCCTCCCATGGGCGAGGGCTGGATGTAAAAAAGCACCTGTTTGCTTATGCCACTACCCTCGTAAATAAAGAATTTGTCATTGTCATTGTCATTGTCATTGTCATTGTCTCTCTCTCTCTCTCTCTCTCTCTCTCTCTCTCTCTCTCTCTCTCTCTCTCTCTCTCTTTCTCTCTCTCTCTCCCTCTCTGTCGCGTGCGCGAACGCGCACGTACACACACACACACACACACACACACACACACACACACACACACACACACACACACACACATACATACACACACACACACACACACACACACACACACACACACACACACACACACACACACACACACACACACACACACACACACACACACGAACTAGCAGTTTGTCAATGTTGGTTTTCACATCTGAATATGGGGGTTCTTGTGTGTTTCAGATGATTACGAAGTTGCCGTGTTCAAAGGCCGTCAACAGGTTACGAACAGCGGGTATGGCATCGTGGTTTAACCCTTTTCGCCTCAAGAAAAAAGGGTTTGTTCTAGTCCCTGTTACCTCCTGAGGGAAACAAATTCAACCCGCATTGCTCCTAACTCGTTGTTTGGAGTTGGAGCTGCTTTGTACTCTATTTTTAAATATAGCGTTGGGCTGGACACTTGCTGAGAAGCTGTGTGGTATAAAACGTGCATGCATTGCCACCATTCCATACCACGAGCTGGCCGCTGTTTCTTTTGCATGGATATTTCTCGTTCGTCTGTTTAATGTTATCATTGATCTTGGAGAATACTACTGTCATAATAGACATCTGAAGAACATTGACAGTATTGTGAATGTGTCACTTATTTTAAGTATAATGAATAACAAGTCGCGTAAGGCGAAATTACTACATTTAGTCAAGCTGTGGAACTCACAGAATGAAACTGAACGTAGTCCGCCGCTAGCACGCTTTACTGTACCTCTCTTCGTTTTAACTTTCTGAGCGTGTTTTTAATCCAAACATATCATATCTATATGTTTTTGGAATCAGGAACCGACAAGGAATAAGATGAAATAGTTTTTAAATCGATTTCGGAAATTTAATTTTGATCATAATTTTTATATTTTTAATTTTCAGAGATTGTTTTTAATCCAAATATAACATATTTATATGTTTTTGGAATCAGGAAATGATGAAGATGAACGTAAATTTGGATCGTTTTATAAAAACAATTTTTTTTTTACAATTTTCAGATTTTTAATGACCAAAGTCATTAATTAATTTGTAAGCCACCAAGCTGAAATGCAATACCAAACCCCGGCCTTTGTCGAAGATTGCTTTGCCAAAATTTCAATCAATTTGATTGAAAAATGAGGGTGTGACAGTGCCGCCTCAACTTTTGCAAAAAGCCGGATATGACGTCATCAAAGGTACTTATCGAAAAAAGGAAAAATACTTCCGGGGATATCATTCCCAGAAACTCTCATGTCAAATTCCATAAAGATCGGTCCAGTAGTTTAGTCTGAATCGCTCTACACACACACACACACACACACACACATGCTTGTATTTGAGTCAAAATGGGGCTTTTTGCAATACATGGTGCAAATGGGTACATCACTTTCTTACCATATTTCAAACTCAAGCTTTGGCTCAAAAAGGCAGGAATGTGAGGTGAATTCATGAACAGGTCCTGGTCAAGTATTCATAAAAAACAAGCCAAGCACACACAGAAATCAAAATGGGGCGTTTTAGAAAAATGGGTTTCTAGAATTGTGAACCCATTTTGTCCTGACATGAAACACACCTACTTTTGGGTTCGTACACACATTCACAAAACACACTGACATTTGGGTTCACACATGTTATAGAAACACAGACACCTGGGTTTATACACTTCAGTCTTTTCTCTTAAAAACCTTTAAGATCCTACGCTAACGTTAGGGGTCTCCCTTGGTCCAACGTGTGTGAATGTTTTGTGTGTGGACTGTATAGTTATCTGATTTGAACATTTTGCATTATGTATGCATTTTAATGTGCAAAAAATATTCTTGTAATTAATACTGTGGTATTTGTAGAAATGATTGTATACTTTCTTTTCCATAAACCCCAAAGGATATGGGTGGATAATTGATCTGTTATCATGCAAGAACTTTGACTTTTGCCTTCTTTTTGTAGGTTTTAGATTGTGTTTGATGATGATTATTACATAAATCCTTCAGTTCACATAATAGAACCAAATGTTCCATATTTGACTAACTGAACACGAACCCGAAAAATATTTGCTTCATACCTGAAATACAAATCTTGACAACTGGCCAATATAAGGTAAGTATGTTTTTTTGTCAGGTTACTATGAACACTTTGAAAAGCAAATAGTTTTGGGATTCGTGTCCAGTTTGCAGCAGGTGTTATGTGGAAATTGTTCATAGATCTGTGTGTGGGGGAGGGGGAGGAGGAGGAAGATATAGAACCATTTGCTGCCCATTGTGATATCACACACTGAAATGAGTACAGACTGCATCCATGGTTTTTCGTGGTGTGTTTTATTCAACATAAGAAAAAAAGGTAAGTATACTGAGTACACTTGAATCGTTCAAACGGATCATGGACAATTCTGTGCTATACAGCAGTACCTCTCCTAACTCCAACAATAACAACAAACCATATGAGATTTCTTTCGTCAAAAAGTTTCATCTACTTGTGATCCATGACATTACAGTATGCTAAACAAAAAAATTAAAACAATTAAATAGAATATTTTTTTTTAAATCCTTTTCACACATAAGAGCAATCTTTCCTTGTTGACTGTTGCAAGACTGACATAAGCTTTGTTTGTTTGTTTATTTGTTGCTTAACGTCCAGCCGACTACGCAGAGCCATATCAGGACGAGGAAGGGGGGGATGAAGGGGGCCACTTGTCAAGCGATTCCTGTTTACAAATGCACTAACCCATTACTTGTGTCCCAGCAGGCTTTAGTAAAACTAAATTAATACCTACTGGAAGATTACCAGTTTCCAGTATGTTAAAATAGGCTTAACCTATCTACTGCTGGACTTACATCAGAACACTAACAGATTAAACTATACATGAATCGCGAGACAAGCGGCAAGAGAAGAGATTTTTGGAAAAAATACAGGTGAATGAGCAAGAAGGCAGAAAAAAGAAAAGAATTCATGAAGAAAAAGAGAGCATGACAGGAAAGAGGAACCAAAAATCTACCTAACAGCAAACTAGAAAGCTCCTGCGGTTCCAAAAACAGGAGGGGCCTTTAATTTCATAACCGCAGTGCCCCACTGCGGGACTGACATAAGCTGCCAAAACAGAAAATTGTAACCCCATTAATCTTCAGAAACCCTTTCTGAAAGGGTGTTCACTCACAAATAAGGCCTCACTGTTGCAAATCAAATACAAACAAAACAAAATAATAAAACAAACAAAACAAAACGATAAAACATGGCATTTCAAAATCAAAAAAACTAATATTTTTTTCAGTAAAAACTAAACCATAACATGATGAGATTCTCAAGCCAAAGCAACTACAATTTAAGTCGTGCATTTCAGTAAACATTACATTATCTCAAAGAGTGAAGAGTTGGTTGTTTTTTTACTTTCTAGGTACAATACTGCCCTTTTGTAGTAATGATCACTGATAATTTCACAGAACACGTCAAGATAGATTGAAAATCAAAACGCACACACACGTCTATTTCAACATAAGAATTGGAGGCGTAAGTTGTAACCTCATTACTTTTCAGAACCCCATTCTGTTAGGGTGTTCCCTGTTAACTTTCTTGTTGACTGATGCAAGACTGACATAAGCTGACAAAACAGGAAGTACAAGTGGCTTGGCAAAATGTATCCTGTAATAAAAATGAATCTAACCTGAAAAAAACACCACTAAAGAGTGCTAGTGTCTTGTGAATAGTAGGAAACTACCAAAAAAAGGGAAAAAAAGAAACAAACAAACAAAAAGTTACATTAAAAATAGCTTCACAGAACATAATAATAATAATAATAATAATAAATGAGCATTTATATAGCGCAACATCATAACTTTACAATTATGCTCTTTGCGCTTGACACATTTAAAATTCAAACACAGTTATACAAGCATTTACATCTACATTCATAGTCAGCAACGCTTGATTAAAAGCATACACCATCAAACATACATTACAACAGATTCTTCCACTAATAAAGTAATAAAAACATGAATAAAATAGGTAGTAAAAACAAGGAAATACCAGCTGAATACCCTTAATCAAACAGAACATGTTATTAATACTGAAAAACAGCCCTAAATGTGTATACACATTATCACATTATCACTAAAAACATAAGATTGATTGAAGTTTATTTAAAAAAAGAAACACCCATGCAAAAAAATGTCAGCATAGAAATTGGATGCATGACTGTAGTGTAACATTCTTTTTCACAAACCCATTCTGGCCGAGTGTTCACTTGAATGCACACCCTTATTGTAGCAAATCAAACAAATACACCAAAAAAACCTTAAAATAAGATTTTTGCTGACCGCTGAACACTTTAGTTACATATTTTCAAACAGCAAAGAAACATTACATAAATATAGTTAATTTTAAACAGATTTTCCCCTCACAGTATTAAGATAGGAGATTTTCCCGCCAAGACGTGTGACACAGTCCTTCAAAATAAAAAAGTGAAAATGATATTTCAGCAAAATTTTAGCTAAAATATAACACAGCGAGATGTTCAAGCCAAGTCAACTGAAATGTAAGTTTTGCATTTCAACCGTACATATCCCAAAGGGTGAAGAGTTGTGTTTTCTTTTCTTACTTTCTATGTACAATACTGCCCTTAATAAGTATTACAAATAATTTCACAGAAAAAAAGCTGGATAAAATCAAAACTGCATACTAACGTCTATTTTAACATGAAAATAGGATGCAGAAATTGTAACCCTATTATTTTTCAGAAACCCATTCTGACAGGGTGTTCACTCAAATAAATCTAATTGTAGCAAATCAAATAATAAACAAAGCAAAATGATAACACAAACAAAACAAAAATCAAAGAAACTAATATTTCAGCAAAATTCTAGCTTACAAATAACATGCTGAGATTCTCAAGGCAAAGCAACTAAAATTTAAGTCATGCATTTTAGTGAACATTACAATCATACTCTCTCATTTTTTTTTTAGTTTTTTTTTTTTTACATTAGAGACTTTAAGAAGGGCTACCACATTCATATGGTTGGCATTTTCGTGGTTGCAAAAGACACTCGGCGGGGGAACACCATGTGTCGCTAGTACAGCGGTTAAGAGGACAGAAGAATTTCGTTTCGCTGGTCGCACCGGTTCAGAAGTGTCGATCAGATAATACCAGCTGCCTCACTTCTGCTGAAACGCATCAGATACTCAGGCCACAACTCAACACATCATAAACTTTAACTGCTTCATGCATTTTTCTCCTCTAGGCGGCTTGACCAGCCGACTGAAAAGTTGAGTCGGCCTGATGTTTGGGTCGCCATCTTGAAATTTCTTTCGTCTGCTCAGTCACTCACTTACCCAATTCAAGCCTGCTTTACGGCTTTTTAAACTTGATTTCAATGATAAATCGCGCCTAAAGATGTCAGAGCATACATCGATTACACAAGGTAGGCATATTTTATGACTATTCGAATATAAAACGCGACCGAAGTCACTTTCGTCAGAATGACCAATTCTACAAATTTCGTTTCTCTTGGCGAAGCGAATTTCTGTTCGTAGAGATCGGAAGTCACGTGTACTCAAAAAGGTGTGACGTTTTACAACCGAAAATGCCAACGAAACGAATGTGGTAGTGCTTCTTAATCTCTCTATTATCCCAAAGAGTGAAGAGAAGTCTTTTTACTTTCTATGTACAAACCTGCCCTTTTGTAACAGTAATTACTTTTAATTTCTGAGAAATTAAAAATTAAAACATACACACACGCCTTGTTCAACATAAGAACTGGAGGCATAAATTGTAACCTCATCATTTTTCAGAAACCCATTCTATTAGGGTGTTCCCTGGAATACTGCCTCATTGTAGCAAATCAAATACAAAAATAACCCACTTAAAATAAGATTTTTGCCGACAGCTTAACACTTTAGCCACACTGTCAAAAACCAATCAAAGAAATAGCATAAAAAGAGCTTTTCAACAGAATTTGCCCTAATAGATAAAGATTGAATTTTTTTTTCAAATTAAGACTCCTCATTAGAGGTGTGTCACAGTCTGTCAAAATCAAATCAAAGAAAACAATATTCCAGGAAAATGCTAGATTAAATATGGCATGATGAGATTTGCAAGCCAAATCAACTTTCTTTTTTGATGTACAATGCCGTGACTTTCATAATTATTATAACATAAGAATGTAAGATTTAATAAAACCTGCAGATAGATCATTGCCGTGTGGTTACCGTCCTTGAAAATCACATTCTGAGAAAATTGCATTTGAAAGTTTGTGAAGTGTTTTGCTGCGCACAGTGAAGACAGATTGACAAACCAAGAGTATGTGTGCATGCGGGTACTTTTCACTGACATTTTCTTATACTCCAAGTGCTCTTCACAATCCCCTATCAGTCCAAAGTTGCACATATGGACATCAGACTGTTGCTATAACACTCAATGAAACATCAAGTACAATGATTATGATCAGCTGGAAAAAAGGCGTGTGGAATTTTACTTGCTACTCTTGATGTTCTCAGTTTTATCGCAGGAGCAGACATGTGGTTTCTGCTAATTCTTGTTTCCATTGCACAAAAAGTGGCCGATTTTTGATCGGAAATTGCTTCGAAGTAAGCATTATTTTTTCCAAAACTCATGGAACTTTGCCTTTAGGCAGGACGTCAGTCGGGCTTCTGCCAAAATAAACTCTAGACATAATGTTTCCCTGACAATTTCAAGGGATTCAATGATCTAGAGGGAGAAAAGAATATACATTTCTTATTGGTGAAATAGAGTCGGGATGAAATCCAAAAGATTTAGCCCAACATTTGATTCACCGGAAAATGCACCTAGTTGTTGCGTTCCTTGAATGAGAAAAGTTGGATTTTGCAACGAAGCAAATATCTAAGTCAAAATATCATTGTTTCACCAAGAATGAGATACATGAGTGGGAGATGGGTCCGAAGTTCGATTAGCAGTACTTTAGGATGTAACTGGGACAGTCAAGGTGGAGTTTATGTGAGATAAACAAGGCCTGACGTCCTACCTCTGTACCTGTTATTCAGGCGTCGTGGACTCGACATTCACACCGACCGCTAGCTTATTTTTCTTCGTTGCTCGATCTGCCGCAAGTTGTAACTTCCCCTGCCTCTTGCATGATAGACACCCGCCGAATTTATCTTTTAGAGGCCGAGTTGGGAGAAATATCGCTGTTTGAGACGTCGAACCGATTCGAAATAAGGTTCGCGTGTTTATGCGGATGTGGTGCGCGCGAATGCGCAGAACTACTTCCCGGCTGAAAGTTATTGGAAATGACCAATCAGCGAATAGATTTTCAAAGGTAAAGGTCACTTTCCAAATATGGAACATTTTGCAAGTGAAAGTAGCGTTCGCCAGCTCTTGTGTTGCGGCCGTTGAGGGACACAAACGGGCTTTATTTCCATGACTGTGACATCGTCAACAAACGGAAATTCCCGCTGAGTACGCTGCATGCAATAACTTTGACAAACTCATCGACATGTTGCTGCTGCTCTGCCATGAAAAAATCGATTTTTGTTATAAGTCTGCATATTTTTAGCATTCATTCACTTTGCAAATCATCACTTTATTGAAAAAAGAGGATGAAATTGACAAAATAAACATCATGCAGTTATTCTAGGGTGTTCAAACTGCCTAAAAATGATAAAAACCCAAATCACATCATGGGACCATTTTGGATCAAAATTCCGTGCCACCTCTGCCCTTAATCCATGTAGTGTAGTCAATTGTAGGGGTTCCATGGTGACATTGTTATCAAGATGAAAAGAAAAGTTATCTGAAAAATATGATTTATTTCTTTTCAGGTGACGATGATTACGTCCCGCAGTGGGGCACTGCGGTTATGAAATTAAAGGCCCCTACTGTTTTTGGAACCGCAGGAGCTTTCTAGTTTGCTGTTAGGTAGATTTTTGGTTCCTCTTTCATGTCATGCTCTCTTTTTCTTCATGAATTCTTTTCTTTTTTCTGCCTTCTTGCTCATTCACCTGTATTTTTTCCAAAAATCTCTTCTCTTGTCGCTTGTCTCGCGATTCATGTATAGTTTAATCTGTTAGTGTTCTGATGTAAGTCCAGCAGTAGATAGGTTAAGCCTATTTTAACATACTGGAAACTGGTAATCTTCCAGTAGGTATTAATTTAGTTTTACTAAAGCCTGCTGGGACACAAATAATGGGTTAGTGCATTTGTAAACAGGAATCGCTTGACAAGTGGCCCCCTTCATCCCCCCCTTCCTCGTCCTGATATGGCTCTACGTAGTCGGCTGGACGTTAAGCAACAAATAAACAAACAAACAAACGATGATTACGAGGATCAAGTTGGGCCTGGCGTGGAGGGTGAACGGGGCTCCAAGCTGGTGTCTGACAGGGACCCTGATGCTCCCATGGGGTCGCCTTCACGCGGCGGGAGCGTTTAAACAGAGCTACCCCACCCCTTTACTTCTCTTCTTTTGTCTTATTTCTGCCTTACCAGTCCTTTCACCTATATTTCCTTCCAAGAAAACTCTCCCTACTATTCCCTGCAGTTTTCCAATTCTTTTCTTGTTGTCTTATTTCTACCTGACCGGATCCATCACCTTTATTTCACTTACCAAAAGTCTTCTTTTCCACATCCTTATTTCTCTGCACCCCGCATGTCGTAAGAGGCGACTAACGGATTCTGTTTCTCCTTTTACCCTTGTTAAGTGGTTCTTGTATAGAATATAGTCAATGTTTGTAAAGATTTTAGTCAAGCAGTATGTAAGAAATGTTTAGTCCTTTGTACTGGAAACTTGCATTCTCCCAGTAAGGTCATATATTGTACTACGTTGCAAGCCCCTGGAGCAATTTTTTGATTAGTGCTTTTGTGAACAAGAAACACTTAACAAGTGGCTCTATCCCATCTCCCCCCTTTCCCTCGTCGCGATATAACCTTCGTGGTTGAAAACGACGTTAAACACCAAATAAAGTAAAGTAAAAGGGATCCTGATGACGACCAAGTTGTGCAGCCTGAGACTGATGAGTCTGACTCCGACTGTGATAGCGTAATGTATCCTGCCCTAGTTACACCTTGCAAACAAGACAAATCTAGAGCTGATCCTTTACATGTTGCAGAAAAAGCTCCCCAGGAAAACAAATGGGGTAAAAAACATTCATGCAAATTTTGTTCAAAAATGGTAGTAAAAATGTCGACACATTTGACAAAGGTCCATGCTCACGGAGCGGATGTGGCGGCAGTTTTGAGACTTCCCAAAGGATCCAAAGAGAGAAGGAACGGGTTTGTAAGATTGCTCAATGAGGGAGACTATAAACACAACTATGATGTGTTGGAAGGCCAGTCCGGAACAGTCATTCCAAAGTACAGAAAAGCAGGTCGCCAGGTAGGTCAACTTTCAGCCTGCAGGTTTTGCCAAGGGCTATATGCCAAGTCCCTGTTGAGTAAGCATTTGCACAACTGTCCACAAAATCCAGATCCAAGTAAGCACTTGAAGTGGGGCGAGTGTTCCAAGGTAGGATCATACATGCTTCCCATTGGAAAAGAAAAGAACAGTGCCTTCTTTCAAGCTGTTGTTGGAAGAATGAGAGATGACGCCGTCATGAGAGTCATAGCAAATGACAGTCTGATCATCAAGTTTGGTTCCAGGTTGTTCTACAAAAAAGATGTGGAAGAACATACCAGGGGCAACATCAGCAGCCGGCTGAGAGAACTAGGGCGTTGTGGTAGACTACTAATTTTTTCCCCCCAAGCATTTTTACCCATTAAAAGATCCACAGGCAAAAACATTGCACAAAAGAGTCTTTTTATGTGTTTTTGCTTGAGGCAGGTTTCATGGTATCAGGCCATTTTGATAGTCTCAGATTTGTTTAGTCTTTTAAATCCATATCTGTGAGAATCTGCTGTATTTGTTGTATTAACATGCAAACTAGTTGTTGTTTAAATACTTTTTTGAAAATAAAAGTTGAAATTTTTGATAATGTGTTTATTTATGTGCGTGTGAATGGTGGCGATCGTCAAAATACGGATGGATGAATTTACTTTTGCCACAGCATCACTAAACAAAGAACTAAATTCCAACACACACATGCACAAGTATCAATGCTGTGGTGGTTGAGAGTGCCAGAACACATTGAAATGATTGTTTTTCAACAACAATCGATATCCATAACACAAATTCTAACTTATACTAGCTCCGCAAAAAAAAATGTATGGGGATTCGGATCTGTCCGTCGGCATAGCGATATCAAGAGCATCGAAACTAATTGTGATTTCACAGGACAAAAACACAAGTTTACCTAATTTTGTATACTGTAAATACAAGTTTGTGCACCCTTGAAGTGAGTTATAATGTTGCCGAGGTCAATTTGCCCTTGATCGACGCACGGTGACCCGAGTTTCAAAGTTGCGATCCAATCCGTCTAAACAATCTAGCGATCGCCACATTTTTCTTTTCATTCAAAAACTAACCGTTTGGGGAGGAAGTGACGTCACGTTGTTTTACGTTGACGCTCGCGCTCGACAGAAAAAGACCGCAACAGTTTTTCAGTTAAAAAAATCGCAAAGTAATTACATTTTCTGAGGTTTTCTAGTGTCCGTCTAGTAACAATCGCTACTCTAGCGATCGCCACTGAGTGTTGAAGTCACATTTAACTCCATTTTCGACTGTTTTAAGAAACTATTTTGACGCTCAATCGTCACGTTTCAGTGTCGAAACACGTACTGTGCATTTGCAATCAGCCGGTGTGTCCAAACTGAAATGCGAGTGATGCCTCGATTTGTGGCGATCGCTCACGTGGTTGACGGACAGAAATACCTTCTTAGGGGGTAGGGGAACAGTTACTCCTCCATACAATAATGGTGTTCACAAATGATTGCAAACTTGTCTCTTTATAAACTGTTCAGACATGTCTTCTCTTCAATAATTTTCAGTTTTGCTCGGTTTGTTAATCAGGAGCACCCTGCAGTAAATGTTTCATCTGTGACAATGCTCGAAATGTTGACGTAATTCCAATGCCCATATCCTTCTCTTGTTATCTCATCTACCCAAAACCATTGAAGATAGAAAGACATTTATTGAACAAACTAGATGCACAACACCAGTCTTAACACGTTTTGTTCTTACATGTATATGAAAATATTGATGACGGCTGCCACACGGAAATAGAACTCATCTCCAGTGACAAGTCCCTCCAGTGTCCTCGTCGTCTGTGGTCTTGTCAGCGCGACTCCATGTCATGCGCATGGCCTCACGCTTCTCAATGATGTAGCCAGTGATGGGCAAGCCTCCGTCATCTTGAGGTGGCTTCCAGTCCAGCTGGACAGAGTCGCGGGTGATGGCCTTTGCTTCCAAAGGTCCCACTGGTTTTCCCGGTGGTCCTAGGAAAACAACATGAAAATTTCATTAAGATGAATTACAAACAACAAAAGATAACTTTGAAGCTCTAAAGGGAAGCATTATATGAGACATCATGTATGGCATAAAAAGACTTACCACAGAAACACAAACACAGAAAAGAGAATAATACATACAAATACAAAGTACAACACAAAGTACCGTATTTGATGAACTACAAGCCGCGACTTTTTTTCAAAAATAATCGCATTGCGGCTTATAAAAAGATGCGGCTAAAACGTTACCTAAACTTGAATAGCATTCACCTAATGGAAGTCGCCGCGGATTTTCATTTCGCTCGATTAGCGATTACCGGTACTTTATTAGCTCTCTACTCAAGACTCGGCGCTTTTCTCTTTCTTTCGCGAATCTTCGTTTGTCAACAAGTCGTCGTGACAAGATAGCGTACAGAGAAACATCGGATGTATCAGGATCTCGCGCGTGCGAGATTTCGTTTTTTTGTGTCTCGCGATAGTTGGAGGAGCGAGAGCCGCCATGTTGTGTTTTCGTCTGCTCGAAATGTGCGCAAAAGTCGTAAATCATCCCAAAAAAGCTTATTCCGGGCGGGACTACATGTGTGTGTTGGTTACAAATTGTGTGTGTGATATTTTTCTTCAAACTTTATCACTTTTCTTCTTTGTTTCACTTGTTTATTCTCGGAGCCGATTTTGCCAAATACCGTACTTTCGTTGCCTGGTTGTTTTGATTGATTGACACGATCTGATTATATTTTTTTCGACGGCGGCTAATATAGTGACGCGGCCTATACGTGGCTCGTCCCAATTTTTTTTTTTAAAGTCGGGGGTGCGGCTTATAAAACGGTGCGTCTTGTAATCCGTCAAATACGGTACAGTAAAACCTGTCAAATAAGGACACCCTTGGGACCAGACAAAAGTGTCCTTATTCTGCAGGTGTCCTTATTAGACAGGTGCAAGTAAACGCGACAAAGTCAAGTTGAGAGAGAGAGAGAGAGAGTACTGCACATGTACATGTACATTTATAAGAAAAACAGAAGCTGTTTAGATTAAACAGAGAAACATTTAATATTGACTGTTGTAAAACAAGTTTAAAAGCTTTTTATCATATCAACTCTATAAATTTAAATTGTTAACAAGAAGAGCAAACGCTCGATCGAGTCACTTTCGCAGTTCTGAATATTATATGAGGCATCAGATGGACAGGAAGAAATTGCTATTCACAACACAATGAGTCACGTTCACATAAAATTTGAGCCCGGTCACTTTTATAGTTTCCGAGAAAAGCCCAACGTTAAGTTGTGTGTTGCCGAACAGAAAAGGCTAGTTATCTCCCTTGTTTTTCTGATAACGTTCGTAAAAGGCTACAGATGTAAATACTTTGATGTAAAGAATAATCCTACAAAGTTTCAATCACATCCGATGAACTTTGTCAAAGATATAAAATGTCTAATTTTTCCTTTGACGCTGACCTGTGACCTTGAAAAAGGTCAAAGGTCAACGAAACCATCGTTAAAGTGTAGAGGTCATTGGAGGTCACAACTAAACAAAATATGAGCCCGATCGCTTTGATAGTTTCCGAGAAAAGTCCAACGTTAAGGTGGTGTCTACGGACGGCCGGCCGGACGGCCGGCCGGACGGCCGGACGGACGGCCGGCCGGACAGACTAACACTGACCGATTACATAGAGTCACTTTTTCTCAAGTGACTCAAAAAGTTACTGGATCTCATTCATACAACACATTCACATTCACTTCATTCTGCACTCATCAGCTTTTGAAAGAATTTGTCCAGCGTTGTCTGAGTGGACCATTGATGGCAATGTGATTCGCACGTTTGGTTGAAAACCACTCGAACACGGCGTCATTTAGCTCTTCGTATTCGGTTGTCTTCTTCGAAACCCATTTCTGGTCAGCACGTCCGTCTCCCGATTCCCACAACTTCATTATTTTTTCCCGATCGACGCTGATTTTCGAAATCTGCGTTCTCCCACACCCAAGCTCTTGTGCAATCGTTCGGCATGATTTCCCACTTTCCAGTTGTTTGACAACATTTATCCTTTGTTCTAAAGTCAGCGCATTTCTTCCTTTTCTTGAATTTGAATTTCTTGCTGCCATCTTGTTAAACACGAATCACTCTTTCGAAGAGAAGATACATTCACTCATACACTTTCACTTCCGTTCCGCCGAACACGTTCCACGCGTTGGATTGGCTGCCTTGGAACTCTAGCAGCCAATCAAATGCGTCGACTTAAAACACTCACCAAGAATAGACTCTATCAGTATTCCAAGCTCTCGTAATCTCTCGCAAACTTCAGAGCATAGCAAAGCATGCGGTACAACGATCTCGTGCGAGCTGCACAAGCCAAGGTTCGAAGTTCTCGCGATGTTCAAAGCATAACAAATAGCGTGTCTCGCGAGAGCTGCTCAGATACCGACTAATATCAACTGATCGATTTATCGTCTTCTTCGTCGATCGAACTTCCCAGCTTGCTGTGGATGTCCGTATTTAGCAGGTATATGACTTATTATGGACCCAAAATACCTGTCCGCGTCCGTAATGCCGAGGTGGCCGTAACGTACAGGTGTTTTACAGTGTAAAGCAGTCCGTGCCGAGACTGACTGTCCGTATTCTGCGAGTGTCCGCTAAGTCCAGTGACCGTATTTGACAGTTTTCACTGTACAGAGTTTCGCAAGCTGACAAACATTTTGCTTTTAAACTAAATAGACTTTTTCAACTTGAGATTGACATAAAAAAAAAAGGACACAGTGACTTACCAACAGGCCTCTTTGGTGTAACAGCATCCGACTCAAGCGGTTTGCTGGTTCCCACTTTGTTGATGGCGAAGATTCTGAAGTAGTGCTTCTTGTCTGTGGCCAGGTTCTTTGCCTTGGTCTTGGTCAAGTCACCATCAACAATGGTCACCTCTGTCCAGGTTTCCTGGTTCTGCGACACCTCAATGCGGTAGTTAAGCACAGGGGCACCGCCATCATCTCGAGGCGCACGCCAGTCAAGGACAACACTTGTTGCATCCAAGTGACTGAAGTAGACGGGTCCCGTAGGAGGTTCAGGAACAACTGGAAGATATGTTTGATAGATGGTCAATAAAATGAGTACATCATTACCAGCTATTGTGTTTTCAGCGTAGCAATAGGGCCCGATATTTAGACGAGACAAGTATAATGCCGACGAGTCGAAGACGAGTCGCATTATACTTGTTCGAGTCTAAATATCGGACCCTATTGCTACGATGAAAACACAATAGCGATTATATAGCTATTCTGACATTAAATTCTGTGTTAAAATCATGTTTTTGTCAGCAACAAGTACCAGAATGGTCCATTTCGTTGAGTGCAGACGATGGTTCCCTTTCCGCATGAAGCCACGGAAATAACCGAACATTGAAAAACCCACGGACATGTATTACGGAGAAAACTCGAGATAACCGGATGTTTAGCATTACGTCAATATGCTAGGAATCATATGACGTCATGACGTATCATGCTTGCCTACGTATATTGTATGTTCGAAAGTCTGACTTCTGTTGGGAATTCGCGTGGTGAAGACTGCGGTAAATCTGCAGATGATAAGAGAACAAGGATTGTCTCAGAAGAAACGACTAAATGTTTCAGACCAGTAACTTCATTTCAACATTGCACTATACAATGGACGTTCTATGTGACAGGAGAGTTTGCTGATTTTGTGTTAAACATTGGAGAGATCGTCTGCTAGAATCAGAGATAGGTCGCTTCAGATTGCAGCTTCTGGAAATTTGCTATCGACATTTGTAACTTAGCTTAAAAACATTCCCGAGAAGAATTTCAAGTTTGTAAAGCTGAAAAACATTCCCGAGAAGAATTTCAAGTTGTCAGTGTATGCTGTTGTCGATAGAAACATCGCCGCGTGGTGCAGATGTGTAAACCAGAACCATGCGTCGGCCATTTTACTCAATATGCTTTTGGATGCCATTTTACTCAATATGCTTTTGGATATTGAGTAAAATGGCCGACTTCGGCAGCAATATGCTTTGATGATAGGAAGAGACTATCCAATCACAGCCCCCGAATTCCCCCACGTGTTCATCAGAATAGCTATATACTGGCATAATAGCCATATCATTCAACAAAGATGTTGATTCCACTAACATTTGTATCAAAATGATTAAATATTGGAACAGCTCTACTGAAAAAAGACAACTGCTGACTTATCTTTTTTTGCTGTAAATGACATTATTGCTGTGGTGTTGTGATTGTAAACTTGTGCAGCCCAATTGAAACAGAGTAAATATTGTTGTGTTCTAATCGTAAACTTGTGTATCAATTCTTGAAATACCATGCTTATTGTATTGTCTTTGCTCCCTACATTGGACTCCATCAATCAGGACAACCATTGCAAAAATTCCACAGTTCAAAACCAAATCAAATGACATTCTCACCAGCTTCCCTTGTTGGTTTGACCAGCTCCTTCATCTCAGTTTCTGGCCCAACTCCCTCCTCATTCTCGGCAGAGACACGGAAGTAGTACTCCTGTCCAGTCACCAAGCCATCCACATCTAAAGTCGTCACTGTGCCCTTGGTGGTTCCGGCCTTAACCCATGAACCCCAGTGCTTGTCGCGACGCTCGACGATGTAGGACTTGATCGGCAGTCCTCCGTCGCTGGTAGGTGGCTTCCATTTCAGCGACACTGCTGTTTCTGTGACGTCTGTTGCTGTCAGTGATTCTGGGGCTGATGGTTTCTCTGCAGAGACAAGGAGAGATTCATTAGTTTATAGCTATGGAATTACATATTGTGTGGGCCAAAAGCAAGTTTAGAGACTTGAAAAATGATAAAATTCTGTTGTTCCAGCTATGTCTTCAACCACAGCCATTTAAAATATGTCACGAAGTCTTGGTTTTGAGCCTATTATGTAAACCTTCATGTCTTTCTTTTCCTTAAATAAACACACACAAAAACAAGAAAAGCTTGGAGTTATTAAAAGTTATCAGAATAAAAAGCATACTCACTGTAAGGACTCATTGGTGTGATGGCATGTTCCGATTCCAGAGGCTTGGACTCTCCAGCAACGTTCTCGGCCTTGACCCCGACAAGGTCCTGTCCTTCCTGCAGAAGGAGCAGGTCGCAGGTAAGACGGTCGCCAGGGACACGCTCCACCAACGTCCAGCTTGTCTTCCACGTCTCGCGCTTCTCCACAGAGTAGTGAGTGACTGGAGATCCACCGTCCTTCTCTGGTGCCTTCCAGGTGACCTTGAAGCTGGTCTTGGTCACGTCTGATATCACCAGAGGGCCTGTAGGCGGTGATGGTGGGACTGTTGAGAGAAAAGTGGGGTGGTTTAGTAAGTGTGTCACTGGTTGCCTTATCTTTTTTCAACTGACAGGTTGGGTCATGCAAAAAATATACCTGTGGAGTCAAGTAATGATTGCACATCAGAAAGCAAAATGATATTTTAAGTTTGATGTGAGAACTAGCTGTAACAACGCTAAACTGATTCAACAATGCTTGCTGACTAATCCTCAATCTACAACGTCACTGAAATTGCAATTCAACTCACAGATAGGCTTTTCCATTTTCACTGGTTTGGCTGTCTTCTGCTTTTCGCCAATGCCCACATCATTCTCTGCGGACACAGCAAAGAAGTAGTCCTTCTCTCGCTCCAGATCAGCGACAGTGCACCGAGTTCTGAAGCTCTCGACTGTGGTGACCTTCTCCCATTTGTCTGTGCCCTTCAGAGACTTCTCTATGATGTAGCGACGGACCCTGGATCCGCCATCGTTCTCTGGTGGGGTCCACTCCAAGGTCAGGCCGTCCTTGGTGATGTTCTTGATCAGCAATGACGCTGGTGCATCAGGAACACCTAAAGTTTAACAAACATTAGTCAATTTTGTATCAATATGTTTAAGACACATACGTTCAGACAAGAGACAGTAGACCAATGTTGAAAGAAAATATTACATTGGAACCTTTCTAGTAAGACCCTCCATTATCAGACATGAGACCAGCAAATGTTCAAAAAGTAGGAAAGTAAGCCGGGGTCCAGGGGCCGGATAGGCCCCTGGTGGGGTCCAGGGGCAACGCCCCGGTAGGGGGTTCAGGGGGGCTACGGAAAATGAATGCTAGAATTATAAAGGCCATTTTGGGGCCTCTCCTGATAGCAAAAAATTAGATCATGCCTTTTTAAAAAGCTATACAAACCACAAGAATAATATGTTTTAGCATTTTAAACAAAAGTGTAATTTATAACAATCACACACACACACACAAAACTGACTTGAAAACTTTCAGAACCAACACATTTTTTTCACCAAGTCCGTATTTCACCACGCAGTGGCCGTTGTCGCACCACGTGCACACGGCCTGACCGGGAATGGATATCTTGGCGATACTGTCGCCAATGAGCTGGCGCCTTTCTTTCTTGTTGATAATGACAGTCACTTCTTCTGACAGCCAGTTGGCTTTCCATTTGTTTTTCACACTTTGGTCGTCGATCGTAAGAGCTTCCACAGCCGACAAAACAATACGGAATCCAGACGCCATGATGCTACTTTTTTCACCTTCGGCGTTTGGAGATCGGCAGCCAATCAAAACAACCCGCAAACCGCCATCGGTGAATAATTAGGCCTAGGCGATACTGCTATGGGTTCACGCGAGTGCTGGGGTGTGAATGCACTGACTTCAGACGCAGACAGCTTCAGCTGAACGGTTCATACCACCACCACCACCCCCCCTTTTTTTCTCAACGAATTTGCATCGATCTCAAGAATGGTCTGTGAGCTAAGGAAAATATCGGAATTCCGATAAAATTCGGACCAGTCCCATGTCTGCATTATATGAGACTCCCTCTACTACAAGACCTGAATTGCTCACATGTTTTCTTCACAGTGTCACTAAATTCACCTCCATTATAGGACTCTCTCTCTATTAAGACCCACATTTCTCAAACTCTACTGACATATCACAATCCCTTCAGCTATTGCTCCATATTTGCAAACACTCGCAGTCCAGTTATTTCAAAGGTTTTCTTCTTATGAAAAGAGACTTTTCAAACACTTACTGAGGATCTTCTCTGGGCAGATGGGTTCTCTGGACTGCAGAGGCAGGCTCTGTCCCTCAGCGTTGACTGCGATGATCTGCAGCATGTACTGGCTGTCCGCAACAAGGCCGGTCAAGGTCACTTTGGTTTCTGTCGTCTCCTGGACGGTGGTGAAGGTGGAACGAGGGATGATGCGGGTCTGAACGATGTAGTTGGTGATGGGCGTGCCACCGTCGCTGTCCGGAGCGGTCCAAGACACATCTGCTGATTTATCTGTGACGTTGGACACGCGCAGGCCTGTTGGTGCTGATGGCACATCTGTCAAGAGAAAATTGTGTGATAAGAGTTTGAATGCTGAAGTACTGTTGGTTAAAGACCTGGGGAGCATTGAATGACAATGGGATAGTGAAAAGTTCAGTTTCACGAATGATCGCATTTTAATGATGAGGCTAGACGATCATTACAATATGTGGAAATTAAAGCATGCATGACTCTGGCAACAAAACTTCAAGGATTTTTATTTCTCTGCTGCACTTTCTCTGTTCAACTTGAAAAGAAAAATAGTATATCAAGATTATTGTTTAAGCTGCCTAAATCTAGTTTGTTTGTTTGCTTAACGCCCAGCCGACCACGAAGGGCCATATCAGGGCGGTGCTGCTTTGACATTTAACGTGCGCCTCACACAAGACAGAAGTCGCAGCACAGGCTTCATGTCTCACCCAGTCACATTATTCTGACACCGGACCAACCAGTCCTAGCACTAACCCCATAATGCCAGACGCCAGGCGGAGCAGCCACTAGATTGCCAATTTTAAAGTCTTAGGTATGACCCGGCCGGGGTTCGAACCCCGACCTCCCGATCACGGGGCGGACGCCTTACCACTAGGCCAACCGTGCCGGTTCTAAATCTAGTTAAACTTCCCTTGTTCCTATCAATACATTTTCATGCCAGGATTTAATGCTCTTCATTGAACAATACTGACATTTCTGCTTTGAGACCGAGTTAAAGTAAATCATTCCTTAACCCCAACTCACCATAAGGACTCTTGATCCTAACAGGCTTGTCCATCTCCAGAGGTGGACTGGGCCCAGCCTTGTTCTCTGCCATCACACGGAAGAAGTAGTCTGACCCAGTGGTCAAGTTCTGGATGGTGTTACTGGTCATGTCGGGACTGATCTTGTCCACACGGCTCCAGGTGGAGCGAGGGAACTCGCGCTTCTCCAGCACGTAAGCTGAAAGCGGCAAGCCTCCGTCATCCTCTGGAGCGCGCCACTCGATGGTGGCTGACGTTTTGGTGGTGCTCAGGACCTTGATGGGTCCTTGTGGTCTGGATGGTGGCTCTGGAAAAACCACAAAGGAGTGTTACTGCACTTTGGCAAGAACAGTGTGCATAAAATCAACATAACTCTGCAGAACATTTGTTTCCATTACAAAATAATTATGAGCAAATGTACAGGTTGTCAAATGCTTGTGAAAGATAAAACAGTTAAGATGCACATACAAGTTCAGTTAATGCTTGCAATTCCTGAATATCAGAGACCAGTGCAAACTAAACAAAACATCAATTCTCATAAACATGTTCGCTTTCCGTCAATGTTCTCACCGACGCCATCTTTGTTTAGCAGGCTAAAGTCGACAGCTGAATCGGCCCGTTCATGAATTTTCGGAATGAAGACACTCGGTGAAAGGGAAACTTAGTCCCAAATGGAAAGTTCATATTCGGGTCGAAGGTCCACTTCCTTCGATACGGAGGTTATGTTGTCATTATTTTATCGGAGATTTGATCTGGAAAATCGACTTTAGGGTTGTAGGTAGGACTTTACAGATCGAATCCAATGGAACCACAACAACTACTCTACCCCCCCCCCCCCCCATTTTTTCTCAACGGATTTAGACGATTCAGAAAAATGGTCCTGGGAACGAACTTTTGGGCGGAATTCCGCCAATTGGCGGAAGAATCTCATCCCTGATTTCAGCTTTGTGGCTTAAAAATTAATTAATGACTTTGGTCAAAATCTGAAAATTGTAATCAATTTTTTTTTTTTTTACATAAAACGATCCAAATTTACGTTCATCTTACTCTTCATCATTTCCTGATTTCAAAAACATATAAATATGTTATATTCGGATTAAAAACAAGCTCTGAAAATTAAAAATATAAAAATTATGATTAAAAATAAATTTCCGAATTCGATTTAAAAACAATTTCATCTTATTTCTTGTCGGTTCCTGATTCCAAAAACATAGATATGATATCTTTGGATTAAAAACACGCTCAGAAAGTTAAAACGAAGAGAGATACAGAAAAGCGTGCTATGCAGCACAGCGAAACCACTACCGCGCTAAACAGGCTCGTCAGTTTCACTGCGTTTTGCACGGCGGACTACGGTCATTGTGAAAAAATGCAGTGCGTCAAGTAATTTGAAGCCTCCCTAAAATGGGGTGTTCAAGCTAGACCTTTTTAAAGGGCAATTTCATAATAACACGATTTTAGAGGTTATCAATTTTTGCACAGAAAGAAAATCAAAATGATGTGAAAGTGAAACTTGGCACCATTACTTTGTCCAAAACAAAGCACCAATAATACAGTGAGTGTGGTTTGTGTGCATTATTCCATTCCAGTTTCCACAGCTTCACATTACTATTGCAATTTGATGCAAGCAAAGAAAAAGAAAGCTCTCAATACTAAAACCATGAATCCTTTGTTCAGATCTAGTACGGTACTTCCATAGTTGTTTGTTTCAGCTACCCCCTCCCTCTTCCCCATTGTTCAAACTTACAAAGATATTTTTTTTAATGAAATTCAAGTGCCAGAACTATGGGAGAGATCCCCCTCCCCCTCAATCTCCAGTAGAATCTTTGACCTCATGAAAAGGATTTACCAAAGAAGATTCTGACAGACGAGTGATCGCATTTGGGTACATCTGTGACTTTCTGTGCGTGTTCAACACATTTTAAAAACCATCCGAAGGCAAATCTTGTTTAAAACAACAACAACAACAACAACAACAACAACAACAACAACAACAACAACAACAACAACAACAACAACAACAACAACAACACGTTTTTGAGCGGATTGTTGAGATTCGGTGCTTGATGACGATAAAATAATTTTTCTTTGAAACTAGCATTTAATCTGAACTGAAAGGGCGAGTGGTATTCAAACTCTTAGTCCGGTGGAAATCTGGTTCAAAGTCAATAAAAACGTCAATGGAATATTGTTTCTAACACTTACTTATTGAAGGGTTAAATGTTCTTAACAATATTTTCTGTTTGAAAAACAAAAACAACAAACATGCTGAAAACGCATGAAAAGTCACAGCGCCATTTGCATTTGCCGTCTAGATAGACTACATTGACTCATTGACTCGATTGAGCGATCAGTCGCATCAGTGTGAACAGTTGCTTTTGCAATAACAGAAAGGTACATTTGAACCAAATATATATGCTAATGAACTATTAAAATACCAAAAAGACAAGGCGAATCATAAAATATATAGGTGAGGAAATGATAAAATCCTTACTTTTTTCCACACTGCTTTGAAGAGTCCATATCATTTTTGGCGGCATCAGGAAGTGACGTCATGCAGAGCGAGTCTAGAGAGTGACTTCCCCATAACCAGGAAAAAACCGATTCGAAACACACTTCGGTGTGTGAAATCCGTAAACACAGCTAACCGGAAAAAATGTCAAAATGAGACATCCTGTTCAAATCAATTTTTTTGATGATAAAATAAGATTTCCTGCATTGTACATGCTTTGAAAAAAATGGGTTCCTAAAATGAGACCCCATTTTTTTTCAGAGCCCCATTTCAAGAGGATGTTAACTGCTCTGTGACCTCACTTTGACACGATTACAAGCACACACATACACACACACACGCACACACACTCACACACACACACACATACACACACACACACTCAAAACTTGACTTTAATGTAAAAAGTCAGATACAGACGCGCCTATCTTATGCTACACATACAAGTAGTACTGGTTCATCACTTGATTATTGCTGCTTAATAATAAAGCTTGCAATGATTACATACAGACTTAGAAACAAACATGGCCCTACCCCCTCCCCCGATCACACTCACAACCCCCGCTTTGTTCTCCCTAGCGCGTAGCCATGTTTTATAATATGTATTACACAACAGTACTCGTTTCAAACAGGAAAGCTATCAACTTCAAATGTTATTTACGGAAGCAATGTGCGATAATTCGAATTGTATTGGCAATAAAGACTTCTTTGTTCTGCTGATAATGTTATGCCAACTCCTTGTGCGTGTGTGTGTGTGTGTGCTTGTATGTTTGTGTGTGTGTGTGTGTGTGTGTGTGTGTGTCGCTCTCTCTCTCTCTCTCTCTCTCTCTCTCTCTCTCTCTCTCTCTCTCTCTCTCTCTCTCTCTCTCTCTCTTTCTCTCTCTCTCTCTCTCTCTCTCTCTTTCTGTCTGTCTCTCTCTCTCTCACACACACACACACACACACACACACACACACACACACACACACACACACACACACACGATGCTCAACGCATACGATTAAACAGTACTGATCTCAATTAAATACACTACTACTAACGAAAAGCACGAAGCATACACAATGAGGCGTTTGAACGGGAAGCTTGTCCTACTCCAAACAGGCTGAGTGAGTTTCATAGTTTAAATATGACAAGTGTAGTGCATTGAATGCAAACCGGTTCGTGTAAATATCGGTGTCGTTGATCCACAGTTTAAAACCGTTGAATAATTTCGAAGGAAAGTACAACAGTTAATACTTCCTGAGAAATGTTTTTGTTCAAATGTGTTTCCTATTTTTCAGAATAGACATTTGACTTACTTTAAACAATTTGTGATTTCATGATTCACACGCTCAAGGTCGCATTGTGAAAGAGGAGAACAAGAAAAGTAGAAAACGCTAACACTGCACACGTTTCTCCCGTCAAAAGCAGACTGCCTTTATTGCGTTGCAAGTTACTTGCGAGGACCATGAATGTCCTTCTTTGTTGTTTCTTTGCGTTAATATATTCTGCGTTTTGTAACCCTTTCTCTGATCACTGTCAGTCAGTCAATATGGGATACTCAGAATAAGACAGGTTCCGCTGTGCGAATTGCTTTGCCGAGAGGCCTGGTTCAAGTTCAAGTCAAGTTTTATTCCGATAAAACCCCGTGAGGGTACATGGAAAATCAAAAAAACACAATAAAAACACATTTCATTCAACACCGAATAAAAGGAACTAAAACAAAAAGAAATCAGACTATGTACAGAAAAGGGAGTTGAGGGGTGAGGGAGAGCAAAAACAATACAAGAAACAATTCAACAATAATAATAATAAATAATAATAATAATAATAATAATTGTCAGTAAGTACTGGTGTCACATGACTGATGTGAACCAGTTGATTGGCTAATGGCAATGCGCTAAAACTGTTAGCGCACTCTTGGAGTGCGCTAACTTTTCCACAGAGCGTATTCTTGCGCCCTTTGCCTAAGCAAGACTGTGCTCTCATCCTCAGAATTAATTAATGACATGTAGCTTATATTCTCCACAATACCAAATGACCATAAATTCCCTGCTTCTCAATTAAAGCAGAAGTGGGTTTTTTTCTGACAGATTGCATGTGCCTGTGCCAGTGCCAGTGATCTAAAATATATAGAAGCCGCTGTGTTTCATCTAATTTTCGCCGACTTGCATAGATTCTTCTCATATGCCGTGTTAGTGGCATGTAGCTTATCATCCACATTACCAAATGATGAGTTAGTATACAATTCCCAGCGGCTAACAGAAAACACAAGTGTTATTCCGATAACGTACCAGCTAGACCAGTTTGGAAGACTGACTCGATCTACTCTGTAGCAGACAACACAGAAATACGACTACATCAGTTCAGTAAATGAATGGTTTCAGAATTATTATTTCAAAGCAAGAACAATCGTAATCGAAAACGTGTAAGGTTCAGAACGTTCTTACCATAATATAAGATTTATTAGCAGCCTACCTCATGCGTACAGACTCAGTGCAGACTGCAGTCGTTCCATTGCCCAGGTTGGCAGGTAGCCTAGCAGACGACATTAACCCCGCTCAGCAAATTAACATGTTGGGCAAATGTGAACGAAAAAACGATGGGGATATAATACGTGTAGGGTTCAGAGCATTCTTACCGTTCATATTTAGTACCAGACTCCCCGATGAGCGAGAAATATGCCACATTTGTTTTGAAAATGTGCGAACCGTCGAGTCCCGCTTTGAGTCAATTCAAGGGGAGTCACTCCGCACAGTCAATCCGTCGAAGCTCGACTGGAGGTTTCGAATCGCAAATAATGAAGAGCCTTTCTCCGAGTTCAAATGAGGTCTCTCTGAAAGATCATCACTGTTTAGATTAACGCTACACTGGAATTTACCAACAGAAATTAAAATGCGTGTGACGAAAGCACGACACACTTGTGACACCGGCCCACACAAAAGTAGATCTTTACTGTGCACGACCTGACCACACAAGTTATGCCTATTCAAATGCGCGTTGCAAAATGTGCATTTGGAATCTTCTTTTTTCTATGGCGGTACTGACAATATCGTTATTGAAACAATCCCAGTGCACTAAGGGATTTATAGAGCAAATCTCGAAAATAATTATTGAACTCAGCGCTATGCGCTTCGTTCAATAATGAATTTTCTCGATTTGCTCTATAAATCCCTTAGTGCACTGGGATGTCTCAATAACTTAAATAATAATAATAATAATAATAATAATAAAACACACAAAGTAATTACATACATTTCTTTACTATGGGAAATGGGGGGAAGGGGGAGGGGGGTGATGGGTGAGTTAACATAAGGACAAAAATACTATTACAAACAACACAAAACAGATAACGGAGTATAAAGCTAAAAGAGAATTAAATTTTACTCGCTTCTCAAACAGTCCATGACAAGTGTCATGAACTTTGCGAGTTTTAGCAATAAACTCTTTTTTGTAGTGGAAAAAAGCTCTCTGAATTTAACTGAATTGGGGCGGGCATAATAATAGCACCGTAACAACTGTTTTCTATAATTGGTAAAAAAAGGACATACAAAAATATAATGGAACTCGTCCCCAAGGTCACCTGATGAACATTTGTGACAGATTCTGTCTTGTCTGGGAATACTTGGTAAGCCAAGCAGGGTAGTGGGTCCGTTAGCGGGTTGCATGAAACACGGTTTTTGGAAAATATGTCGGGATCTTTACATAGTTTAGGTTGCAAATAAGAACATAAAAGTTTGGCAAAAGTATACCTAATTTAATGTACAGTTACTTGAGTCCGAAGATCCTTTGTGTTAATTTCTTCTTCAAAAAGACACATTGAAATGAGTAGAATGTTACCCCCTTTCAAGGCCTCTTGTTAAAAAAAAAACCGCAGGTCGGTTTGTTGTCATAAATATGTGGTGTACTACCTGTCTCGTGACACTCGTGCTGCCATTGCCTCCAGGTATTCTTAACAATTGAGCGGTCGCTAACAGCTTAAATGCACAGTCCTTCCCAACTGATCGTTATGGTCACTATATGAGATCTGCAACGGCTTTCACATAGGATAAACCATCTCTTGACTTGGACACATACCGATAAATAACATCCTGACTGCTTCTTAAGGCTGGATTTGTTTAGGAGGGGACTGTGTGGCTTTTGTTAATGCATACACAATCTTGCTCTGCACAGCCAAGCACCCAGAATGTTGATTCCTGGTATTTGTCAAAGCGGAGGAATGGTCTTAGCCCAAGTAAATGCATGGTTCGTTTTGAAATAGTGAATACAATCGCCGGTTAACACGGAAAGGACAGTACATTTCAAAGGACGTATCGATGCATGGATAACACAACATAAAATCCAAAAACAAAGAGACTGCCAACGTTCCAAAATTCAGAATTAAAAAAAAACCAAGAAATGTAAGTTGTTGGAACGTTGTTATTGACAACATTACGTTACAGTCACAAATATGTGGACCCAACGGTCTTTTAAGTGAACAGACAAACAATATCACACCCAACTTTTATTCATGAAATTCAGTATTCGGCCTATTTCATTCGCTCGGCTTCATACAGACAAATGGTTGTTACAAAAACTGACAAAGTTTCATGCGAGTAAAACCACTGACGGACATTTGCTAGCCATGTAAACACATAAGAAAAACATGGAACGTGCAGGCTGTTTGCAATTGACAGCGGTTATCGCGGAATGCCTCTCAAGACATGCTGCGGTCACGGATAACTGGACCTGGCTGTCGCATTGCAATCCTCCCGAAAAATGTGATCTGTTTACAGGACTAGGAAACGTAAACTAGTGATTGTATTAAAATGACACTTTGGCAGTATTTGTAACATTTATTTGTTTGTATGCTTGCAAAGTCACAATATTTTTGGATGTAAACCTTTAAACCTATGACACTTTTCAAACATGTTCCGAAAGATTGCTTAGCATCTCCGTACGTCTCGTCTTTAGACTTGAGATCTTGACAGTTTCGAATCAACCCATTCAGGCGTTTCAGGAATATAGCACTTTTTGTCATGGTACCCATCAAAATGGACGCAAAACATCGCGTTTTCTACTGCTCATGCGCTTCACACCGGCATCAGTAGAAATAACATAACACAAGAGATACGCAAGATAGCAAAACAAAGCAACCTGTTCTGAATAACAAAACAAAAAATGAATTTGGCTTTCTCCTCGTTTTAAGCATTGCCAAGTTAAGCCTATTCTGAATTTGTATCGATTTTTTAATTGATACCTGAACGTTATATATGGCGTTATTTCCGGAGAGTGTGTCATTCTTACCGATCGATAGAGAATAGACACATGAACTAACTTCCGTCCTGAACGTTCCAGGGCGTTCTTTCTGAAAAGTTCATCACTCTTTCCGAACGATCGAGATTAGACACATAATCTAACTTCCGTCCAGAACGTTCTGTAGAGCATTCTTTCCAGAAAGTTCGTCACTCTAGAGGAACGATTGAGAATAGAAACATGTGTTCCTGGTTTTAGAGCAAGGACACAGTCGGGACGCTATAGGGGAGTGCTGTGTTATCATAATATCACATACTGAAACACAGTTTGCTCCTCTCTCTGTATTATAGTGAGTGTATACATATCACAAGTAGGTAAATATACAAAATTTGCTCTATCTAATGCCAAGCATGACTTGCTCTGAAAGAAACTATCATTTTTACATTTAGTCAAGTTTTGACTAAATGTTTTAACGTAGAGGGGGGAATCGAGACGAGGGTCGTGGTGTATGTGCGTGCGTGTGTGTGTGTGTGTGTGTGTGTGTGTGTGTGTGTGTGTAGAGCGATTCAGACTAAACTACTGGACCGATCTTTATGAAATTTGACATGAGAGTTCCTGGGTATGAAATCCCCATACGTTTTTTTCATTTTTGGGATAAATGTCTTTGATGACGTCATATCCGGCTTTTTGTGAAAGTTGAGGCGGCACTGTCACGCCCTCATTTTTCAACCAAATTGGTTGAAATTTTGGTCAAGTAATCTTCGACGAAGCCCGGACTTCGGTATTGCATTTCAGCTGGGTGGCTTAAACATTACTTAATGACTTTGGTCATTAAAAAACTGAAAATTGTAAAAAAAAAACATTTTTATAAAACGATCCAAATTTACATTCATCTTATGCTCCATCATTTGCTGATTCCAAAAACATATAAATATGTTATATTTGGATTAAAAACAAGCTCTGAAAATTAAATATATAAAAATTAATATGAAAATTAAATTTTCGAAATCAATTTAAAAACACTTTCATCTTATTCCTTGTCGGTTCCTGATTCCAAAAACATATAGATATATGTTTGGATTAAAAACACGCTCAGAAAGTTAAAACAAAGAGAGGTACAGAAAAGCGTGCTATCCTTCTCAGCGCAAGTACTACCCCGCTCTTCTTGTCAATTTCACTGCGGTGGACTGACGATGCTGCGAGTATACGGTCTTGCTGCGTTGCATTGCGTTCAGTTTCATTCTGTGAGTTCGACAGCTACTTGACTAAATGTTGTATTTTCGCCTTACGCGACTTGTTATATTGTGCCGTTCCTTTGTGATTTGCTTGTAATATCTTGCTACTTAGATACTTTAATCATATTGTTGTAGTTGCTTCAACGCAAAGAAGTCAACCGGACATCAACATCAAATGCAACGCCCTATTGTTCTTCATCACTGAACAAATACAGCTTGTCTTCTGCACACTATCCTTTTATATATTCATTGTCCGTGTCGGTACACACAATGTTAACTTCGGCAAGACGTCGACTCATAAAGACCTAAGCATATTTCTTCATTTTAAGAGTTCTTGAAATGGCGATTGTCAACCTAGGGACAGTTGTAGTCCTTTTACTTGTGTCAATGAAGCAAGCTGAAACTGCAGAAAACAGTAAGTACTTAAATTATAAACACTGGCCTATGAACAATTGACTAAACAATAATACGATAATTCAGTGTAGCATCCAAAAACAGAGAAATGAGCCCCAAAGCGTATTATGTACACTTTTTTCATGTCGCTTACATTGTAACAAACAATCCACAGAAACGTGGGTGGGGTGGGTTGGGGGGGGGGGGTTGTTTGATGTATCAAGACTTTAACAAAAGCAATCAAAAATATAACATTAACGAAAGTGACAACAAAAACAACAATATAACAAGATAATGGGGAACAAGAAAAAAGAAAACCGACAAAAAACGCGATTTGAAATTATAAAACGGTTGATAAACTACACCTCAAAACCGTTGCAATGGATGTATTCATGTAATGCTCTGTTGTTTGACTTATTTGGAATATTCTTGTTGGTATTGTTTAACAAGTAAATGTCAGTCGCAGTAAGTCTGCATGCCTGTCAAACAATACGTTACCTGTAAATACTTGATTGTCTCTTTATCTCAATGAACCACTGATTAAAAGTTATAGTGTGAAAGAGTTCGCTGACTCCCTTTTGCATTTCGATAACTGTTGAGGAAGTCTAATTGCAAACATGTGATAGCAAACATGTTGTGTTATTATCCGACAGATGGTTGCTTTACCTTTCCTGGCCTGCCTACAAGCCTCAATCTCACTGCAGTGGAAAACGAGACCATCACCATACCTTTCGAGCTAAGACGCAACTCTGTAGGCTTTGCAAACGGAGAGGAACCCAAATCTATCTACATATCCAGACCCACCAAGACAGATTTCTGTGTGCTAAGCGTTGACACAGCTGGGATATGCCGTGCCCTGCACAATGAGGATCACTGTCAATGCCCCGGAGATGGGAACCCAAACTTCCTGTTCACTACCACTGTGACACAAGATGACCACGGTACCTGGACTTGGAGAGTTGGAAATGATCAGTCTCGCTGGACAGAAGTTATCATTGAAGTACAGCGTAAGGGTGGGTTGTTGTCTTTGTTTTTGTTGTTGTTTTTGTTGTTGTTGTTGTTGGTGTTGTTGTTGTTGTTGGTGGTGGTGGTGGTGGTGTTGTTGGTGTTGTTGTTGTTGTTGTTGGTGGTGGTGGTGTTGTTGTTGTGTTGTTGTTGTTGTTGTGTTTGTTGTGTTTGTTGATTGTTGTTGTTGTTGTTGTTGTTGTTGTTGTTGTTGTTGTTGTATTTGTTGGTTGTTGTTGTTGTTGTTGTGTTGGTGGTGGCTGTTGTTGTTGTTGTTGTTGGTGTTGTTGTTGTTGTGTTGGTGGTGGTGGTGATGGTGGTGGTGGTGGTGTTGTTGATGTTGTTGTTGTTGTTGTTGGTTGCTGTAGTTGTGTTGGTGGTGGTTGTGGTGGGGGTGGTGGTGTTGTCGGTGTTGTTGTTTTTGTTGTTGTAGTTGTCATTGTTCTGCACGGCTGTTCCTAGCTTGTGCTTTATTGTGAGTTAAACATAGCCCAGCAGAGAGAATAGTTTGGCTACCAACAGCTGCAGCCAGCACACTGTTAAGCTCGCTTGCCTGTTATACCCAGCTGCTTCCGCGCTATACTGGAAGATTGGCCTTCTCTGTGCGATAGCACTGATAGAGCAACTTGCTGCTGTGTTATCTCTGCTGTGGAGAAGGCTGGGTGATAAAAATAGCCTGCAGCTGAAGTAGCAGAAATGAAGCACTGGGAATAGCTGTGTGTTGTTGTTGTTCTTTGCATTACTATTAATGTTGCAAACAGTCAATGCTAACATGTGCGCTTTACATTTTATTTGTATAAGAAAAAGACTTTAAAGAACGCCATTATTAAAACACCTGGGCAATGCTTATTTTTCTAAGTTGATATGGTGAATTGTTTGACAAAGCTGTCAGATAAATAGATGAATCAAACATTTGTTTTCCTTCGTATTGAGTGGGGCCTTTTCAAAGTCGGGTAGTTTGTATTGATTGCAGTTTTGGGAGAAATGTCTTTGCTTTGACCAGATGCTCCAGTCATGGGTGTTCTTCCTATTGAAACAGTTCCACGCTAATTTAAAAACAAATATAAAACGCTAAAACGTTATTGATCCTTTTAGAAAACGGGGTAGAGAATACGGAAAGTACGCTTTCGAACAATGACTCCAATGGTGCAACGAAAGAAGGTTCTGACGAAGAAAGCTTTCCTGGTGGTCTGGCAACATTCGGAGGAGTGTTTGTCGGAGTGAATGTAGTCACTGTCATCGTTGTGGCTACAATCGTCTATGTGCTGCGAGGCAGGCGTGAAAGAAAAAGTAGGTCGTAAACGTGTGTTTATACTTGTGGGCATATGTATATACAAATGTGTGTGTGTGTGTGTGTGTGTGTGTGTGTGTGTGTGTGTGTGTGTGTGTGTGTGTGTGTGTGTGTGTGTGTGTGTGTGTGTGTGTGAGCGCGCGTGTTTTTTGTATCCTTTCAACATGGATCTTGTTATCCTACTTTTATTTTGTTATCCTGTATTGTTTTCTTGTCACTATTCTCGTTCCTAATGCGCTCGATTTCCAGTGTCCCTAATTTATGATCAACATATTCAAATCTTACCTCAGTCCTTCTTGTTCAACTCGCTGCCTTTTTAATTTTCGCCGAACATGTCAACATAAAAATGTAAAGGAATCTTCAGAACTGACTTGTACCACTTGTCCATGCAGGGAGAAACCGTGACAGTGATCTGCCTCCTCCAGCCAAGACAACAGCAGGGAGAGAGACAAGCCAGCAAGCTGAACCAGTTGCCATGGATACCCCCACAGACTGCTACATACCAGGAATACCAGAGTCGAGGAACTACGAACAGACTGCTGCTACGTTTGGATCTGTTGGCAACAGTATGTTGAAATCACCTCAACCACCAGAACAGTTTGATGCTATGAAACCATGAACGTATTTGAAATATTGTCAGCATCATTCCAATAAATCAGTTAAGCATGGTAAATTGGGCGGTCATTCAATCTCTAACTAAATTGAGGGGTTAAATGGGGCGGGGATGTAGCTCAGTCGGTAGCGCGCTGGATTTGTATCCAGTTGGCCGCTGTCAGCGTGAGTTCGTCTCCTAGTTCGGCGAGAGATTTATTTCTCAGAGTCAACTTTGCGTGCAGACTCTCCTCGGTGTCCGAACACCCCCGTGTGTACATGCAAGCACAAGACCAAGTGGGTTATTGAAACACGAAAATACCCAGCATGCTTCCTCCGAAAACGGCCTATGACTGCCTAAATGGCGGGGTAAAAAACGGTCATACACGTAAAATTCCACTCGTGCAAAAAACCACGAGTGTACGTGGGAGTTTCAGCCCACGAACGCAGAAGAAGAAGAAGAGGGGTTAAATATTTCTATATATATATAGTACGTGTTTGTTCTTCTCAAAAATGCAAACACACACACACACACACACACGCACACACACACGCACGTGCGCACGCACGCACACACACACACACACATACACACACATACACACACACACACACACACACACACACACACACACACACACGTGTAATACATCGCAATTCTAACTCTCGTGATTTGTTTGCATCTGACCTGGGTTGGTAATTGTGTGTTTCAGATGATTATGAAAATGCAGTGTTCAAAGGCCGTCAACAAGTTACGAACAGCGGGTATGGAATGGTGTTCTAGCCATTTAAGCTTAAAAAACCCAGGGTTTGTTTAGTTCCTGTTGCCCCCACAGGAAAACAGTTCAAACCGCGTTGCTCCAACCTCGTCGTTTGGATTTTTTTCTTTCTTCTCAATGTTTGAATATAGTGTTGGGCTGGGCACTTTTCAAGAAACTGCTTGGTTTAAAACGTGCATGCTCCAGTAAGATTCAGTTACACGAGCTGGCCGCTGTCTCTTTTGCATGGATATTTATTCTTCGTTTATTTTATTTTGTAAACGATCCTCGAAACTACTACTAGTATGATAAATATCTATAGAACATTGATAATATGTCGTTACTTGTTCACTTCTTTTCGTGAAACAACCAATGGGCAAATACGCGTCTATTGTTTCTTGAAAAATCAAGTAGTAGTTATTTACAATTAATCATGACTACTTCATAATATTTATTGTTCGTTTATTTTATTTTGTAAGCGATCCTCAAAACTACTACTGGTATGATACATATCTATAGAACATTGATGATATGTCGTTACTTGTTCACTTCCTTTCGTAAAAAAAAACAATGGGCAAATACGCGTCTATTGTTTCTTGAAAAATCAAGTAGTAGTTATTTACAATTAATCATGACTACTTCATAATCCTACCAAAATTACTAAGGCATTAACATGACCCCCTTCCTCCTTCACACGCACACAATCCCCGTCCCATTCTCTTTAATGCGTAGTTGTGTTTTACAATATGTATAACAAAAATAGTTATTGACTCAAACAGGAAAAGTGTTTACTTCAAATGCCGTGTACTGAAACAATGTGCGCAAGATCGAATTGTTTTTGGCAATAAAGTATTCTTTGTTCTAGTAACCAGTCTGCGTGTGTGTGTGTGTGTGTGTGTGTGTGTGTGTGTGTGTGTGTGTGTGTGTGTGTGTGTGTGTGTGTGTGTGTGTGTGTGTGTGTGTGTGTGTGTGTGTGTGTGTGTGTTTGTGTGCATACATTTATACACGAGGACACAAAAACACCTCTCTCCCTCTATCTCTCTCTATGTGCATTAAATGCAAACCCATGTTGTGTAAATGTCGGTGACCTTGACCTACCTTTCAAAATGTTGTATAATTTCCAAAGCAAGCACACATATTAATGATTCCTGAGAAATGTTCTTTAAAATGTGTGTCCTCGTTTCTCAAAAGACTGATCCCATGATTCATACTCACAAGGTCGCACTGTGAGAAAAGAAAACGAAAAAGAAAAGGAGAAAACGCTGACGCTCCACCCGTAGCTTCTTTCATACACAGACTGTCGTTGTTCAAGCGTTGCATGTGTATCTCGAGGACCATGAATGGCCTTCTTTGTTGTTTCTTTGCGCAATGATATTCCGCGTTTGGTAACCCTTTCCTTGATCACTGTAGGCCTTTCAAAATAGGATAATCAGAATAAGATTGGTATCGCTGCGCACATCTCTTTGCTGAAAGGCCTGGTAAGCCAAGCAGTGTAGCTAAGTTTTGAGTGGAATAAATGTCGTTAGACATGCTGAGACATGTCTCGTAATAGTATAAATGAATATTCCACATCGAGAATCAGATTAAAAGAGAGGAGATAACCTTGCAAGGCTTAGACATTCGACCTGGTTGCTGCCACGTAATTGCGCTTGCGCTTCTTAAAGTCAATGTAAAAATACAAACTGTGTGCTCTTAGTCGTATACAGGGATTATACAACATGATTTTCAGAATTACTAATATATGTAGATACACCATTGAATCAGCGAACACATAAGTAGGTAAGGTGACTATGTATGTCATTCCCCATGCCAACTTTCACGCAAATCGGCAAATTAACAGAGTTAAACAAAAAGTGTCAAGGACAGACAGATGAGCAACAAAGAACATAACACAGGCATTTTTGTTATACAACATATCCCCTCCGCCTCCCCCCCCAACCCCCACCCCCCCCCCGAAACCCACCCACTCAAATACAAGATGTTCAACTTTCGTTGGAGAGATAAAGATAAAATCATGACTTGTAAAAGACATGAGCGATTTAGAACCTTTGGTTGCTGGTAATAACATTGAATAGTTTCAAACAGGGAGACTGCCGCGTTAACCGAGAAAGGAAACAAGCTTGCCACACGAAGCCATATGTTTTGACGGGACCTTCATTCCTTCCAGAACGTTCTTGAGCATTTTTTCCGGAAAGTGTGTCACTCTTCTCGAGCGATCGAGAATAGACAGAGGATCTAACTTCCGTCCTGAACGTTCCAGGGCGTTCTTTCTGGAAAGTGTGTCACTCTTTCCGAACGATCGAGAATAGACACATTATCTTACTTACTTCCTTTAAGAACGTTATAGAGCGTTCTTTCTGAATTGTTCAACTCAACTCAACTCAACTCAACTCAAATTTTATTGGCTTCAATTTTCACATTGAAGAATTTGTCTTGCGCTTGGGATTAAGACATAGGCAGAAAGTAAGAGTATAACATATAAAAACGGCATTCATATCGCATTTCATGTATCACACACAGTAATCACTAGTATAGGCCTAGGCCTACAGATATCACATTTGTCCCTGTATCACACATGCAAATTAATAGTATCACATTTTCCACGTATCACACACAATATATACATTACATAACATACAGCAAGTTTCCATCACTCTTCCCGAACGTTTCAGAGCTAGAAATCAGTCGGGACGCAATAGGAGGAGCTGAAACACAGTTTGCTCCAACACATCACAAGTAGTAAAATATGCTAACTATGCTGTATCTAATGTCAACATGACGTGCTCTGAACGAAACTATCATTTATGCGTGTGTTTTCAGTTCAAAGTATGTCCATTTATCATTGGAATTATATTGTGCCGTTCCTTTGTGATATGCTTGTAATGTATAGCTACTTCGACCATTTAATCATGTTGTTGGTGTTGCTTCAAAGCAAAGGAGTCAACCGGAAAATAACATCAAAAACAATGCCCTATTGTTATTCATCACTAAACAAATACAGCTTTTGTTCTGCACACTATCATTATAAATACTGATTGTCCATGTCGGTACACACTATTTAACTTTCGGCAAGAAGTCGACACATTAAGACGTAACCATATTTCTTCAAGAGGGATTCATTTTAAGAGTTCTTGAGATGGCAAATGTCAACCTAGGGAAAATGTTACTCCTTTTACTTGCGTCAATGAAGCAAGCTGAAACTGCAGAAAACAGTAAGTACTGAGAGTATACACCCTGACCAATGAACAACGAATAAACAATAAAAAGATAATTCAATGTAGTATCCAAAAACAGAGAAATTAGCCACAAAGCATAGTATGTGAACTTTCCTCATTTCGCTTAAGCCTGTTTTACACTGTGCCGAATATCCTAACGAATATGAACATGTTGTATTCGGCCAATATAGAGACGAATGGACAGGAAAAAAAGGAAGAAAATCGAAGGCTTACGAATCCTTGCGAATGTCAAACGAATGGTTGCGACTGCTTGCGAATTGTCTACCGATCATTGCGATTGTATACGAATCCATATTCGGATCTATTACGAACGTTGCGAGTGGCCTTGCGAGTGTTGCGAGTGCTTGCAAACATTTTACGAATAAAACGAGTATGCAATTCGCACTGTTTGTAATGTTGCTTTTACACTCTGGCGAATTGCCCTTGCGAATAGAATTCGCCAATAACTCGTAATGATCGGGACATGGTCGCAAGACATTCGTAAATGTTCTTAACCATTCGCCACCATTCGTCTTTTTTTGCGAACATTAGCAACATGCTCCTAATAATCGCAAGGAAGTCATATTCTGAATGTTTCGCAACGTACTCGTAAGTATTCGCAAAGCATTCGTATCATCGTAAAGGTATGCGTAGCGCTTGCAAGCATTCGTGAGAATTTTATTCGTGCACATTTTGCCAACATCTTGCGAATGATTGCGAATTCATTACGAATTTCTCAGGAATGTTTTGACCATTTCATCCCAATTCATAAGAATGTTGCGAAAGCCTTACGAATGCTTGCGAGTGACTGCAATTGCTTGCGAATGTTTTAAAAACAATAAGACTATCTTGCAAACGTCTTGCAACTATGTATTTTCAATGATCGGTACACATTCGCAAGCACTCGCAACCATTCGTAAGACATTCGCAAGGATTGGTAAGGCTTCCAATTTTGTATATTATTCATGTCCATGTGTCTATTTGTTTGCCGAATACAACATGTTCATATTCGCAAGGATATTCGGCACAATGTAAAGACAGGCATAACGAATGGTTGCGAATGGCTTGCTAGCGCCACGAATACATTGCGATGATTACAAATGTCTTGCGAGTACTGTACTAACGAGTACGTTGCGAAAAAAATAGCAATATGACTTCCTTGCGAATATTACCGTAAAGTACCTTGTAAGCGCCCACCCCCCCCCCCCCCCCCCTTGTGCACCAATTCCGACCCAAAGTAGGGGGTGGGCGCTTACTAGGTACTACACCCTATGCACGAGCAGTTTTCAGTAAGTAATGTGATCTTTAATCACTTCGTAATCATATTTTCTTTCTTTTTACATTTAGTCAAGTTTTGACTAAATGTTTTAACGTAGAGGGGGAATCGAGACGAGGGTCGTGGTGTATGTGTGTGTGTGTATGTGTGTGTGTATGTGTGTGTGTTTGTGTGTGTGTGTTTGTGTGTGTGTGTGTGTGTGTGTGTGTGTGTGTGTGTGTGTCTGTCTGTCTGTCTGTGCGTGTGTGTGTGTAGAGCGATTCAGACTAAACTACAATACCGATCTTTATGAAATTTTCCATTAAAGTTCCTGGGAATGATATCCCCGGATTTGTTTTTCTTTTTTTTGATAAATGTCTTTTATGACGTCATATCCGGCTTTTTGTAAAAGTTGAGGCGGAACTGTCACACCCTCATTTTTCAATCAAATTGATTGACGTTTTGGCCAAGCAATCTTCGACGAAGGCCGGACTTCGGTATTGCATTTCAGCTTGAAGGCTTAAAAATTAATTAATGGCTTTGGTCATTAAAAATCTGAAAATTGTAAAAAAAAAATTTTTTACAAAACTATCCAAATTTACGTTCATCTTATTCTTCAACATTTCCTGATTCCAAAAACATATAGGCTAATATGTTATATTTGGATTAAAAACAAGCTCTAAAAATTAAAAATATAAAAATTAATATGATCAACATTAAATTTTCGATATCAATTTAAAACACGTTCATCTTATTCCTTGTCGGTTCCTGATTCCAAAAACATATAGATATGATATGTTTGGATTAAAAACACGCTCAGAAAGTTAAAACGAAGAGAGGTACAGAAAAGCGTGCTATGAAGCACAGCGCAACCGCTTCCGCGCCAAACAGGCTCGTCACTTTCACCGCCTTTTGCACTAGCGGCGGACTACGTTCAGTTTCATTCTGTGAGTTCCACAGCTTGACTAAATGTAGTAATTTCGCCTTACGCGACTTGTTTCATCTTCCATTGTTTTTCTTGTTCGTATTGTCATTAGAAGAGCTTGGGGAGACAACTGTCGTCGCATCCTTTTTACATTTAGTCAAGTTTTGACTAAATGTTTTAACATAGAGGGGGAATCAAGACGAGGGTCGTGGTGTATGTATGTACATGTGTGTGTGTGTGTATGTGTGTGTGTGTGTGTGTGTGTGTGTGTGTGTGTGTGTGTGTGTGTGTGTGTGTGTGTGTGTGTGTGTGTGTGTGTGTGTGTGTGTGTGCGTGTGTCTGTGTGTGTGTAGAACGATTCAGACTAAACTACTGGACTGATCTTTATGAAATTTGACATGAGAGTTTCTGGGAATGATATCCCCGGATATTTGTTTCGTTTGTTCGATAAATGTCTTTGATGACGTCATATCCGGCTTTTTGTAAAAGTTGAGGCGGCACTGTCACACCCTCATTTTTCAATCAAATTGATTGAAATTTTGACCAAGCAATCTTCGACAAAGGCCGGACTTCGGTATTGCATTTCAGTTTGGTGGCTTCAAAATTAATTGATGACTTTGGTCATTAAAATTCTGAAAATTGTAAAAAAACAACATTTTTTTTATAAAACGATCCAAATTTACGTTCATCTTATTCTTCATCATTTTCTGATTCCAAAAACATATAAATATGTTATATTTGGATTAAAAACAAGCTCTGAAAATTAAAAATATAAACATTAGGATTAAAATTCAATTTCCGAAATCGTTTTAAAAACTATTTCATCTTATTCCTTGTCGGTTCTAGATTCCAAAAACATATAGATATGATATGTTTGGATTAAAAACCCGCTCAGAAAGTTAAAACGAAGAGAGGTACAGTAAAGCGTGCTATGAAGCACAGCGCAACCGCTGCCGCGCCGAACAAGCTCGTCACTTTCACTGCCTTTTGCACTAGCGGCGGACTACGTTCAGTTTCATTCTGTGAGTTCTACAGCTTGACTAAATGTAGTAATTTTGCCTTACGCGACTTGTCTTGTCTGCAGAGGTGCCGCTGTCGGCCGCACTGTGTCTCTGTTTGCCTTGAAATCTCTGGATATGAGCAGCAGTCTATTTTACTTGGCCAAAGACTGTTTTCGGCACACACACACACACACCCACACACACACACACACAGAGAGAGAGAGAGAGAGAGAGAGAGAGAGAGAGAGAGAGAGAGAGAGAGAGACAGAGACAGAGACAGAGACAGAGACAGAGACAGAGAGACAGAGAGACAGAGAGAGATGTGACAAATTCGACTATGTCCAGTCCACCAGCCAGTTCTAAGGCTCTTCTTTGCAAATCTGTGTTGCGGTCGACACGCCCTTCCGCCCGCTCTTGATCAAGATATTCTAACACACCTTCATCTACCTCTTCTGATCTGATGTCTCGAACGCCATGTAACTTTCGCTTCTTCTTTTCCTTTCCGGCCTGGTGACGTAACAGGGTATCGCGATTCTCTCGCCATCCTCGTATCCTTTTTCTATCTACCCCAAACTCACTTGCTGTTTGCGACACATTTCCATAGGCGTTATTATCCAAATAGTCAAGAGCTGACAGCTTAAATGCAACGGTGTACGATTTGATCCGCGGCATCTTGTAATCATTGACGTGCAGGCGTTTAGATCCAAGGCGTGCAGACACACGTGATCGGGTTTGCAAGAAAGGGAAATCATTCACAAAACTAGCAGATCAAGTGCGGAATTTTTATTTCCCCTGATTTCAATGGTGTAAAGTGGGGGGGTGGGCGCTTACAAGGTACTACACCCTATGCACGGTTTTGGACTAAAAGTGGGGGGTGGGCGCTTACAAGGTACTATACCCTATGCACGGCGTTGGACTAAAAGTGGGGGGTGGGCGCTTACTCGATACTGGGCGCTTACAAGGTAATTTACGGTAGGATCAAGTTGCTATGTTCAAAACAAGAGACTAATTGTAACGAATAGTTAAGAACATTTACGAAAGTCTTGCAACCATGTCCCGATCATTGTGAATTATTGCAAAATGCTATTCGCAAGGGCAATTCGGCACAGTGTAAGAGTAGCTTAACATTGTCATTCTGAACAAACAATCCCCACACACTTGGGGAAGGGGGGGGGGCAAGTTGTGATTGTTTGGCGTATCAAGACAAAGACAAAAGCGATTAGAAATAACACACCAACAAAAGTGATAACAAAAACAATATAACAAAATAACGGAAAAGAACAAAAGATAACCGAAACAAAACGCAATTTGCAATTACAAAACGTTTGATAAATTACACCTCAAAAACTTCTTAATTGTATATGTGTAATGCTCTGTTGATTGACTTATTTGGAATGTTTATAAACATCAGATCAATATTCTATTAGGTATAGTTTAATAAGTAAATGTAAAGCGCAATGAGTCTGCATGCCTGTCAAATTGTCTGTTACTTTTAAATACTACATTGACTCTTTATCTCGAAAATCCACGGATTAAATTCGCTGACTTCGTTTGCATTGATACAACTGTTGAGGAAGTCTAATTATCTAATTTGGCAAGTTATAGCAAATAGTGTGTGTAATTATCTGGCAGATGGTTGTTTTACATTTCCTGACCTACCTGCAAGACTGGATCTGACTGCCAAGGAAAACAAGACCATCACCATACCGTTCCAGCTAAGACGCAACTCTGCATGCTTTGAAAACGGAGAGGAACCCAAATCTGTCTACATATCCAGACCCACCAAGACAGATGACACAGGGTCAGATATCTGTTTGCTAATTGTGGAAACAGGTGGGGTTTGTCGCGTCATATACAATGATGAGTACTGTCAATGCCCCGGAGATGGGAACCCGCATTTCATGTTCACTACCACTGTGACACAAGATGACCGCGGTACCTGGACTTGGAGAGTTGGCAATGACCAGTCTTACTGGACAGAAGTGTTCATCGATGTACATCGTAAGGGTGGATTGATGCTGTTATTGCTGTTGTTGTTAATTGGTGTTGGTGTTGGTGTTGGTGTTGGTGTTGTTGTTGTTGTTGTTGTTGCTGTTGTTGTTGTTGTTGCTGTTGCTGTTGTAATGTGTTTTTCAAACATGGCCAGACAGGACAAGCAAATGATGGAAATTGAACAAGTTATGTTCATAATGAAGAAAATGTTAAATGCCCTGCTGTAATTAGTTCTAATTTCATGTTTGTAAAGACATCAACCCGTAATGAGGGTATTCGGATTAAGTACACTAAGAACAGTTCACAGTCAGTATCAGGAAACTTCAAACATCAATGTAATACTAATAAACTAATACAGATGCCATGTCAGTTTACCAATACCATGCATGCATGGCCGACTCTTTTACTCAGTGCGGCATTTTCCTAGAAACCATTAGCTTCTCTCGCTGATAACGATGGCCTGGATGCCTTGATTTAATCATTCTCTGAAATACGTGCGGTCTACTTTTGCTTGTATGCCACTTGATCATTTTGGCTAAACGGTTAACTCATTTCTTTTAGCTTCTGAAGATAAACGTCCAACCACTGCGAGAAACGCAGACGATCGCGGCACAGCCAGGACCAGTGACCCAAACACAGGCACACCCGACGAGAAAAGTTCTACACAATGGACTAAAACAAGGAACTTAGTCGATAAATATCGACAGGGGGC
>NC_090252.1:16821744-16836744 GCF_037325665.1 Littorina saxatilis | reverse complement strand
TTGATGAAACCAAATTCTTCTTTGATCTCAGTTTAGCACCATGTTCCTCTGTGTTTAATCATGTTGTTGCTGACGAAGCGTTGGGCGCCCTTTTAGATATATATTTATCCTATAGGGGATAAGCATGCCCCACTACGTCACCACAGAGTGAAATATCCATCTCTTCCCCCATGGTTGACGGAACAGATTATAGAAGCCATGTCCCTGCGTGATTTTTACAAAGCAAACAACATGAAGTCTGATTTTAAGAAACAAAGGAATACAGTGACAGAATTAACACGTCAAGCAAAAGCAAATTATGTTAATACATTAATCGAAGACAAGAAATATATTGCAGCTGTTTAGCGTGCTGTTAATAACATATTAGGTAAATCTAAACAGAACTCAAATCGGTCTGCCACAACCATCTCCCCTGAAGATTTTAATAACCATTTTTTGTCCCTTGCCAATAGGCTAAATCAGTCTGCAAAATGCGACAGTCCTGATTCTGACATTGAAGTCTCTTTCTCAAAATTACATGATTTTTGTAATCAGAATGTAAACCAGACGATTTTTTTTACTATTCCAGACATGGCAGTGCATGCGGTAGGGAAGGTGCTAGAAGGCCTTGAGAATAAAAAGTCCGTGGGTCCTGATAAGATTCCTCCTTACTTGACCAAACTAGCTCTACCATATAGTGTGGAGCCACTCACATATGTGTATAATCTCTGCATAAAGCAAAATAATGTACCTAGTTTGTTAAAAAGAGCAAAAGTAATTCCACTCCATAAAGGCGGAAATGTATCCGACCCAAATAACTTTAGACCCATTTCCTTATTACCCATTTTATCCAAACCATTGGAAAAAACATATTCACAAACATTTGCTCGCGTACATATAAAGCAGAAACCTTTTCCATCAATTTCAGTGTGGTTTTCGAACAAATCACTCTTGTCACAGCGCCCTTACCACGCTATGCGATACCTGGTTGTCTGCAACAAACCGATCTGAAATCAGTGGTGCTGTGTTTCTCGACTTTAAAAAAGGGTTTGATCTTGTTGATCATTCAATTCTATTGAAGAAATTACAGTTGTATGTCAGTTCAGTGTGTAACTTCTTTGCTTCCTATTTACACGACAGATCTCAATATACTGCCCTAAACTGTAAAATATCTACTGAGGAGACTGTGAAATGCGGGGTGCCTCAAGGTTCAGTGCTTGGGCCGATCTTGTTCTGTCTGTATATCAATGATCTGCCACTGCACATTTCTGATAGTAATGTAAGAAGTGATTTTTTTTTGCTGACGATTCTTCTCTTCATGTAAGTGGAAAGTCTGTTCCAGTAATAGAGTCCTCCCTTCAAACAGCTTTAAACGATGTAAATAACTGGTGTAGTGCTAATGCTATGCTTGTCCATCCAATAAAAACGAAATGTATGGTCATTGCAACCAGACAAAAACACCAGATTTCTCCACTTAAACTAAATCTTACTATTGGTACGCAATCAATTGAACAAATTCGACAGCATCGCGTTTTATGGGTAATTATTGATTGTGAATTCAAGTGGCAGGCACAATTACAGCATATTTGCAAGAAAGTAGCCAAGAACGTTTTCCTCCTATCCAAGTTAAAGCAATTTACGGACAGAAGGACTCTGGAAATGTTCCACCATGCTCATGTAATGCCTCACATTAATTATGTTTCGACGCTCTGGGATAGCAGCAGTGATGTCTACTTGAAAAAGTTAGACTCTCTCTATCGTCGCTCGGCCAAACTCATCGTAAATGATAATGCCTCAACAGATATGAAATTAAAAATGCTTAACTTTCTTCCACTGGAAAAGCATCTCAAGTTAAACAAAGCCATTTGCATGCATAGATTGTATTACGGTAAAGTGCCGATTTACATTACATCATTATTTAATAAAGCTACCCACAGATATGAGTCAGTCAACTTGACCCCACCGATTCCATGAATTGACCTGTATAAGACCAGTCTTGCTTTTTCGGGTACTTCAGTTTGGAATTCACTTCCATTATCCTTTAAGCACTTAACGTCATTACAAAGTTTTAAAAAATGTGTTAAAAACACTTAATGTCTGAGTAGTTTAACGCCTTTTGATTTACCACACTTAGTATTACGTCAAAGATATGCTGTGCATTGTATGTTCTGAACATATTTTTGTTGTACTATTGCTACATGTTCGATTGCTACCAGCTTGAATGTATAATTACCTGCATAGTATGCATTTGATTTTATGAATAACACATATGTATACTCTTCATGCCTCATCTTCATCATCATCATTATCATCATCATCATCGTCATGATCATCATCATCATCATCATCGTTATCTTTATTATCACGTGCTGAAGTTTTCCGACCTCCTTTTGTTGGTTAACTTTTTAACTTTTTAATTTTTATTTTTTTTAATTATATAATTGTGTGTCTATGCGTCCTAAGGACAGATTGTAAGAAAAGGCGTAGCCTTAAATCTTAATCCTTGTTAAATAAAGTTCAATTCAATTCAATTCTCTCTCTCTCTCTCTCTCTCTCTCTCTCTCTCTCTCTCTCTCTCTCTCTCTCTCTCTTGCTCTCTCTTTCTCTCTCTCTCTCTCTCTCTCTCTCTCTCTCTCTCTCTCTCTCTCTCTCTCTCTCTCTCTCTCTCTCTCTTAAGCGTTTAGAAGGATGGGTGGTCGTGGTTGTGTATACATGTGCATGCCGATGTGGCATGCATTCACCTACTTTTTGTTGTAATTACGTTTGCTCAAGTCATTGCACGATGTAAAAAGAAGTAAACCGTGTTTTTATCGTGGCACCTTGTTGTGACCCGTTTTGTGGAGCGTTAATATTTTTACGTGAAATTCACGTGCTCCTTGTTCAGTTGTTGTGACCTGGTTTTGGTCGGAGCGTCACAAACTGCGTCGTTTAGTCTTAGAACACCGTGAGATTCACGTGCTATTTTCCGTGTTTTGATTTTGAGGTGAGCCCTGCGAATCTGCGTTGCAAGTTTTAGAATACGTGTGACTCACGTGTTTTTAGCTTTGTGATGTCAGCTAGTTCCTTGATGTTCTTTCTGTTAAATATACCGTTTTAAGTTTTGGGCATGCACGGAGTGCGTGATCGGTTACTGATTGGTTGTAAAATAGTAGTTTCACCCGATTCTGTCTTAGGAATGTTGTTGGTTGGTCAATCCGGTGACCTTTGACTTTTGAATAACTATGCCATGTTAGGTTTTTGTTTCCATAAATACCACTGCTTGACTCCTGTCTCGTCAGTCGATCTGAGGGTTTTAGGAAGCGTTTGGTTTTGATGTAAACGTATGAAGGTTATCAAGTGAACCAACGGAGTGTTTCTTATGTTTTAACGTCAACGTAATGTTCTTGGAGACAGTTGTTTCTCAAGTGTGAATCGTTTTGTGCCCTTCGTTTGTGAGGCAACACGTTTTGGTACTGCTGGTCAACCCACACAGCGCATAAGGTAATTTTGTTGTTACTTGTTTGTGTTGTGTTTTTGGTCGCCATTTTGTAATGACTTTGTGAGTTGTTTATGTATAACGTGAGTTGAAAGTCTGACTTGTTGTAGTGTTTCTTTATTGTGTGTTCAACTGTTCTAGTGTTGTGAACGTACATCAATGTTTTGTAGACGCTAGAAAGTCGCTAATGTTTATAATGATAACTTGTGTTTTCTGTGGTTAACGAAGTTCGAAGTGAAACGTTTTCTCTGACTTTTTCAGCCTTACGTTAAAAGAATTTAGGTAAAAGAAGCTTGCGGTCTGTGGTGATCGTTTGTAAACGGGCTTATTTCTTGTAACGTTATTGAGGGAAAGTGGATGAGTAAATATCTTGTTTGTGACTTTGATTAACGCAGGAACGTTGTCGTTAGACTTTTTTGGTATGACAGTTTGCTTTGTATTCCTGGCCTGATGAGTCAACGTTTTGTATTTTTCTGAAAGTAGCCATTTTGGTTTTAAACGTATGTATGCTAAGTTTCTTGAGTATTCTTAGTGCTTATGGTATTGTTGAACGTACGGAACGTAATTCTTTATTGTTGAACGTACAGAACGTAACTCTTTATTGTTGTTGAAGGACTAACCAACGAGTGTTTGGTAATTGTAACTTTCTTGTCTGTTTGTCTTCGCCTGTCTTGTGATTGTTTATTTTTCTTGTATTTACTTCTCGTGTCTTGTTAATGCTTTTGATACTTTTGCCATGTCTAATAACTTGTTTTCTTTTCTCTTTTTCTTTCTGTCCATAAGTTTTTTACCGCAATACGTAGTATCTCATTACGTAGTACTGTAACTATATATGCATTACTGATACCTTAGTGTCAGATGTAAAATAATAAACCAGTACTTTTGCGCGTTATCGCTTGTAACCTGTGTTTGTCATTTCGTATGAACAATATGTAGTACCAGCCTCGCTCACGAAGGCGCGCACAGTAAAAAACTTTAGTTGCTGTCGCCCAGTAAAAAACTTAGTTGCTGTCGCCCAGTAAAAAACTTAGCTGCTGACGCCCAGTGAAAGAACTTTAGCTAAAGTAAACAAACTTAGCTGAAGTCCAGCCAAGTGAATGTAAAGAACTTTTGTTATTGACGCTCAATGAACGTAAACGTAGCTGTTGATAACCAGCAAAAGACTTTATTGTTACCTGTCACTGTGTTAGTGAACCATAGTTTGACATAGATCAACTTGTCGGTTAGAGATCTTCCTACTCCGTATCCGGCGCATTTTTTGTGACTTTTGTGTATTATCCCAAACGACCCTCAGATCGATTCATTTTACTTTATAACCAGATAAACCTTATGTATGTTTTTAGTGCTTTTGAATAAGCGAACATTGTAATGGAGAAGATTCCAGCAGATAAACCATTGGAAGCTTCAGGTTATGACGTTAACGGCGATGAAGATGAACATTCTCAAAGGCCTAGGCGTGACATTAAGCCTACTGAAAAAGGTAGAGAGTACCAGATTGAGATCAAAACTAGAAACTTCGCAAGACAACGAACATTCTTGGAACGAGCAATCGGTGAGATAGTCACAGAGCTTAACCAAGAAACTCCTAATCAAGAGTCGTTAACCAGTCAAAAACAAATTGTTTTGAGCATGTACAAGGATCTTGGTGACATAGAGAAAGGTCTTCGTAGTATTGGTAGCGGTGAAACCATTCAGGAAAGTTGGGATGATGTTCAGAGAACAGTTCAGAACATTATGTTTGACATTGATCGAGCTCTTGACAGACAAACGACTAGCGTGCAGGTGGCTAAGGAGCCTACTTCCAGGCATAGCAGTGTTACACCTAGCGTTGGGTCATCCACCCACAAGTCAGCCAGTGGTAAGACTGCCAGCCATAAAGCAGCTAGCATTACGTCAGCCATCCACAAGTCAGCTAGCCACAAGTCAGGTAGCAGGAGATCAGGTAGCCAAGTAGCTTCTCGCGCCGAGTCTCTCCGCTCTAAAAGTGTTAGCTCTGAAGACACTAAATTGGCTCTTAAACTAGAGGCTGCTTCCCTGGCCATAAAAGTGGAAGGTGACGCAATAAAGGAAGCTCAGTTTAGTGAACTGGATCTCTTACAACAACAATATGCTGAGAGAACAGCAGCTAGGCAGACTGAGGAAGCTGAGAGAACTGCAGCTAGGCAGACTGAGGAAGCTGAGAGAACTGCAGCTAGGCAGACTGAGGAAGCTGAGAGAACAGCAGCTAGGCAGACTGAGGAAGCTGAGAGAAATGCAGCTAGGCTGATCGAAGAAACTGCTAGGCAGGCCGAAGAAGCAGCTAGGCAGGCTAAGGAAGCTAAGAGAACAGCAGCTAGGCAGGCCGAAGAAGCAGCTAGGCAGGCTAAGGAAGCTGAAAGAACAGCAGCTAGGCAGGCCGAAGACACAGCTAGGCAGGCTAAGGAAGCTGAGAGAATAGCAGCTAGACAGGCCGAGGACGCAGCTGAAGCAGCTCTTGAAGATATTAAACAGAAAAAGGCTTTGAGACAAATTCAGTCCACCGAATTGAAAATTAGCTTAAGAGAACAACAAGCTATGTTACAAGTATTGGAACAAGGTGAATCCGTTCAGCAGGATCTCCCTGATCTACCGTCAGTCGATTTGCTGAACACTAGGTTCCACCCTCGTCCTTTCGTTCCCTTGTATAGTCTTATGGCCCCTCCTCCTAACAATGAACATACAGCGATAGGAATAGGGACAGGTGCTGCCGTCATTGCTGACCAAGGAACACACCAGCCAGCCTTGGACGTCACGTCTGTTCCTGTCTGCCAAGCCGCCGTCATTGCTGACCAAAGGACACACCAGCCAGCCATGGACTTCACGTCTGTTCCTGTCTGCCAAGCCGCCAGCACCCATGACATCTCGACTGTCAACGTCAACGCTGCTGTCACCAACTTCGTCGCAGGAACCACAACGACTGAGCCACGACAGCACGCGTTACCTGTCGTGGACCTCGTCGTTGGAGTCAGCGCCTCTACAAGCGCCGCTACTACCAACAACGCCACCTACGAGGCGTACGGACCTCAACGTAGAGAGGATGTCAACGCCCCCCATCACGCCGGAACGAGCGCTCCTTTCATCCATCGGGAGCCCTCCACACCCAACTACACGACGGCTGCAACTACATCCTCCATGCGGCCTACAGCGCTGCTGACCACACTGCAGCACCCTCTCGGTGCATACACTGGTCAGCCGCCTCTGCACAACGTTGGACACTCAACGACAAGCGTCACAGGCCCTCGCCCGCCTGATCTCGACCACACAGGTTGGTCCTATCACCTACCAGAGACAAGGGAAGGTGATGAGACGCAAGAACGACACACCTACTTCCCAGAAGAACGTCACCAACGCATGGACCACAGACGTCTTCAAGTTACCCCACCCTGTTTCCCCTATGATACCCACCTACATCCCAAACCAGAGCCTTTCGTGCCCACATTCCTGGACCCACATCAGACCACCCCCAAAGTTATCTGGGGAAACGAAAACGCAAGGCCCCCTGCGTACATGAACTTTGACAAGGAATGTCATGCAGATCGTCCATTTGCCTCCTACCCCCCGTCTGCGTACTACCAACGTCCACTTGCTACTCCTGCAAAGCAGGACACTCCTATGGACTCTCTCGCCAAAACCCTATCAGACGCTCTGATGATCAACCGTTTGCCGATGCAGGAGCCGTGCATTTTTGTTGGTGACCCTCTCCAATATCCAATTTGGAGGTCGTCGTTTTCGTTCCTCATCGAGAGACAAAACATAACCAGCAGTGAGAAGTTATTGTATCTGCAACGGTACATCGGAGGTCAAGCAAAGGAGGCCGTGACCGGCTTCTTTCTGCTAAGAGAAGGTGATGCCTACGAGAGAGCCATGGAAGTGCTGGAAAATCGGTTCGGCAACTCATACGTCGTTTCGCAAGCTTTCCGGACCAAGCTGGACGAATGGACCCCAGTCAAAAGCAAAGATCCCAAGGGACTCAGAAGTCTGGCCGATTTCTTGCAGCAATGTTCCGTTGCTGCCCAGGAAGTTGGTGGACTGAGCATCCTGGATGATGCCCAGTACTTACGGAAGATCGTCGGAAAGCTCCCAGACTGGATGAGTCACAGATGGTCTAGAACAGTTGCTCGAACTAAGGTTGAAAAGAAGAGGTATCCTCTGTTCAATGAACTCGTGTCGTTCGTTACTCTCGAAGCAGACATTTCTAACGACCCTGTTTTCGGCTTGACAAGTGCATCGGGGACACCAAGAAAGTTCACAACGAACCTGTCAACCCTGACAGAGGATGTCACCGCATGTCTGCACTGTCAACTTCCGGACCATGACGCTGGGACATGTAAGGAACTCATAGAGAAGCCTCTGGTTGAGATACGAGATTTTCTGTTCAAGAACCGTATCTGCTACGGATGTCTCAGAAGTAAGGATCACCAGAGCCGTCAATGTATGCAGAAACAGACGTGCAAGAAGTGCAAGAAGGCTCACCCCACTTGTCTTCATGATGACAATTTCAAATATCAGAACAGTATGAGTGAAAACAAAGGGGCGAGTGAACACAAGAACAATTACCGTACCTCTGCTGCTGACGTTCAAGAGCCACTGTCATCGTCGACCCCTACAGTGTCTGCTCTTAAGGCCAGCGAGGAAAACAGCATCGGTTTCACGTCTATGATCGTTCCCGTTCTCGTTTCCAGTGACTCTAACCCCAACGTAGAAGTGCTGACGTACGCACTACTGGACACTATGTCCAACGCCACTTTTGTAGTGCAGTCAGTGGCTGAAGAAGTTAGAGCCAAATCACAGCCAACTACACTCAGGATCTCCACACTGACTGAGGACAATGCTGTGGTCTCCGGCAGGAAGTACTCTGGATTGCGTGTCCGCTCTCCTACCTCCAGTGAGTTTGTCAGGCTCCCTTCTGCCATCTCACGACCTTACCTGTCCGTTGACCCCACGCAAATCCCCACCTCAGAGACTGTCAAAGTTTACCCACATCTCCAACACCTGTCCCCAAAACTGCCCCCCTTGTACCCTGACTGCGAAGCAGGCCTCCTCATTGGCTACGACTGCGCTGAAGCCCTCATGCCCCTAAACGTTGTCCAAGGACTGCCATTTGCAGTAGAGACTAAGTTAGGTTGGAGCATCGTCGGCAAGTCACCGCATTCCGTCGCCTTTGATGGCATAGCCTCGTCCATGCGCGTCATCGTCAAGCCAGGATCGAGGGAAGAAGAACGTGTAGCTCACGTCTACAAGGTACAGCTGGACGAAGTCTCGCGTACTGACCCATTACATGTTATGGAAAGAGACTTTGCAAGTGACTCAGGATCCATGTTCCAAGACGATGTAAAGTGTGCGAAGATCGTAAAGGAAAACGTGAAAGTCAACAAAACTGGTCACTACGAGATGCCCTTACCATTTCGACCAGAGAAACCGTCCCTCCCCGACAACAGAGGTGCCACAGTCAAGCATCTGAAGGGCCTGAAACGCCAGAAAAAACATGGGTACCGTGATGACTGCGTCAAGTTCATGACATTAATCTTGTACGGGCTGATCGTGACGTGTTTTGCCTCTAGGGCAATCCACATTGAAACCCTGGATGACATGTCAAGTGATTCCATCAACGCCCTACGCATTGTTGTCTCCATGCGAGGAAACATATCACGCATTTGGTGTGACAAAGGAACGAACTTTGTAGGTGCATGCAATGAGTTCAAACTGGCATTGGAATCGGCAGATGGACCACGCCCTTTGACCCCCAACCACGTCCTCACCATGAAGTCAGGTGCCATCCTTCCGCCCCCTGGTGTGTTTGAAGATCCAGACCTGTACGCCAGGAAACGTTGGCGCTGTGTCCAGCGGATGGCAGACGAATTCTGGCTGCTATGGAAGAGCCAGTACCTTTCACTTTTGCAGAAACGTCGTGTCTGGCAACGTCCCCAGGCAAACGTACAGGTGGGAGATGTTGTTGTCTTGCATGACCAGAACTTGTGCAGATCAGAGTGGTGCATGGCTCGTGTAGTCGAAGTGATGCCGGGATCTGATGGACTGGTCAGACGAGTGAAAGTGCATGTTGGAACTAAGGCTCTTGACAATCACGGCCGTCCCACTGGTGATAGTCGCATATTAGAGCGACCTATTCACAAAATGACCGTGTTAGTTGATCGTGAAAATCACGAAGACAAAGCTGTGTAAGCGAACTGAAAGAACATTGAACTTTGGAGTGTTTTTCCAATTTGACAGTTGTAGATTGTTGCAGTTTGTTTTTATACCAGATGATGTAACGGACATTTATGTTTTAAGTGGTGCGTTTTCTTTATGCCGTCGAGTAAATGACCAGTGGCATTTAGTTGAAACGAGATGTGTTGAGACACTGAAAGTGATTGAACCATAATATTGTTGTGTAAATGTTTTGCAACACAATGATTTTGAGTTGTAAATTTGAAATGTCTAAATCTGCGTTATTCTTCTTTTGATATAAGGAACATGTTTGTACAAAGGTTTTTGAAGTAAATTATATTAATATAATTTCCGGTGGGAGTGTGCATGCCGATGTGGCATGCATTCACCTACTTTTTGTTGTAATTACGTTTGCTCAAGTCATTGCACGATGTAAAAAGAAGTAAACCGTGTTTTTATCGTGGCACCTTGTTGTGACCCGTTTTGTGGAGCGTTAATATTTTTACGTGAAATTCACGTGCTCCTTGTTCAGTTGTCGTGACCTGGTTTTGGTCGGAGCATCACAAACTGCGTCGTTTAGTCTTAGAACACCGTGAGATTCACGTGCTATTTTCCGTGTTTTGATTTTGAGGTGAGCCCTGCGAATCTGCGTTGCAAGTTTTAGAATACGTGTGACTCACGTGTTTTTAGCTTTGTGATGTCAGCTAGTTCCTTGATGTTCTTTCTGTTAAATATACCGTTTTAAGTTTTGGGCATGCACGGAGTGCGTGATCGGTTACTGATTGGTTGTAAAATAGTAGTTTCACCCGATTCTGTCTTAGGAATGTTGTTGGTTGGTCAATCCGGTGACCTTTGACTTTTGAATAACTATGCCATGTTAGGTTTTTGTTTCCATAAATACCACTGCTTGACTCCTGTCTCGTCAGTCGATCTGAGGGTTTTAGGAAGCGTTTGGTTTTGATGTAAACGTATGAAGGTTATCAAGTGAACCAACGGAGTGTTTCTTATGTTTTAACGTCAACGTAATGTTCTTGGAGACAGTTGTTTCTCAAGTGTGAATCGTTTTGTGCCCTTCGTTTGTGAGGCAACACGTTTTGGTACTGCTGGTCAACCCACACAGCGCATAAGGTAATTTTGTTGTTACTTGTTTGTGTTGTGTTTTTGGTCGCCATTTTGTAATGACTTTGTGAGTTGTTTATGTATAACGTGAGTTGAAAGTCTGACTTGTTGTAGTGTTTCTTTATTGTGTGTTCAACTGTTCTAGTGTTGTGAACGTACAGCAATGTTTTGTAGACGCTAGAAAGTCGCTAATGTTTATAATGATAACTGGTGTTTTCTGTGGTTAACGAAGTTCGAAGTGAAACGTTTTCTCTGACTTTTTCAGCCTTACGTTAAAAGAATTTAGGTAAAAGAAGCTTGCGGTCTGTGGTGATCGTTTGTAAACGGGCTTATTTCTTGTAACGTTATTGAGGGAAAGTGGATGAGTAAATATCTTGTTTGTGACTTTGATTAACGCAGGAACGTTGTCGTTAGACTTTTTTGGTATGACAGTTTGCTTTGTATTCCTGGCCTGATGAGTCAACGTTTTGTATTTTTCTGAAAGTAGCCATTTTGGTTTTAAACGTATGTATGCTAAGTTTCTTGAGTATTCTTAGTGCTTATGGTATTGTTGAACGTACGGAACGTAATTCTTTATTGTTGAACGTACAGAACGTAACTCTTTATTGTTGTTGAAGGACTAACCAACGAGTGTTTGGTAATTGTAACTTTCTTGTCTGTTTGTCTTCGCCTGTCTTGTGATTGTTTATTTTTCTTGTATTTACTTCTCGTGTCTTGTTAATGCTTTTGATACTTTTGCCATGTCTAATAACTTGTTTTCTTTTCTCTTTTTCTTTCTGTCCATAAGTTTTTTACCGCAATACGTAGTATCTCATTACGTAGTACTGTAACTATATATGCATTACTGATAACTTTAGTGTCAGATGTAAAATAATAAACCAGTACTTTTGCGCGTTATCGCTTGTAACCTGTGTTTGTCATTTCGTATGAACAATATGTAGTACCAGCCTCGCTCACGAAGGCGCGCACAATACAGGTTTGTGTGCGTCTGTGTGTCTGTGTATGTATGTCCGTTTGTCAGAAACGCTAAACGTACTGCTTCCAACACATTAAAGAAGCAGTGTCTTGAAGCGCTTTCACTCACTTTGAATGAGGCCATGAACATACAATGATACTGGTCAAGCGATTTTTTTTCCTTCTCTCTCTTCTTTTCTTCTTTTTGTATTTTTTGTGTTTTGTTTGTATGTGCAAAGACATGTTCGCGCTTTCTGAGTCAATCGCATTCGTGAAGTGAATGACACTCGGCTGTGTGATTCCAGCCTTCCCATTGGAACTTTAGCACTTCCACTCTGGTCCGTGTGTGTTTGGTTTGTATGTGTGTGCGTGCATGCGTGCGTGTGTGTATATGTGTGGTGTGTGCGTGTGTGTGTTTGTGAATGGGTGTGTGCGTGTGTGAGTTTGTCTCTGGGTAGGAGCCGACCGAAGCTCGAAAAAACCACGCACCCCTTCCGGGATTTGAACCACGATCTCCCGGTATAGCGATTTTGAACAAATCGTGCTGTGCGCGTCTAGATGAGGGTACAGTGGATTCCACACATTGTTCAGGGTTAACAAGTCATTACACTGTATATCACGTGCCGTCATTCCATTCTTTCCATACCATCCTGAAGAAGGCAGTTACATGCCGAAATATTGATTTAAACTTACCTAACCTGGTTACTGGTGTGTTTTCTTTCTTTTTATATTTAGTCAAGTTTTGACTAAATATTTTAACATCGAGGGGGAATCGAAACGAGGGTATGGTGTATGTGTGTGCGTGTGTGTGTGTGTGTGTGTGTAGAGCGATTCAGACTAAACTACTGGACCGATCTTTATGAAATTTGACATGAGAGTTCCTGGGCATGAAATCCCCGAACGTTTTTTTCATTTTTTTGATAAATGTCTTTGATGACGTCATATCCGGCTTTTCGTGAAAGTTGAGGCGGCACTGTCACGCCCTCATTTTTCAACCAAATTGGTTGAAATTTTGGTCAAGTAATCTTCGACAAAGCCCAGGGTTTGGTATTGCATTTTAGCTTGGTGGCTTAAAAATTAATTAATGACTTAGGTCATTAAAAATCGGAAAATTGTAAAAAAAAATAAAAATTTATAAAACGATCCAAATTTACGTTTATCTTATTCTCCATCATTTGCTGATTCCAAAAACATATAAATATGTTATATTCGGATTAAAAACAAGCTCTGAAAATTAAATATATAAAAAATATTATCAAAATTTTTTTTTCGAAATCAATTTCGTGACGGGATGCGACTATATTAGTAATAGCGCTGCAACGCCCACGGACGGGAAGCGACTATTTTAGTATTAGACATACAAGGTACACGACTCGTGATTGCTTCCCGGTTTTTGAAGCTTGCAGTAAATTGAGTTGTTTCCCTTGATACACGTGGTTTTCTCTTCCGGCTTGATCAAATTAGTGCAGATTTGCGTGGTGTTTTCGAACAAAAAAAATGAATCGAAGGCGAGCCTTGTCACAGGAGGAGATTCTCCGGATGTTGGATCTTGAGGATCCTGTAGATCATGATACATCGTGTCGTTTTAGCCTCAAGAAAGCGATAATAGCAGTGATATTGAGGAAGAAACAGTCCCGTTGTTGCTAGTACGAGTCAGCAAACCACACATGGTAGGGGGTGATACTGCTAGACGAACATGTATCTCGGAATCGTGCAGGAGCTATAGGGGCGTGGCAGCACTGATAACAATGGATGGCTGGAGCCTTCAAATCCTTTTGGAATTGTTCATAGGTGTACAGTTGGTACTTTGTTGTGAAAATGTGACTTATATTCAATATGGATTACCTAGACATCATTTGGTGAGTGTTACAGTTTTGTTTCATTTGAGTCAGGATGCTGTGAGTGAATGCGTGATTTGCTTGTTTTTTTCTTTGTACTGTCTCCTTATTTCTGTGTACAATGTTAACAATATTTCAGCTAATTCATAGGTTTTACACCTTGTTTGGTTATAACATTATTTATAATACTTTCTGTTAAAAAATAACTTTTAAAAAAAGCAGTGGAAAATAAAACACACACAAAAAAACGTTAAAAAACACAAATTATCCCCCTTTCACCCCCCTTTGCTAAAACAAATCGCGTGACAAACTTATAAATAGCACGACTGAACTGGGCATCCATTTTTGAATTAGTACACAAAATTTGGTGGTGATTGGACTTAATTCAAGCTTGCTAGACAGATTTCTGTACAGTTACTGATTTTTGGGAAGTTTCTTGGTGGCAAGCTTGGGCAGGCAGGACGTTAACGCCGTGGCAGTGCTAGTCACAATAGTGTTAAAAACAATTTCATCTTATTCCTTGTCGGTCCCTGATTCCAAAAACATATAGATATGATATGTTTGGATTAAAAACACGCTCAGAAAGTTAAAACGAAGAGAGGTACAGAAAAGCGTGCTATCCTTCTCAGCGCAACGAATATGCCGCTCTTCTTGTCAATTCCACGGGCACTGCCTTTGCCACGGGCGGTGGAGTGACGATGCTACGAGTATACGGTCTTGCTGCGTTGCGTTGCGTTCAGTTTCATTCTGTGAGTTCGACAGCTACTTGACTAAATATTGTATTTTCGCCTTACGCGACTTGTTATTTAATTGTTCAGGGTTGTCTAATTTGCAAGGAATCTACCCTAAGCAGTCACATCAAGAGTATCCCTTTAACCAGAAGTCCCTGACATCTTCCAGGTGTACGGGTTATATTGCAATACAAGAGTGTTCGGTAAGCTCCCAAGACTAAGTTAGAGCCGATGACTGAAAGCCTGCGTTAACTCAGGCACCTTATTGACGGGCCGCCAGAGCGGCTCGTCTTTAGGCGTCGGGTTAGTCGCTTGCAGGTGGAGAAATTTTTGTTCATAGGGGATTTCTGTGACGTATGTACAGGAAGTCGCCGTTGGTCTCGGCAAAGAAACTAACAATGCAGTGTGTGGTCTCGGTGAGACTGAAAGACAGAGAGCGACAGATACACACAGTGATTCAAGGCGCACAACTCTAGTAAAGTTGTCGTAGCACGTCCGTCTATGGCCAAAGTGATCCGGGTTCGATTCCCGGCATGGGCGGTCTATTTTTTCTTTGTAATTCTTGTTTACTATTGTTTATTATGAACGTTTTAATGTTTTATTTTACTCTAATAATGTTTTGATTGTGTAAAATAAATAATAACATACAATCTTGCACACGTTTGCTTTAGAAGTGGCAAAGAAGGAAAACGTGTGACATTGTGTTATTTAACACTGCCTT
>NC_090252.1:16779244-16816744 GCF_037325665.1 Littorina saxatilis | reverse complement strand
GATGACAACTATTCGTTTGTTTTCACAGTTTTTGAAATGAAAGTGTCAACTACAGACAATACATTAAGCCACCTACTCGTTGTGCAAACAGAAGAGTCTTACGAAGTTTCCAGCTGATCTGAAGGAGAAAGATTCACGGGGCCGCATTGTGCGTGAAGCAACGCAAGCGGACTAAAAACTGTCTAGTCCCCTTAAGTTACCTCTCGAACCAATAAGCAATTCATCGTGTCAGAAGCAGTTAATGCTATTGATAACAACAATGATAATATTAATAAAACAAATTAATAATAATCATTAATTAAAACAAAATCCGTCAAAAGCGCTATTCCCCGCCAAATACAAATCTCAGGGCACTTTACAAACAGCAACTTGACATGCAAATGTAACATTTCACACACACATAAAACAGTCAGGCAAGTACAAAGCACCAATCATCAATGCAAGATTGAAAATAATAGTATCTGTTTAACATAGGTTTTGAGGGAAAACACAACCTATCAAACGGTGAACAACCTGACGTACTAGCTATTACAAGACTACAAACACTTTCACATACATCGCACAAATACACATCAAATTCGATTGATTGTAAAAATCAATATACAAGCAATAGAAAGCTATTAACTTAGATTTTATAAACAGCAGCAGCACGTTAAAAAAAAAGGATAAAGCACGTAAATATCTAACCAAACAAACTTAGCATTGGGCACGTATCATCGCCCTTCAGTGCCATGCATCATATATCAACTTCAAAGCTAAGATCTTACAACCCCATCAGATAATACAGTAAAAGGTAAAGGAAAACATGTATTATCTTGCAAATTACATCCACATATTCCATAACAGCTTCAATTCTTCTTATGGGTAAAACGCCAGTTTAAAGAGGTGGGTCTTGAGGTTATTTGTCAATACTGCTGGTGAGGCAAATTGGCAAACAGCTAAGGGAAGTGAGTTCCAGAGTGTTTGGACAGCAGCTGAGGTGAGGCCCTCAGGGACCTGGTTTGTCAGTTGTGCAGGGAGTTGTGTATCGATCCGATTTTCCAAACCGATTTTACTTGGATTTGTTTTTTTGTCGTATGTGTATTTTGTACAGATAAACCGACATTTTAGCATAACAATCTCAATAAATAGTGTTTAAGCAAAGCATTGAAGCTATGCATACCACAAGCCAGTTTACTTCATGTTTTTGTGTTGAACAATGAAACGGTTTACATGTTCTGCTTTCAGTAATTCTCTCTAATCTGTTACAATAACCCAAGCGGTGGAAAAAGCCATGCTCAGATATCACACGCATTGCCATGATTGCATTCAAGTGTCTCCGTTGACTGGTACACAAATGCACGAACAATACCGGTTCCAACCGGTACCGTGAACGCGTGCCATAATGCGGTTTGTCTTCTAACCGGTTTTATCAGTTTTTGTCGGTATACCGCTGACGCTCTAGTACTAACTACCTGTGCGCATGAGTGTATGGCTGATGTGTGGATGTGTGTGAGATCAGCATTTTTTGCACTGCGATATTACAACAACATGCCACTGAGTCAAATGAAAAGAAAAATCCTCACAATGTAAAAATACTACAACAGTAAATCGACCAACTTTAAGCTTAACGTCATTGACTGGTTAGCAATGAGGCCTATTTGTTACTTCGCCTTATTAGTTTATTTCCGCAACTATTTAAAATGAACTTTCACAAGGAAATAAAACACGTTACGTCTTCGGCAAGGATATAATCACAATATATATATCAATGTGTTTGTGACTGTGACAGTATTTACACAGTTTGGTCGTGCTACAGTGGTCTTCAAATGATAAATATGTGCCTACTGTATTTTATTCTTGCTATGTACGCAACAATGGAAGCTGTCGGTGAGGATGTTACTTGTGAGTATGTTCAAGGAATAACACGATTTGTCTTATTTACATTACCTTTTGTTGACTAGAACTATTTAATGTAAGCGCAGACTTGTACCAGGGGAAAAAAAGCATGAGGCAAGGGTGAGAGAACATCCCGCAATGTCTGTTTATAATAAATGTCCTTAAATAAACGTTCATTACATATTATTATTCTTTAATGGGATTTTAGCATGTCTTCTCGGTAAATTGGCAATGTACTCTTCTCCACACACAAAGACCCAAAAGGAAAATCAACAGTTGAATGTAAAATGTTCAGTGATTGTTTCAGTTTACAGACAAATGAATTAATAATAATATTAATACGATAATCTATAACGCGCACATATCTCACCACAAGGCGACTCAAGGATAGATATTAAAACATAACGTTGGATGATAATCAGTGGCGAAAATATCTCTCAGCTTCAGAGTAATCACACCCAACTTAAGTCACTGCACGTGGACATTCATAGTTTGAAATATGTTGATGCACGCATTATTTCGAGTGTGGAGCTATACATCCGGTGCGTAAACCATTCAGTTATACATAGCGTTTTTATATAGGGTTACTAGCGTTTCCGTTGATTCAGTTGGTAAATCTTGAACAAATGGCCCGATGCCAGTATGGTAGCTACACAATGGCTCTGGGGTACCTTGTGAAACTCATCAGATTTGTTTGTGTCTCTGTTAGCCTGTTCTCCATGTGTGTGTGTGGGTGTGTGTGTGGTGGGGGGGGGGGCAGTCAGAATGTGGTCGGTGGATACAGTGCCCATCCCTCAGTTGCTGTCAACATGTCTGACATAAATAAACCGGCATCGGTTTCCCTGAAGGGAACATTAACATTATTGACAAAGTTGAATAACAAAATCTGCATAAACTGAAAAAGGTCAATGCTGAATCTCAGCAACCACATTATTAAATGTGACTAAACAAACGGAACAGCGTAGACAAGAATTTTGCTCTGGTGAAATTGCTGAAATAAACGAGTACCCGGTAAAACATATTTATCAGAGACAACACAACAAATAACCTGATAGTTTCACCCTGTTCCTGTAGACTCGGTTATAAGAAAGCAAACTCGAAATACTTCCTGATCGGATACAAGAAAAACCGTTAAAAAAAAAGCTCGAAATCCTGTCAACTCATCAGAACAGTTGACAACACGAATCAAAACACTTTTTCGTCTTTATTTAGTCTCTTTAATTACGTCTTTGAGTCTGCAAACTCGACCAAAACAGTCAAGGTTTAATCGTGTGTGTTTATGTGTGTGTGTGTGTGTGTGTGTGTGTGTGTGTGTGTGTGTGTGTGTGTGTGTGTGTGTGTGTGTGTGTGTGTGTGTGTGTGTGTGTGTGTGTGTGTGTGCGCTCCTTTGATTAGGTGCATATTTCCAGACGAGCATCGAACAGCCATCGGAAAGCAACGTTAATGTTGTATTCACGGTCAACAATTCCTGCGCTGATGGTGGAGGATACCTTAGCTCCGTGAAAGTGCAAAAAGGGACTGTAAAGTTTTCGCAGCCTGTGTGCCACATTACGTTCAGCAACAGGAGCTGCATCTCCGAAATAGGCTGTTCTTGTGGCAACAACTCGCGTGTATTTTACTTAAGACAAAAGACATACTCCCTGGAAGATGAAGACTTGCAGTTTATCGGTAGGTTTGGATCTGGTGTCACATTTCGGACGACAATTAATTTACATCTGAATCGTAAGTATTGTTTACTCTCTGTTTATCAGTGTGTGTGTCTCTTTTCCTTCCAGTTTTGTTTTCACTCTCCATTAATTTCTCTCCCCTGCTCTCTCTCTCTCTCTCTCTCTCTCTCTCTCTCTCTCTCTCTCTCTCTCTCTCTCTCTCTCTCTCTCTCTCTCTCTCTCTCTCCCTCTCTCTCTCTCTCTTTATCTCTCTTTCTCTCTCTCTCTTTATCTATCGCTCTCTCTCTTTCTTTCTCTCTCTTTATCTCACTCTCCCCCTCACACTCACACACAGTCACACACATATACACACACACACACATACACACATACTTACAAGCACACACACACACACACAAGTACACACACACACCCACACAAATACACACACACACACACACACACTTTCAAGCATCCACACACACACACACACACTAGTACACACAAACACACACATACACACACACATAAATACACACACACACACACACACATAAATACACACACACACACACACACACACACACACACCATACTGTGTTGTGTGAATTAACATGTCAGAGTTTGATGTTTTGGCTCACCTACAATGAATCATTTGTTTACGAACAGGTCTGAAACAACATGGAAGTACTTCTGCTTGGGATCTGAACTCCACCAGAATAACTACAACTTTGGCGACTATTCCTGTTTCAAGCACTGAATCATTTGCAGCAGGTAAAAGCTAAGGTGGACATGTTTTCAGACTGGGATGTACTTTTTGTAAAAGTAATACTTTATTTGTGTTAATTGAATTGTTCTGCAAGTCTAAGGAGTGATACATCAAGAAACAACTAAACAGTGTAGGGCTTCACTTGCTTAAATCTGAGATAACGTCTGAAACTTGAGAATGGGGTACCTTGTTTCTAGAAGAAAAAACACACTGCTGAAGAAGATGCTAAGATTATACTAAGGATAAGCTAATACATTAAAAATCGAATGTTTGCAGATGAAGAGCCTTGGTATAGGAACAATACAGAGCACACAACGCAGTTACCTATATACTGGTCAATCTGAGAAAAAAAAGTAATCTCTTTTGATTTAAATTTATATCATGAAACACACATAAACATAACATGACAAATGTAAAAGAGATAATACATTGGTGAAATATAAATACCCCTTAACGTACTAACATGTGATGTGTTGTGCTTCTACTTCCCCTACCCCTTACCCATTTTTACTGACAACATGCTTCTAGTCTACTCCTAAAAAAAGAAAAGAAAAGAAATATCGATTGTTAAAAGATTGTTTTGTGTAAGTTCAAGCATGTCTAAAGAGAGATCGAACAAGAACGGTTAACTTCTTATTGATAAAATAATGTATGACAGTTGAGTATTGTTATTTGACTTTTGCACAAAATCACGACTTCATAAATTACTAGAATTCAAATGAAAAAATTTACGACTAAAATTCAAAAGGAAAACAAGATACGATGTTTGATCTTTAATACCTGGTTTCAATAAAGTCCATATACATGCTGAATACTTGTTTCTGTTGTTGAGACACGTCAATAGACGTTTTCCGGAAATAACTCTGACATGATTTTCGGTGGTCCGGAGAAGTATACGAACCCCTGTACTGCAGTCAGATTTTTCACAAGATCCGGAGCGTGTTCCACACTTCTGATCGGCTCTATCCTGCGACAGGACAAGCAACTGAATGGGATGCGTATTCTATGCGGCGTGCGCTATATATAGTACCGTTTTCTTTCGATAATGTAATTATCAGAGCCGCGAATCGCAACAGATGGCTTGCTGCATGATCACTGGAAGTGTTCGCTAAGCACGTGTGTTTTCCTAATACCACGTTACCTCAACCCAAACCAACGTGACCTCGATAAAAACACTTTGTGATAATGCCAGTGATCCTTTCCACAACAATTGCTGAACTCCGATGAACTCGTGAATGTTGATTTTCGAAATAAAAGAGTGTAATTTTGTGCGCGCAATCAATGACATTCACATTTTAGTTGGTTTTCGTCCAGATCGCGGTATACAGCCCGTCGGAGGCGCGGATTGTTCTCCGAACGTTGTGAAATACCTCTCTGCGGTACAGGGGCTTTGACTCCGCCTCCAGACCGCTGATAATCCTGACAGATTGATTTTTGAACATCGTCTATTGGGCGAGGGACCTGGTTTAATTCTACTCCTGTTTTGAGGGCAGACTCCAGCATTACAGGACACGAAAATAAGCACACTTGTGTATATGTAGCACACTGTACGAATCATTCTGTTGGTTCTTCTCATTTGTCATCAGCATCGTAATGATGATCATCGTCATCATATTCATCATCATCTTCATCATCATCATATTCATCATTGTCATAATAATGATCATCGTCATATCATACTCATCATTATCATAATAATGATCATTGTCATCGTCATCGTCATCGTAATCATCATTATCAGCAGCAGCAGCAGCAGCATTATAGCATCATCACCATCATCATCATCAGCATCAGCAGCAGCAGCAGCAGCAGCATGAACATTATAAACATAATAATAAAAATAATGTGATCAGCTGACTGACTGATTAGTGATACCTCTATTGATTTTAGGTGTAACTACTGTCGTGCCCGAGCTGCACAGCACCGTGACTAGTCCACGAGTTGTTACTGCTTCAGAAAGGCAGTATGATATTTTTGTACTTGGTGGAGTTGTTGGATTAATTCTGCTTATCGTCGCCGTTCTTGCAATCTGCGTTGGAATTCTCTTCTGGAAACGAGGTACACAAGAAACTGTAACACTTATTGATATTATCGAGCACGCGAGCACATATCAAACATGTATGCCTCTTAATTTGCGTGTGTGTTTGTGTGTGTGTGTGTGTGTGTGTGTGTGTGTGTGTGTGAGTGTGTGTGTGTATGTGTATGTGTGTATGTGTGTGTTTGTGTGTGTGTGTGTGTCTGTGTGTGTGTGTGTGTGTGTGTGTGTGTGTGTGTGTGTGTGTGTGTGTGTGTTTTGTGTGAAGACAATATCTAGTGGTTGTTTTGGTATTGAAAACGTGCATTTTGTCAAATTGTAATCGGGGATTGACTCCCAATGAAATCTAGCTCAGGAAATAAACATTCTGATATAAATATTAATTTCCTTGTAAAACATCCATAGTAGTCCATTCATACCTAAACGTATGTAAGATTGAGTGCACTTGCTGTACGTGACATCTAAAGCAGTTGCCGATGTAAAAGAGCATGGGCACACAGTAGTCAAATAATGTCAATAAGTTGTTCTGAGAAGCTATAGCTGAACGTTATACACTGGCGAAACAAAGGACGTATTTGCTCAAGAGTGTGGCACATACTAAAACAACTTATATAACGAGATTAATCTAATAAAATGGTATGTTTCTAGTAACTAACAACTAGACTGCACGATCAAAACATGTTTAATGTCGTTGATAGTTGACACAATTATTCTTCACCGCTGACATGAGTACACTGCGTCGCATATGGCCAACACGAATTAACCGACACTTCTTCAGAATGACAACACATACAAGAAGTGGCAACAAGGGAATCTATACGGTGTTTTGTTTTTGTACTTTAGAGAAAAGTATGTTACCAGTGTAGGGACATGATGCTTTCTGAAACGCAGATCACATTGTAGTATTGCTTTTCCTGCATCTTCCCTAATTCTTAATTACAATTGACTTCAAAACACCTAACATCTTGTCTGATCACCCCAACGCAAATACGACACAGCAGAGACTTAATTGTTTCCAGTGCCTCATGGAATCCTCAGGAAGATTAGTCAGTTCCCGTATGTAATCTCGATCGGTACTTGGTGATACATTTGTGCTAAATACTGATTTGGCATATGTCATACTCTAACTGATGCCGCTGGCAGTGTCATTTGTATTTAGACGGATACATCTCACTCTGTATCTGGCGTTGACAAGAGGACAATCCAGTTCCTGCCATGCGTACATAATTATGCATTTTCATGTTAGGTGGGTTGCGGAGACTCCCACTACCACCCGTACCTCACCACGCGAGACGACAAGCAGCAGGACCTGGCGTGGTGTTCCACGTGCCGCCTGTTGGACATAACGACTGTGTCCAGGGACACTTTTATGATGAAATTCCAGAGGATTCTCATCAAAGTAAGATTCATGATCTTGCTTGTTAACGATAAAACAACATTACACATTAGTATAAGGTAATCACAAGATTTTATGAATAGGTAATTAGGGTTTAATAGATACGTTGTTGGTGAAATAGTATGAGATAGGGTAGCATTACGAACAATCCTGTGCATTTTCTGAATGATCCTTCTTTCCATTTTGCAGGTAGACTTCTTTTGTTTTCTGCTGTTGCGATTTTGTTTGTACCGATGACTAATAATAATGACTGGAACAGTTTGTTTTAGGTAGTTTAACATCATAGCACCTGCACTCTCCATATGTTTCGTGTGGCATTAAACTTGACGACAACACCGACAGCTCATCTCACACAATCGTTGGTACCCTGTATATGTTGCAGGCATCTCAGAAAACAGTCCGGCTTCTGTGCGCTCCTCACCAGTGTCAGACAGTAGCATGTCAGATGACTGTCTGCATCACATCGCCTGTCCTTCGTCTGACAGCTCCCTGCCTGAGGACTACCTGAATCCCGTAGCCAGCGCCTGGGAATTTGTAGCAACTATCAAAGAGGAAGACTTGACGTCTTCGTCTTCTTCAGAGGCCGTCATGTACGCAGAAGAGAGAATAACCTTCAAGAAAAAGACCACTGCAAAGGTCACTACTTCACCAGTGTAACCCTTCGTGAACATACCATAAACGTGCGGTAGTTACACACAAACTAAGAAGGTTGAACAGTTAGTCTCGAAGATGAATAGTACCTTTTGACGGTGTTTATGTTCAAAAAACAATTCTGAAAGGTACTTGGCAAACCAAAACCCGGATTGCAAAATGTATTATAGCTCTCGACGTGTATATACTTTCGATACTACAGAATGAGACCAATTGTGCTTGTATGTTGATTTTGGTTTTTATTCAACGCTCTATGATGATGTGCGTGTGATAAAAGTGTAAATGTATGCAGGAATCAGTCAGAATCTGATGTTGTGCCAAGTGCAAGGTACCTTTTGTCTTTTATGTAACCACATGGGCAGATGTATGTGTCACAGGGTGAACTGACACCAGTGTGAAATTGATGTTGTAAATATCTAGAAAACCATTAAGTTTTATATTGTGTCAGTAAACAAAATATGTCTTAATAATAAGAAGAAAAGAACTGGCCATTTTGAGTTACATTTCGTTTTGGCAATAATATATAGTGAACTAGTTCTACATTTCATACAATAGACAAGTTCCGAAAATAACTATGTCGGGTTTGTAAGGGTTATGAAAGAGTGAATACCCTTGCTTTACTCGGACAAGCATCACGTGGTTTCTGTACACGTGTTTGAGACACACCCTCTCGCTAGTGACTGGTGTGTTATGTCACGTTTACGTTTCACAAATTGGAAGAAACTGACCTTACGTACGCGCGCAGGATATCGACCATTAGAATCGCACTTTCCCCAAGAGGAACCTATAATATCTGGACCGATTTACCTCCTCTCTCCTTACTTGTTTACTTTGAGCACGTGTTGGCCGAAAACGGAAGTCTAAATATTTGTCCTAGTTTCAAGCGACATACCTCTGCCAAACGGTTATGTAGCAATGACAGAGTTATTTAACAAAACATTTCCGTTGTCCACTTATTTGTTGTTAATGTCGACAGTCGGTTTGTGTTATTTTCCACAAATGCTGTCCATTTAGGGTAGTGTGTGAGTGAGGGAATGTGCAGGCTGCATGTCTACCTGTTTGTCTACAAGCTAGATATTTGAGTCATATGATATATACACCCTCTTTTTTCTGTATGTCTCGATATGTGTTTTTTTATGATAGCACAATATTTGATAATCATTTCATACATGAACATGTTCTAGCAATTTCTCCCCCACAAACATGTGATGTGTAATGCAAATGTGTCAATTTGTCGTTCCTTTTGTCATCAGTTGTTTTAGATGTTCACATTGAATGTTCACATCCTACACTTATATATACCATGATTGAACTGTTGTTGTTGTCTTCCCATTTTCATAGTCTTTGGGAGAAAATACGATTAATTCTTCTTCGTATTCCATGAATGTAATGTGCGTCTGTCTTATATGTCTATAGCAGGGACAGGTTGTAATAATAGGCTTCGTCTAAAACCTCTATACTTTTGTATTAAAGTCTCTCTCTCTCTCTCTCTCTCTCTCTCTCTCTCTCTCTCTCTCTCTCTCTCTCTCTCTCTCTCTCTCTCTCTCTCTCTCTCTCTCTCTTTCTCTCGCTATCTCTCTCACACCCTCTCTCTCACTCTCTCTCTCTCTTTCTCTCACTGTATCTCTCTCTATCTCTCCCACTCTCCATCTCCCTTTCTCCCCTCTCTCTTTCTCTCTCTCTCTCTCTCTCTCTCTCTCTCTCTCTCTCGCTCTCTCTCTCTCACACCCTCTCTCTCACTCTCTCTCTCTCTCTCTCGTTCTCTCTCTCTCTTTCTCTCACTGTATCTCTCTCTATCTCTCCCACTCTCCATCTCCCTTTCTCCCCTCTCTCTCTCTCTCTCTCTCTCTCTCTCTCTCTCTCTCTCTCTCTCTCTCTCTCTCTCTCTCTCTCTCTCTCTCTCTCTCTCTCTCTCTCTCTCTCTCTCTATCCGAGTAGAGTATACATGTATACATAGATCAAATGTTTGTCAAGATATCTGAACAGGAAATAACCACATAATTCTAAAAGGTTGAGGCCTTCAAGCTGTATTTTGTATGTGTGATTTAATGTACAATGTTGACACTACTTTCTGCAGTCGAATGAAGTGGCCCATTTTTCACGGAAAGGCTAATTTTGCCCAAGAGATTTGTATGAATTATTTAACTGTCAAAGTCTTAATCGAAACAAATAGCTTACATTTATTGACATCATCAATATTTAAACAACAGAAAAGGATGTCTCTGGTAATACCTAAACCCATGTGACCGAATGGGTTATATATTAATTTCATTTGACAACACTACAGCTGTTTAAAATGTATGTTATCAATTTAGAACTAAACATTCGACAGTGTTGTTTTTTTTACTCAACGTGTACTTAGGTTTTGTATATGTAAGGGAATTTCACGTTGTGAGTAGCAAATGAAGAAATACATGAATTGATAACGTAGAGCATACCATTTGCTCAATCATTTGGACAGAAAATTAAACTTGCGGGCGCACGCGCGCGTGTGTGTGTGTGGGGGGGGGGGAGGGTGTATGTGCGTACGTGTGTGTATGTGTGTGTGTGTGTGTGTGTGTGTGTGTGTCTCTCTCTCTCTCTCTCTCTCTCTCTCTCTCTCTCTCTCTCTCTCTCTCTCTCCCTGTATATATATGTTTGTTTGTTTGTGGTGATAATTTATATGCGTGTGTATGTTTGTGTGTTAGTGTGTGTATGAGTGCGTCTGTCTGTCTGTATGTATGTATGTACATGTCTTTATATTGTTGTCGTCGGTTACCGGAAAATAGCAATGACAGTGAATCATGCGAAAGAACAACACAACTTAAACCACACAAGAAACTACTACATGCACTGTACAACAAGAACCCGAACAGAACTACCACCATCAACGACAACACTGATAACAGCACATTGTTTTGGTTTTGGTTTTGTATAACAAAAAGCAAACTGAAGTAAGCAGGATGGTAGTTTCTGACAAGAACATAAAGTAAGCATTATTAAGAACATTATTATTTCAATTCATCATTGATTTTAAACTACTTTTATATCATTATGCTTATTCATTCCGGGTTGTCGCGTATCAATAAATCATAGCCAAAGATGTTGAAGGAGCACTAATACAAGAATAACAAATCCTGTATCAATTCAACATAACACCTTTACAAATATTTCCAAATCATACATTTATTTCAGGTAAGCAAAATTAAACGTAGCTGTATCTCCATAACAGAGGTATCGTCCTGTTCAAAGATTAACGAATAATACGAATCTTGATATGCAATATCAGCAATGCAACAGAATCCTTCATCAACAATGTCAAACATGCGTAACGGATCTTGCGTTGACAGATCAGCAAAAGAAAAACCAAAAAAGGAAACAACCTGTTTCTTACAAAATAAACGGATGTAAAGTAAAATCACATATCGAATGAAGGCCAATTACAACAAAAAAGTCAATATGAAAGTGAAGCAAAATAAAAATAAAGACAAAACACGTCGCGTAAGGCGAAAATACAACATTTAGTCAAGTAGCTGTCGAACTCACAGAATGAAACTGAACGCAACGCAACGCAGCAAGACCGTATACTCGCAGCATCGTCACTCCACCGCCCGTGGCAAAGGCAGTGCCAGTGGAATTGACAAGAAGAGCGGGGTATTCGTTGCTTCAAGTTTTAGTTTCAAGTTTTATTTATTCCAACAAAACCCCGTGAGGGTACATGGAAAATTAAAAAACACAATAAAAACACATTTCATTCAACACCAAATAAAAGGAACTAAAACAAAAAGAAATCAGACTATGTACAGAAAAGGGAGTTGAGGGGTGAGGGAGAGCAAAAACAATACAAGAAACAATTCAACAATAATAATAATAAATAATAATAATAATAATAATAATAATAATAATAATAATAATAATAATAATAATGATAATAATAATACAAAAAATAATAAAACATTACAAGTGCAAAGTGATTACATACATTTCTTTACTATGGGAAATGGGGGGAAGGGAGAGGGGGGGGGGTGATGGGTGGGTTAACATAAGGACAAAAATACTATTACAAACAACACAAAACAGATAACGGAATATAAAGCTAAAAGAGAATTAAATTTTACTCGCTTCTCAAACAGTCCATGACAAGTGTCATGAACTTTGCGAGTTTTAGCAATAAACTCTTTTTTGTAGTGGAAAAAAGCTCGCCCCAATTCAGTTAAATTCAGAGAGCTTTTTTCCAAACAAGAACAACAAAAACATGTAAACACTTTCCCTCCGGACCTCCACACACTTGTTCCACCTGTGCCTTAGAGCCTTATTGCTGTTGCTGCAGAGCTTTCTGTATTGCAACACTTTGAAGTCCTGAAAGGCAGTCATGACGTCATTGCCCATTTCGTAGTGCTCACCCATGACGTACTTCTTTATGTTTGTCAGTATATGATAGTTTGAGGGTGCCAAATCTGGCGAATACAGCAGATAGCTAACGATATCCAAGCTGTATTAATTATGTGTTGCCATGGAAACCAAGGATTTTGGGCAGGGGTGTTTTCTTAACTGAACAACACACCTTTGCGGAGCGTTCCTGGGAGCTTAGCCGCGGTATGCTCTCTTAGATGTCTCAGAAGTATGAAATAAAATTTACCGGTTACTGACTCATCTTTTGGAACTAAGTCCAACAGGAAAAACCCATTTGCGTCCAAACAACTAATGTCATCACCATCTTTCAGGGGAGATGACCCTAACCTTCTTTAGTGGGGAATGATTGTGATGCCCCTACTGCAGAAACGGCTGCATTGTTTCAGACTGAAAGTGATGTACCCTAGTTTCATCATTAGAAACCAATCGGGACATACAATCCTCTAGACCTGCCTCAAAAAAGCGTACAATGTCGCATGCCATTTTACATCTGAAATGTGTATGTTCTGGTGTATAAGTTTGAGAACCTACCTTGCTTAAACTGTCTTCATGGACAGCTTTCTGCAAAACATACTCCAATCTCTCTCACGTGAGATTCCAAGTGTATGGTATCAGCAATGTAATACAGCATCAACGGCATCTTGAGTTGTGACCATTGGTGGTCTTCCTTACCATTTGTCATCTTAAACGGTTTTCTGTCAAAGCCTGAATTTAGCTGACCACCTGTATGAAGGAGGATCCCTGTCAAACTCTTACGTTATATCATGAATTTCCAGTGGGCTAAATATTTGTCTTTGCAAATATGGATCACTACTATTTGTTAGTTTTCTCAATTGAGGGGTGAACAGTGGGTTATGGTACTTTGAAAAACCGAGACACACAAACTAATCAGTGAAAATACGTATTATTTTGCATAAAGCCTTCATAAGAACATTTCATAATTCATGCTAAGTGTTGAATATCTCAGTCAATTCCTTCCTGGTCGGGGTCGGTACTTCTCAATTGGCCCTCGTATTTCAAGCAGCTTATTAGAAAATAACAAAACAATCACTTATTCTATACCATATACAATTTCACAACATACCAAGAACGAAACAAAAATCGCAATTAATGACATTTTTAGGGATATTGTTAGATACAAGAGTGTAAGAAGATGACCTTCAAACGATACACGTGTGTATGTGTATGTATGTATGTGTGTGTGTGTGTGTGTGTGTGTGTGTGTGTGTGTGTGCGGTGTTTGTGTGTGTGTGCGGTGTTTGTGTGTGTGTGTGGTGTGTGTGTGTGTGTGTGCGTGTATGTGTGTGTGTGTGTGTGTGTGGGTGTGTGTGGGTGTGTGTGTGTGCGTGTGGTGTGTGTGTGTGTGTGTGTGTGTGTGTGTGTGTGTGTTGTAAGGCTTTGTCTGTACCTGAGTGTCTAAGATTTTTAGGATAATGAGTGTGGTGAATGAGAGAAATCTGTATTGACATTGTGTGACTGTGTCAATAGAATTATCATTTCTAGCGCCTGTATTGCGTCGTAGGCTGTCATCATAGGTATGACGTAGGTTTCAGGGTTTCGTCATTTCAAAGGCAGGGGTGTCAGCTTGTGTCTATTGGTTACGTCTGCGTGTTCGATTTGGATGAAACACACAGACTATGCATTTGTTTGAATATTCCTGAATGGGGAATGTTTAGTTGTGTTCTTAATAAGTTAAATTGTGTATGGTTTTATCATTAGTTATGTTAATTCTAGTTATTGTAAAGCGCATTGAGCATATACATAATTATGCGCTATAGCAAATGTCAATTATTATTATTATTATTATTATTATTATTATTAGTAAATTAGTTTAGATCGTATTGATAAAAGAATGTTTGGGTTGGTGACGCATAATCAAGCAGCGTCATATAGGACCCTCTCCCCCCTTCCCCTTTTCCCGACTAAAATGAGTAAAAGTTGAAATGAACTCACCCAACGTTGAAACAAACGCGCACTTGTGACCTGGTACTGGCAGAGAAAAGCATGTCAAGCTTTGCCGGAATTTGGATGAATTATGCATTTTTGTGCATTTGGAAGTGAAACAGTGTTTGGATTTGTGCCTGTGCATAAGCTGTGAATCATGGAGTGGATTGTGCATCTGTGAAATAATCCTTTTCTGGGAATGTGCCACTGTTTGTGGAATCCGTGTGTGTTGGTGTGTACCAACTAGACTGATCCAGTGATGGAGTGTGTGATGGCTGTATTTCCTGGATTTTATTGGCCAGCCAGTAGGGAATGCTGTTGTGAACCAGGGAGTACAGAGATGATGTAGACCAGGTGATAATAGACCTTTTGTTATCGGTACACCTTCTTTGGAATTGGAAATAACTTGATGTGTAACTAACAACAGAAGAGAAGGCCAATGATAAGATTGAGAAAACCAAACATGCAGGATGTATTTTAATACTGGAACTTGAATAATTGTAATTGTAGTTATGATGACTGTGTGAGATGATACTTTGATATGAATTGTCGTTTCGGTAATTACTGACTTTGCTTTTACTTTTTGTTTTCCCAGCCGAGCGGACTCTTGGTGGGATAGCGTGTTTATTACCGTGTTCATTACCGTGTTTATTGCCGTGTGTTTTTTTCTAGAGCGTGTTGTGTGTTGGTAGAGCACACACTAGTGACCTTAGAGTGTTGTGGCAACATAACTTTTTTCGTAGCAGAGATTTGCCTCAAGCTACTTTGGATTTGAGTGCGGAGTATGTGTTTCCACCTTTTTCAGACTAAGTGTTGAAAGTGTTTATTGGAAAAGTAGCATTAGTCTGACGAACCTATTTTTAACTTTTATTTTAAATGCTTGGTGATTGTGTGCGTGAGTGTTATGCAATAAAGAGGACAGAGAACATTATTCAATGCATTCATCGAACTTTTATTGTTTGTGCATTCTCTTCCTCTCTCGCTTCTAATTGCCAACACCCGCATGCGCTCCACCACATTTTTGTATAACAAGCAAATGCAAACAGACCCATATGAATATGTTGTACAAGCATACCATTTCAAAGATGAATGTTTGCATCATTATCATTTTAACTCATAACTCATTTTTAACTCATAACATTTTATTGATCCAACAAAGGAAATTAAATTAGTCATCAGCACATATAGGTCATTAATTAATAACTATAAAAGAAGAAAATCATCATCATCATCATCATCCTCACCATCATCATCATCATGAACTTACTCAAATTATACTTACACGAAATGAACAATGTTCTTTATAGCTATACCGAGAAATACGTTCATAAACAATTATGCTTTGAAGTCTAAGGAAGCGTTTCAATTTGCACATGGTAGTTTGCCCCAGACATTACATGTGTTGGCACACTAAATGAAATACGCTCCTTAGTTGTAAGTCGAACAGTGTCAGTACTTTTTATTCTGAATATAACAATGTTTGTTTAAAAAAAACCTTTTTATCGCAGATGATAACAAAAACACTATGAAGACTGACTTTCATTATCTAATAACAATTAATGTCTACAACACACACACACACATACACACACACACACACACACACACACACACACACACACACACACACACACACACACGCGCGCGCAAGCGCATGATCCTGCGTGCTCTTAAATTATATACCCTTTTTCAGTGAGATGAAGTACGAAATAGACACATCATTTACAAGTACCACAATTTCAAGTTCTTCAAGTTAATGTTCCTCTACGAGGGATGTCTTCCCTTCCCCAACCAACCAAACCACCTCTGCGAAGCATAACCTATATTATACCCTTGAAATAGTTTCGATTCAAAGTATACTTATTTCTTTGATTCCTATCCAGTATAGCCGTATCAAATACTTATGGTTTGGCATAACGTCTGTCGGTATTAGAACCTAGCTCCCTCTCTCGCCTGATTATCAATAATAACAATAACAATAACAGCACTTTATTGTCCATTAAAATATTACATTAATTCTGGAAAATTTTCTTCGGCACACCCTACCTGTCTGTAAAAGATTATAACACCAATTGTATAGGACAACACACATAACACATAAAACACGTATGTAATAACAAGCACGCCTATCATATTTCCTATAACACTGACCTAAAGTGCCATCCGTGTTAGCTTTAAATTCAATAAATGTACAAATAAAATCTAAATAAAGTCAAACGTCTATAAGACATTGTTTTTAATTCCAAATTACGAAGCGTTACTACAATGAACGCTACCCTGATCAAACCCCTTCTAACTCAACTATCTCAACTATTTGCCCTCTTCTAAAACATTCAAAACAATTCTTAACGGACTACATAATACTGAAGTCTAAACAAACATGAAAACACCATCCAAACACCCTACATTTTAGGAAAACAAAAAGAGTGATCTATTTATTCGTTCGGTCACAACGTGAAAAACACCCAATTTCTCCTTCGCACACGTCTTAACACGTGCACCGGACCCCTGAGTGGAAAAGTGACGTCACTCGAGTCTGTTTATAGCATCTACATTGAGAAGACTAATGAGCATCTGAGATGGTACCCGACAAAAAAATCATGTAAATCCACGCCTATCAAAGGTGTATATATATAAAATAAAAAAATTTAACTTCAAAAGCTATTTACAGAATGGACAATCTCTACGTTTATAACACACATTTTGACTAAAGTGAACTCGATTTAAAACCAAAGAGCAATTTGTATATTTTGTTCTGGACACATCGACAACTTGCTCCATTTTCCAGTGCGAACCGAGAAAAAAAAGAAGGAATGTCACCGTCATTGGTTGTCGTGCTGAGTTGTCGGGCGTCTTCCCCGCAACGTCTATATTATGGTCCCTGAATACATCACGGTTTTATATTGCAGAAAACCTTTACACATTGCTTAATGACTGTGCTGTACCTTGGTCAGTTGTGTGCTCTATGACATGCGTGCCAGATATGCGATGAAACCCAGAACACACACACACACATTCACACACACATACACACACACACACACATACATAGGCGGATCAAACATCTTATAATATTGAGTAAAGTGGTCAAGGGAGATAACCACAGTCCCAGATGAGAATGCACTTTAAATTAAATTGTACGACAACTTTTGTTCTTTCAATATACTTGTTTTTTTTACAAAGAGAAGTCTTGTTACACGGTACCTTAATTTCCTACCCTGAACCTCATCGAAGAACTTTCAAAGCGATCTGAGAGCGTTTTCCCAGATATATTATCACTTTAAAGCCAATACACCATTATCAACACATACGAACCTGTTCTGATGCAAACACATGCTTACTGCAGTTTCACGGCATTTTCACTGGGGGCTCAACTTGTACAGTAGTGATCTTTTTAGTGTACTTTTTCTTAAAGGTTATTCGCTCTTTTGCATACATGACGGCCTCTGAAGAAGACGAAGAGTTTTCCTCTTTGATTGTTGTCACAACGTCCCAGGCGGAGGCGACAGGATTCAGGTAGTCTTCAGGCAGGGAGCTGTCAGAGGAAGGGCAGGCGATGTGATGAACGCAGTCTGACATGCTGCTGTCTGACACCGGTAGAGAGTGCAAGGATGCCAGGCTGCTTTCTGATTTGTCTGTAACGAACACACGATCGTTCAGAGATGGAAAACGGTCAGCATTGTTCAAACCCAAGCTAAGAAACTACCAAGACAACATTAGTGTGTGCATTATCGTATGAATGATAAATGTGTCAATATCTGCGACATGGGACACAGAAAGGATACACAAACATAATGTGTTGTACATCTCTTCTTTTTTGCTAGAGCTACAACACAGCTATCTGCTAATGTGCACTCTTAAGTAAACTGCTAGAGTACAGCACATGTTTGGAGTCACTTGCAATAGCTTGACTATAACGTACATGAGTAAATAGTATATGCTTACAACACACACACACACACACACACACACACACACACACACACACACACACACACACACACACACACACACACACACACACACACACACACACACACACACACACACACACACACACACACACACACACACACATTGCCATTTAAACAATTGTTTCCTCTCTGTCTATCTGCTTAACTGGTACCTTTATCGTTGCAAAAGATTAATGCAAAACAGTCAAAGCTCTTTTAAGCTACACATTTAGGTAAGGTACAAAGCAGATTCGTACTCATATCGACGTCGTCAGGAATCTCGTCGTACTCGTGGCCGTGTGTGCTCAGCGCTTGACTGCCACAGTGAACTGCGCGTCTCACGTTGTGAGGGGCAGGAGGAGGTGGGGGCAGTCTTCGCGAGCGGCCTGCACAGACATGTGAACAAGGCATGATACCACAGAGGATATTATACGCAATGAATATTGACTTAATGAAATCATACAACTACATGTATGCATTATTAGAGTAAAATCAAATGCAAATATTTGACAACTTAATTGATGTTCTTTGAAATGTGTGTCTGGTGTGACTATACGTATATCTGTGAAATGTTCCCTTCTGTATTTCAAGTTCATAATATTCATCAGGGTGTGTTTTTCACATGATACACACAAATAGGAATATCATCTGGTTAATTGTGAGCTAGTAAAACCTTATTCATTCCAATACAAACACCAATCGCATAGGTATTGTAACACCTCAAATATCATACATGTACCTCTCTTCCAAAATAGAACTCCAACGCAGACAGCGAGAACAGCTACAACGAGGAGAACAAATCCCACGACACCGCCCAGGATGGACACAGCTTTCAGACTGTCTCCTTGACCCTCCCCACCAGTGGTCGTCGGATGCATTGTAGTTTTAATGGTGCTAGTACCTAGGATAAATCCATCTACTAGTTAGAGTATTGGTCATCCAGTCTAGACAGCAGTCCCTATACTTTGACGTACGTAGCTAGTTTACATGCTCACTTAAATCCAACAGCTGATCACCATTAAAAGGAGAGAAAAACACATTGTGATAAGCACATTCTGAAGAAGAAAAACAACAACGTATGAGCTGCTACTATAAACAACATTAACTGCAATGCTACCTTATTAGAATTGTTTCCACCAGTTGTAAATACGAATTATCTTACTGTTAAAGTTTATTGTTGTGCACTTTTTCCACTCCAAAGTTGTCGGTGTGAATGTGAGGACAGATAACACATCAGTATACATTGTCTAACTATCGTAATCTGTCTCACTCTCCCAACCCGATGTCGCCATCCCTCTTTCATGCAAGCAGACAGCACTGTTACTCAAACTCACACCTTTACTTTCACCTGTCAGTGGTATGGCACTTGGAATGTCAGTGGAGATGTCTATGACAGCTTCTCTGGTATGGGGATCTGTCTCTGTTGTTGTGCTCTGACTGGTTCGGGATTCTGAATTTTCAAAATAAAAGCTGCGTGTTAATGTGGTAGAAGATATATATGACTAAGCGAATGCCGTTTTAGTAGTGTATAATTATTGTCCTGACGTATCCTAAACTTAAATAGTGACGTGAAAGATAATAACGTGTTTGCTATGTATTCACGATATTGGCACGTAAAACCGTTTATTAAAATGCGTGTGTGTGTGTGTGTGTGTGTGTGTGTGTGCGTGTGTGTGTGTGTGTGTGCGTGTGTGTGTGTGTGTGTGTGCGTGCGTGCGTGTGTGTGTCAGTGTGTATGTGTGTGTGTGTGTATGTGTGTGTGTGTGTGTGTGTGTGTGTGTGTGTGTGTGTGTGTGTGTGTGTGTGTGTGTGTGTGTGTGTGTGTGTGTGTGTGTGTGTGTGTGTGTGTGTGTGTGTGTGTTTAAGAGTGCGTGCGTTTGTGCGAGTATGCTTGCGTGTGAGTTGAGGCGGACGGAATTGTATAATATAGTATTTTCACGCAAACAAACAAAACAATACTTACGGTTTGGGCAAATCTGTACAATTTTTTTCAACTCCCCACTATGTTCAAGTTCGCCATGAATTGACCATTCGTCGCAATCTGAACTGTTTATCTCCACTGTCAGGGAGAATGTTCCTCTGCTGCACGTGCAATATTTTGCATTAGTGTAGCACGTATCGCCATTGAAAGCTATACGGCATGTATGCAGAGCATAGTTTGGTTTTGGCCCTTCGAACACTTTAACAGAGCTAATTGCAATGCCAGGACACATGTTGAAAGTAGTGATTACATTGTGCCCATCGTCTGCCACATAGGAGTCCTGTTTCTTGAAGAATGCACCTAAACAAAGAAGAAAACAAAACGCTTAACTTTGACACCACATTTTGACATTAAAATATTGTATGTTGCAAACAATGTAAAGTGTCTATTATATTTACTAATTTAGATTAACCCATGTCAAGCAGTCACTACTTGTTGGCGGTTTCTAAGTCATGGAATCCCAGCCAGAGAAAGCGTTCATTTGGATTATAATATTTCCTTACTTTGGCCACAGGTATATGTTCCGTCATGAGGACATACATTACCACTGCCGCCGCTTGAGAAATACAGCAATGCATTTTAGTGGGTTGAGGCCTGTCTGCTCACTAAATGAGGGTGCGAAAACGATACTTTTGTTTTATGACCATATGAGAAGATTACCAGCTATTGTGTTTTGAGCGTAGCAATAGGGCCCGATATTTAGACGAGACAAATATAATGCCGACGAGTCGAAGACGAGTCGCATTATACTTGTTCGAGTCTAAATATCGGACCCTATTGCTACGATGAAAACACAATAGCGTTTATATAGCTATTCTGACATTAAATTCTGTGTTAAAATCATGTTTTTGTCAGCAACAAGTACCAGAATGGTCCATGTCGCTGATTGCAGACGACGGTTCCCTTTCCGCATGAAGCTACGGAAATAGCCGAACATTGAAAAACCCACGGACATGTATTACGGAGAAAACTCGAGATAACCGGATGTTTAGCATCACGTCAATATGCTAGGAATCACATGACGTCATGACGTGTCATGCCTGCCTACGTTTATTGTATGTTCAAAAGTCTGACTTCTGTTGGGAATTCGCGTGGTGAAGACTGCCGTAAATCTGTAGATGATAAGAGAACAAGGATTGTCTCAGAAGAAACGACTGAATGTTTCAGACCGGTAACTTCATTTCAACATTGCACTATACAATGGACGTTCTATGTGACAGGAGAGTTTGCTGATTTTGTGTTAAACGTTGGAGAGATCGTCTGCTAGAATCAGAGATAGGTCGCTTCAGATTGCAGCTTCTGGAAATTTGCAAGGTTTGTTGCCTGTTAAAGAACTGGATTTTACACGTAATGTATGTCATGTACAGTAAGCAACAACAAAAACACACACAAAGCAAATGGCATCGTCTGTCGACTAGTCACAGAAACAAACCTGGCGAGGTATGCGTGTACTTTATACACGTGGAAGAAACCGGAACCATGCGTCTTTGTTATCGACACTATGCTTTTGGATATTGAGTAAAATGGCCGACTTCCGCCGCATTATGCTTTGATGATCGGAAGAGACCATCCAATCACAGCCCCCGAATTCCCCCACGTGTTTATCATAATAGCTATATATAAACATAAGATGTGGTCACATGTTCTTTTGAATGTATATTTTAAGCTGGCAGTGTTGTGTTTTCTGAGAAGAAAAAAACACACAACAAAAAAACAAGTGAGAGTAAACATCAAATAGACAAACAATTACAAACTAGTGTGCAGTAAAATGAACAGCTGGTTTCCCCTTGCTATTTTCAAAAGTATAGCTATTAAGGACTTTATTTTTCGGCGCGTTTGGTACACAATATATATATATATATATATGGATCCTTAACTAAAATGTGATGTCTACCCTAAGTATTGCTTCACCGTGTATGCAACAAAAAAAAAATCACTTTGTTTTGATAAAACATTCAAAAATGTGTGTATTTAATCTATTGCATTGAGTTTAGTTCAATATCCATTCCCATGTCTATTCAACAAATGTGAAAAACAATGGCAGGTCAATATCTGTAATACTTTTGAAATTATCCAGCGAAAACCAACATAACATGTTGATATTCGACAACTTATCTACCCCTGAAATGCTTTACCAAATACGTCTTTATTGCACTCTTCTAAATAACGTGTACTTTGGCTTCAGTTTCCTCCCTTCTTTGTCTCTTTTCTATTCTGGCCATCCTTGCTTCAAGCTTTCCTGGGCCTTTTTTCTGTGAACTGCTGATGCCTTCAATGTCTCTTTGCTCAACGATAGCACGAGCAAACTTGCCACACAGTTATTGTCCTTGAGCCATCATATACCGTAAAATCCATAGCAAACGCCCACCCCCCCTCTGCACAGATTTCGGGAACAAGTAAGGGGTGGGCGTTTGCTAGGTATACACCCCTTTGCAGGATAAAGTGTCATCACATTTTCACAAGACAACAAAGTGATACATGTGATTTATGCAATTTTAATGAAAAATAAACACACCGTTTGTTTACAGAAATAAAGATCAACGTTCTGTGATAGAAAAAAAGAAGAAGAAAAAACCGGCGAATCATCGAACAGTGTGCACAAATCGTAGATAAAGGAGGCCGAATGTCTTAAAACAAATTATTTTTAAAGCAAAAAAGGGGTGGGCGTTTGCTAGGTAGTGACCCCTCTGCACAACGTTTAGCTAAAAGTGGGGGGTGGGCGTTTGCTAGATACTGGGCGTTTGCTAGGGATTTTACGGTACTATTGTAACAGCTGAGGCAAGAGAAGTTTCAACAATACCAATCCCATGTACTTTCCTTTTTGGACAACATACGTATATTCATTGGGTTTATGTGTGTAGCCGTCTAAACATCTTTGATAACGTTCTGTGGCAACCTGCAGGCCCTCACAAATAGGTTTCATTGCTTCCACCACAACTTTTGGCAGATCGTTCTTATGTTATAATAGTCTGCTAGACTGTTTACCTTTTCTACATGTGTGTAAGACTTCCTAAGTGCACTTCTCAAGTCAAGGGATGTAATTTGTGTGAGGGAGTGGAGTAGTATACGGATCGTGTGGAAATTACTGTCTACTGTTCTCAAAATAGTCTCGAACTGAGTAGACTACCCCTATAGTTGATGTCAAATATGTCAAACACTATTGTGATCAGGAAAAACAGCTACATAAAACAAAAAATATCAGCCAACTTTACAGCAGATGGGCTTATAGTCACACAATTAAAACAAGACAAAATAAAATGTTGGCAACAATTCCAGCTGGCAGTCGGGCCTTAATAGTGATGTCGACAAATATGTAAATCAAAAATAATCAAATAAACACCATGCACACCAGTTAATGCACTAACATTGTAAGTGAATGCATAGTCTACCAGACAAATACATGAATAACCAACACACAACATAGATACTGATGTGTCGAATAAAGATAACAAAAGCATCGAATATTATTGATAAGTTGTGAAACTGTATTTTACGGTTTTTGATTGACAAAAACATATAATTCAATACTTACAAGCTGAATCATCAAGGCCCAGTCCTGATGCATACCAAACAATGACGGGAAGTTGAAACGCCAGCAGTAGATGCATTATTGTTGATGCTGCCTCAGTGTTTCCGCTCTAAGTACACATTAGTTGAGTTCCGTTTTCAGTTTTATGAAACCATATGTAAGTCATAATATAACAAAGAGAAACATCCGATATGTTGTATTAGTATTGTTGCATCACTTTACACAGTCATGCTGTCAACGAAAAGCGACAACAGCCAGATATACGATACAACGTATTCGACGTTGCGTGCTATATATAATCTATTATGTAGTAGCCACAGACACCAACCTGATGATCGTCTCTTCCTTTGTCTTTGCACCTGCGAAGTTGTTCAATCACAAATACAGTGCATCAACACATAATTCATCTTTCAAAAAAAGACTTTATTCATATTTCACTCTATCTTTAACAGAATCAATGTTAACATAGTGCACTTAACAATTTCGAGCAAGTAATTCAGAAATAGCATTTGTTGCAATTTTGAAACCGTGATCATGATTTCTAAGTTCGATATCAAGTTTACAAAAGACACTGCACGTTAATTAAGAGTCTCTGAAATAATACATAAAGCAGAGAGTGCTAGGAAAGTATGATCACTGCCCTTCACGGGACAGAGGGCGACTTGTGACTGGCTCATTTATTTCCTCGTCATGTTTTGTAACACGGAAATTAATAAGTACAAACCACCACACATTTATATGCTATAGAAGTCGAGAAGCACTACATTTAGCCGACACGTGAACTATACGTGTAGATGTTTACATCATCAATTGCATACGAGATACCTAATCTAGATACACACGACGTGTGGATCCTGAAACACATGTGATGTAAAATAAACATGTAATAACGTTACACATACGCGTACACATTCAGTAAAAAACAAAAACACCCACAGACACAGATACAAGCATACATACACACATACACACAGACGCACACACACACTTACACACACACACACACACACACACACACACACACACAAATACGCACACACACACACACACACAAACACACACACACACACACACACACACACACATACACACACACACACACACTCCATCGTCTATTCGCTCAACTATATAGTTTGATCTACCATGTTATAAGTAACCATAATTGAAACGTTGTAAAACACATTTTGTATGCCATTCTATTAACAATGAAGCACGGCCTTAGTACTAGCTACCTTAAAGACATATGACACCGATTAAACAACCGTTAAAAATCGCCTATATTTTGCCTGATGTATGTTTCAAGTCTGACCAAACAAATGTGTAAAAATTAGAGAAATCGATTGTAACGTTTTTAAGATATATAGCCTCGTGAATATGTTGACATTTCACGTTTTTTTGTAAATCAGGGTAGGCTATCGGATATGGTATTTAACTGAGTATTTAAAGTCACAACTACTTGTTTTTGTATGTGGCGTAATTACCGACTTTGTGCACATAAAAACAATGGTTTTTTTTATGAATAAGTGTTTCCATTCTTTTTGAAATGGCTAATAAAAGTAATATTCGTTAATTTAAATGACGTTTTACCTGCTAAAATTAGACCACCTGCTCACTTCAACTAAATATATCTGCTAATAGAACCGTTAAATTTTCATAAAAGTTTGACATAATGCACACCTGGGTCTACACAATTAGATACACAAAAATTAAAAAAATCGATCGTTAAATTTTTGCATAAGTTTACAAAACGTAACCCTAACCCCATTTATAATTTTAGTACAAAAGAAGGTTGACATTATGACACTCGTTGCGTATGGAAAATACGCTTGAATCTAATGATTTTGTTGTTGTTACATATTCGTTGTGTGTTACATCAAATCGATATTGTTAGGCATCTGTCCGTGTTTCCATCCGTCCGTCCGCTCGTCCGTCCGTCCGTCACACTTTTGATCGCTAATAGCTCCTGGGTTTGTGGGCCCGTTATCGTGAAATTTGGAATGACATATACCATTGTTATGGTATATATTATGTGGTTAACATTTCTACCCGATGGCTACGCGAGTACCGAGGTTGCACACGGTTTAGCGCTCACACGTCATTTCCTTTGCCTATACCTCCAGCGTTTCTTGACCGATTCACCACAAATTTCGTGTGGATGTGGATATGCTGATGCTTAAACCTGGCGCAACACTTCAAAAACATTGTTTAATAATCGTTGGAGTTGTAACTGAAACAAAGCATGGGCGACCGCTCAATCGCTGAGCGCAGCTAGAGGTGTTCGACCCAAGCGTACGGATATGCATATAAATTAGAGCGCTTACCTCTCACGCTAGCATAAGGCGTTTGGCTGCCAGTCGGGGCGACATTATTATTTAAGTTATTGAGCCATCCCAGTGCACTAAGGGATTTATAGAGCAAATCGAGAAAATTCATTATTGAACGAAGCGCATAGCGCTGAGTTCAATAATTATTTTCGAGATTTGCTCTATAAATCCCTTAGTGCACTGGGATTTGTTTCAATAACGATATTGTCGGTACCGCCAGAGAAAAAAGAAGATACAACACGCACATTTTGCTAATGGCATTTGAATAGGCATAACTGTGTGGTCAGGTCGTAGATCTACTTTTGTGTGGGCTGTCTCGTGTGTCATGCTTTCGTCACACGCAAACTCTTGTTTTGATTTTTGTTGGTAAAATCCAGTGTAGCGTAAAGCTAAACAGTGATGATCTTTCAGAGAGACCTCATTTGAACTCGGAGAAAGGACTGTGCTATTAGTTATTTGCGATTCGAAGCCTTAAGTCGAGCTTAGACGGATTGACTATGCAGAGTGACTCCCCTTGAATTGGCTAACCCCCAAGGTCGACGGTTAGCACATTTTCAAAATAAATGTGGCATGTTTCTCGTGTGGTATCTTCACTCATCGGGGAGTCTGGTACTAAATATGAACGGTAAGAATGCTCTGAACCCTACACGTATTATATCCCCATCGTTTTTTCGTTCACATTTACCCAACATGTTAGTTTGCTGAGCGGGGTTTATGTCGTCTGCTAGGCTAGGGCAATCGAACCACTGCGGCATTCCAAAAACAAAAATTGCTCGTCACGTTGCACTGAGTCTGCACGCATGAGGCAGGCTCAGTGGTAATAAGTCTTATATGGTACGGACGTTCTAAACCCTACACGTTTTCGATTCCGATTGTTCTTGCCTTGAAATGATAATTCGGAAACCATTCATTTACTGAACTGATGCAGTCGTATTTTAGTGTAATCTAGTCTGCTATGTATATATGACTAAGTGCCAAAAGGTGCTCACAGAACAGAAGACGACTTTGTTTTACAATAAAAATGTTTCTAAAAACGTGTGTCTGCTGAAAATTGGTGTGTGTGTGGATGAATGTGCGAAGAGATAGTGGACATAATTTCGTGTGTCTGACTTGAACGGTTTTGAAGTTATCTTTGTTTAAAGTCAAAAATAACGCCAAAACCGGCCATCTGAAAAAGGACATCGTGATACCTCGTGTTTTGAATATGCCACAGAAAAATAACAAGAAGCACAAATGAATTGCATTTAGTTTGATTGAATGCCTGAAACATCGCTTTACAGACGAGACCAAACGTCAAATCTAAATCTCGAGAGAATTTTTTTTTTTCGATAACCGAATTTTAAGGTGTCGCACGCAAGATGATTCGTCATCACGGCATACATTTTTCAATCGCAGATATTTACTAAATTTCTTTTTCAAAAACTCTGGAATTGATGTCGACACGTCAAGCGATAACGGTGTATCAAACTGCTGTCTTTCAAGTAATCCAGCAAAGACTGCAGAACTTTTGAACAGCATTTTTGAAAACGATTTGAAAATTTCGTCATATCTTGCGTGCGACAAAATGTTCGGTAATTAACGGTTATTTTCTTTTAAAAACAAAATTTACATGTACAAAGATCTACTTCATTTACGGAACCACGTGACACATTCTGTGTTCAAAATTTGTGAAGAAATCACGAACCACGATTGCGCTATCAAGTGTTGAAATTATGTCGTCAACATCTTTTCAGATCTTGCGTGCGACACCTTCTTGCGTTCAACATAAAATGTCACTACCTTATCGAGTTTAATGGGTAAAACTAACTATTTGTTGTCTTAGTTTAATCTTCTTAATTAAAAGCGTAATAAAACCGAACTTCTAAGATGAATTTTAATTGAGATTAGCGAAAGAGCGGGCACGCAAGTCGACCTTAAAGTAAAAGAATGATAACACGAGCGTTTGTCGTGTTGTCTTGCGTGCAACACATTGTCCAAAAAGGAAAATGTATATTTTTCTCAGACGTTTTTTAAGTTGAAACCTTGAAACTTCACACACATTTGGGGTTTAATCGCCCCCATGCATGGTAAAAGTCTTGTTGACCCTTGTCAGATTTCAAGGTCACGGCTGGGTCACATGTGGTTCAGAAAACGGATGAAACATATTTTTTCAGAGATTTTTGAAGCTAGAACCTTCAAACTTCAAACAACGCTTTTGCTTAATGATTGTTCAACATGGAGAATTCAAGGTTGATCCTTGAGAAATGTGAAGGTCATAGCAGGGTCTCGTGTGGGTAAAAAAAAAAACATAACCTTTTTCTCAGAGTTTTTCAAAGCAAGAACCTTGAAAGTTCACATTTTTGGGCTTAATAGCCTCCATACACGGTTAAAGTCTTGTTGACCTTTGTCGAATCTCAAGGTCACATGGGCAAATCAAAAACACGAAAATGCATCATTATCTCAGTTTTTTTTAAAGGGAGAGCCTTCAAACATCACACAACTCTCAACTCCGACTTAAAGAAGTTAAGGTAGATCCTTGTCACATGTCAAGGTCACAGAAAGGTCTCGTACGGGTAAAACAAACAAAACAAACAGATAATATTCATTTTTTCAGCTTTGTTGTTAGCTAGAATAGAGGCACATGCCACCATTCCATTCAACATGACTCATAGAAATGTATGATGTATGACGTAATTGCATTGTGTGTAATGACGCGGCTGCCTCTGTAGTTATTCCAGCCTTTGAAGAAATGGCGTTTTTCCTTGCTTGGACACATTTTTCCTTTTCTTGGATGTTTCAGGAGTTTGGGTGAGTTTGGTGTATATGGTTGAACACAATTTAAAATTTGCATAAAAGTGTATTAAAATAAACAGTGGTAGCCAGTCTCATCTGTTGTGTCGACAATTTAATCTCTTTTGTGTGACCTCAACTTGACCCCTCTGAATGCTCTCAATCATGGAAATTGACCACACTTTGATTATAACCAAACAACATCAAAACTTTGGAATGTGTGAAGTTTCAAAGGTGTTGCTTAAAAGGCGTTCGTGAAAATGACAATTGTATGTGTCTGACTTCAATGCGACCCCGCTGCGACCTTGACGTTTGATTTTATCAACCAGACTTTCATCATGTGTGAATGACTTCAAACACTATAAAACTAGTTGAAGAAATTGACAATTTTTCAAAGTTTAAGCCAGATGGCACTGCTGTGACCTTGAAATTTGACAAACATTAACCAGGCGGTCACCTTTTTTAGAAAATATCCTTAAAGGATCTTTAACCTTACTGTGACCTTGGAATTTGATGAGGTTTAATTTAACTTGCGTAGTGTGCCAAGTTTCAAGGCCCTAGCTTCAAAAACATATGAGAAAACCTCATTGAAAAATGTATATGTTTGACCTCAACGCGACCCTGCTGTGACCTTGACTTTTTCAACCAGACTTTAATCGTGTGTGAACATTATACACTAGAACTGTGTGTATTTTCAAAGCTCGTGCTATAAACGCGCTGAATAAATTGAAAATATTCCACATTTGGACCAGATGTGACCCCGCTGTGACCTTGAACTTTGACAAAGATTAACAAGCAGGTCACTTTTAATGAGGTTTTATAAAAATGCTGAAAGTATGTGAAGTATGTAAAGTCTAACTGATCTAGTATTAAAACATGTAAGACGTGACAACGACAATTTTCCAGTTTGCAAAGGAAATTTAACCTCGCTGTGACCTTGAAATTCAATGTTGTTTAGTGTGATGTGCACCATACCTGGAGGTCATTATACTTTGGTTGTGTGCCAAGTTTCAAAGCCCTAGCTTTAAAAACGTGCGAGATAACCTTAATGCTATGACTCAGTGCCGTTTTGAATGATATAACGAACAAAATTATCGTTATTTGTAAAATCATTTGGGTAAATTTATCTTTTCTTTTCGTAATTGGGTTCCAGCATCTGTTGTCTTAACAAAAATCACAATATCAGTCGTGTTTGTCAACTTTTATTTTTTAGCCCCTTTGTCCGCTTTTCGTGCGCACCTTTTGGCACTTAGTCATATTCCAAATGCTGATCTAGCTGGTACGTTATCGGAATAACACTTGTGTTTTCTGTTAGCTGCTGGGAATTGTATACTAACTCATCATTTGGTAATGTGGATAATAAGCTACGGCATAATTATGAGAAGATTCTTCGCAAGTCGAAACTGAAAAATTAAACACAGCGGGTTCTATTTTTAGATCAGTGGCAACTGTGGCACAGGCACATGCAATCTGTCAGAAAAAAAACACCACTTCTGCTTTAATTGAGAAGCAGGAAATTTATGGTATTTTGGTATTGTGGAGAATATAAGCTACATGTCATTAATTAATTCTGAGGATGAGAGTACAGTCTCGCTTAGGCAAAGGGCGGAAGAATACGCTCTGTGGAAAAGTTAGCGCACTCCAAGAGTGCGCTAACAGTTTTAGCACATCGATATTAGCCAATCAACTGGTTCACATCAGTCATGTGACACCAGTGCTTACTGACAATTAACATTATAGTATTATTATTATCATTATTACCATTATTATCATTATTATCATTGTTGTTGTTATTGTTGTTGTACTTGATGTTGTTGTTGTTGTTGTTGTTGTTGTTGTTGTTGTTGTTGTTGATGCCTGTGTAAGTGTAATGTGCTTGTATTATTTTGTTTTTTTATACATGAGAAATGATTTCGTGTTGGTTTTTATGTTGTTTTCATTTGTATGTTTTATATCTATAAAAACGCTATAAAAGTGAAAGAAACGGGCGCAAGAGAGGAGATCTCCCCATAGCCCGTGATTGCATTACCCACACTACAAACAGCTGTGTCAGATGTATTATGGACTAGTCAAACGCTTGTGACAAATGATGTACCTGTAGGACTTTGTCGAATGTCAAATGCAATGAATCACGTGAAAGAAGCTGGATGGGGTTTCGCACCCATTGATTATAATCAGAAACGCGTAAGTGTGTGTGTGTGTGTGTGTGAATGTGTGTCTGTGTATGTGTGTGTGTGTGTCTGTGTGTGTTTGTGTCTGTGTGTGTGTCTGTGTGTGTTTGTGTATGTGTGTGTGTCTGTGTGTGTGTGTGTCTGTGTGTGTGTTTGTGTGTGTGTGTGTGTGTGTGTGTGTGTGTGTGTGTGTGTCTTTTGGGATAAATTGTTAGTTTGTCTTTTGAGCACTAACGCGTATAAATGTGTGAAGTGTTTTTACCGTGTGCTTTTCTGACATTGCTATTGTATAATAGCCAGCAAAAGTGACGGTCATGATGGTAAATTGAGATCAGTTGCATAATTTTCATAAATGCATGTCCACTTTTATCAATCGATCGAGCAGTTGTAATGATAAGATGCTCAAGATAGAAAAAAACACAGACTGAATCAACCGCAATGCATATACAATAAACAAAACAAATCTAGCCAGGCAAAACTGATGCTACCCCAATATTGCACTGTTGCAGTGGAAGAAGAAAATGCAATTATCTATATGTTGTGTGGTAGGTAAAAGCAGTTGAACCAATTGTGTATATCTACCATTGAGTTGATATATCAACATGCCTTTAGAAAAACACGCACGTGCATCACACATAGTCACACACACACACACACACACACACACACACACACACACACACACACACACACACACACACACACACACACACACACACACACACACACACACACACACGTTTCTGATAATAATCGTTGGGTGGGAAACCCAGTCCATTTATATCCGTTTTAAATTTGCATAATAAGTCGTACACAAAGAGTACACAAAGAGGTTATTTCATGTGAGAAGAAAAACAACAAACGAGATTGCGAATGATGCACCATATTCACCGCTAAATACATCAACGATAAAATCTACCCCTCTCTCTCTCTCTCTCTCTCTTTCTCTCTCTCTCTCTCTCTCTCTCTCTCTCTCTGTCTCTGTCTCTCTGTCTGTCTCTCTCTCTCTCTCTCTCTCTCTCTCTCTCTCTCTCTCCCTCTCTCTCTCTCTCTCTCTCTACCTCTACCTCTTCCTCTCTCCCTCTCTCTCTCTCTCTCTCTCTCTCTCTCTCTCTCTCTCTCTCTCTCTCTCTCTCTCTCTCTCTCTCTCTCTCTCTTTTCAAAACAATGTTAAAGGGTGAGGGAACATCTTTGGAAGAGATGTAAGCTATATATGATAAGCCAAGAAGAAGGAAATACATATTATTTCATATACATTTTTACCCGTTTTGGATTTGTGTACGATCATAACAAAGAACAGCCTTTTCAACCACAACATAGCAACATCTTGTAGCAGGCGTAATGTCGACTTCATAAAATAGTATCTTTTTGTGTTTGTTATATTCGCCCGAACATAGGATAAACTGAATAAACAATCTTCACTGTCGTGTATGTCATCAGCACGTAATGTTTGCGAGCAGTTGTTATTACTTTGGACAGAACAGTTTCAAAAATTGTAATTGGTTGTCGATGCTACGTCTATAAACTAATGAGAACAACGAAACAAAAACGTTATTCGTTGTAAAACTTTGATATAGAAATTTTGTTGTTGAAAATCATAAAAGATACGCTCATCACAAGTAATTATTACACACACACACACATACACCCACACACACACACCGCGCGCACACGCACACACATACTCGCACACAAACATACATAATCTATATATATATACGACTTGTGTCTGTGTGTGTGTTTGTGTATCTGTGTATTTGTGTATTTGTGTGTTTGTGTATGTGTGTATTCGCCATGCACGGCCAAAGTTCTCGATGGATCTGCTTCAAATTTGGTGGGCATATTCAGGTAGACCCGGGACACGACACAACCTGGTCGATATTTCAACACGTGCTCTCAGCGCGCAGCGCGGAACCGATTTTGGTTCCACCTCAGCTATTTTGGTTCCACCTCAGCTACCCGGGCCCCCATACCGACACACCAAAGCCAAAGTTCTCGGTGGATCTTTTTCAAATTTGGACACCGTATTCAGCTACACCCCGGACACATTCAATATCATCGATGAGATATTTCAACACGTGCTCTCAGCGCGCAGCGCTGAAATGATTTTGGTTTTTGTGTTCATTTCACCATTATAAGTAACTCTTCCTTATCTTCTCATCTTCTCCAGGTTTTCAGCGTTTACCTCCCTTCCTTCGTATGGTGCACTAATATAGTGTGAGTGGAGCGTCTTCGGATATTCCCGGCGTTCTGTTACTGTTACTATTTTTAGAAGGTCAACGCAGTGTCCAGAACGTAAATTGGACCCGTAAATTATCCTCACTGTAAAAGTGCAAAGGTCGAATCAATTTATAGCCACGCGAAAAATACACTGTCATCTATCTCTCTATAGATACGGCTTCTCTGTGTTTTTGTGTGTGTGTGTGTGTGTGTGTGTGTGTGTGTGTGTGTCTCTATGTGAGCAACACCTGTGCATTGTTCAGTTCTGTTTGTGATGTGGTCTGGCGGCTTTTGTGTAATTTTATGTACTGGCCTTCGTTTGAGAAGCTCTAACTTGCTCAGTCCTGTTTGAGTGGAGTTCGCCTCCAAAGGTGATTAACACGGTTACATTCGTCGACAAGGATGGGACTCGATATGGTCAGGAATGGCATTATGGCCACTGAATCATTTTCGTGCTGTTCCCATTCCACGAATCTGGGAGGGACCTAAGCTTGGCGGGTCCATTGTTCGGACCCGGCGAAGCCGGCGTACGGCTCTAAGTACTTCTTCCCGGCGAAGCCGGCTACCCGGCGAAGCGGGTATTCATTCTAGTTATACATATACAGACACCCACACACACAACCACACACACACATACACACACACGCATACTCACACACACATACACACACAGACACGCTACACACACACACACACACACACACACGTGAACAGCTCAGATCATGGGTAATTTTAACACCTTCACATTTAAATGCTTATTTTATAGCCATCCATTGAATTGAGAAGAAAACAAAGCATACTAAACTGCTAAGCATGAATCAAACAATAAGAAAATAAAAAGAACCAACAGCATCGTTTTGTATGTGTGGGTAGTAAACACGTTTTATTTACAAAACACGGCGGAAAATGGCGACAAATTTGTTGCACAGCGACAGGTCACTTTCTTCAACCAAGGCCAGTACTTTCATACATGACAAAGGAAAGCAAATATGGCCTGAATAATAAAGTTATAGTGTTCCTTTGCGTGTCTGAGTGATAAACTGTTTTAACCAACTATCTTCTGAAACGTAATTGCACTAAGCAGATTTGTCTTCCGCTCATAACTTTCGTGTCACACGGTCTTTGCGACAAACAGATAGATCGCATTCTCGCAGAAAATCATTGACAACACAGACCAGTCATTTTTAGCATTGCATTTGGGAAGGGCTACTATTATAGTGTGTTTTAAGAAAGAAAAACATTAGAGTATCGGCAGAACACGACCAAATGAGTTTTCGTGTCACAGCGTTATGGGCGTGAGATTGTGTTCTCACACTGTAGCAAAATCATTGACAACACAGACAAGTCAGTTTTAGCATAGACATTGGGAAAGGCTACTATTATAGTGTGTTTTAGGAAAGAAAAACATTATAGTATCAGCAGAACACGACCAAATCATGACAAATGAGTTTGCATTTTGGGCGTTATGGGCGTTTTTTCACACTGCAGATCATATCTCAAAAACTACGGAGTGGATCTTTATGAAATTTGATATGGATATTTTTGACTGGATTTTCTCATAGAAGGTTTTTCCGTTTATTGATAGGACAGTTTGATGACGTCATATTTTACCGTTTGCCAAAAGGTCGAGGCAGCACTTTCACAGTTACAGTTTTTCATCAATTTGATCGAATTTCTTATCACACAATCTCAGATCTAGGCCGGATTATGGGATTGCATTTCAGTTTGGTCACTTAAAGTTTTGTTATTGAAATGTTTGTTCGAAATATGTCATTTTTTCAAATTTTTAAAAACTAATATTTGAAACAAAATATTTATATTGGTGTATTCCCTATTGCGTCCTGTATCTAAAACTATATAGTTTTGTTGTTTTGTATTGATAATTATGCTTAAAAATGAAGAAACCCGATAAATAACCACTATCTTTATTTATGAAAAAAGACACTTAAAAACAACTTCTATCTATTCCTTACCATTTTCTGATTCCAAATATATATAGCTTCATGGTGTTTGACGTTGAAAATAGGCTAAAACTTAACAAACTCGGATCGTTGAATGGAAATTATACTTCCAAGCTCCGTGCAGCTGACAACATGATAAAAACACGTCATTTCAAGTGTGGAACACGCTCATGACGTCATACTGAAAGGTGATGAATTATGGCTTCACCTTGCGATGTTTCATTTCAAACATGGTAACATTTTTAAAGGGGTTTCTTTCTCAGATTTCTGTTTGCCCTCTGTCTGTCTCTCTATGTCTCCGTCTGTCTGACTGATTCAATTAAATGTGTAATTACTTAGTTTTGCAAAAGTCAAACTAAGTAGGATATACCTAATTGATTCAGGTCTCTAAATTCTTATTGTAAAATTGTGAGTTTTATTCAAAACAAATTTAATTGGTGTTTTAAACTCAATAATGGGGCATGCTGTGATGAGTAGAAGAATATGTGCTTACAAGCAGAAAAACCCCATCAAAGTCAAGAATCGTGTTTTTCTTTTTCTATTTTCACCTTGTAGCTTCATACAGACACTAAGCAACAGTGTAGTTCCACTTCCAGTGCAATATCTTGTACTTTAATTTTGACCATCTGTGTAACACTTTATTGACCCATGATCTGAGCTGTTCACACTGTACACACACACACACACACACACACACACACACACACACACACACACACACACACACATATATGTAAACACAGAAACGCCGAACACGCACTCACAACCACGCACAAAGAATGACAGATTCTTGGCAAGCATAGTGACCGAGACTTGTACTAGGTGGAACGTCTTGGCCCAGAAACATGGACTTTCTTTTACGTGTTCCGTGACGTTATTGTAGGTTTGACGTCATAATGACACAGGAGCAAAAGAAAAAGGCGAAGGACACGAGGGCAAGCAAACTCATTTGTTTTAGGGGATCATGAAAACAGGGGGAGGTAAGGCCCGGAAGATAAGAGTTACGGAACTTGTTCGCAATCGTCACTACGCTGTGCATTGATCGGTGTCGGATAATGAAACATATTTTTAGTTGATTGAAAATAATGATTTCCACAACACATTTGTGCGGACTTCCCCGATTATCTCCCTTCCGCTGTTCCAAAATGGATGTATACTTGTGCGACTATTCCTGCAGTGAACACAAACTCCTGAAAATAAATCCACAAATGATGATGATAAATTATATTCATAAATGCTGCCCCTGTGAATGAAGCGAGCGGATGAAACATTGTGTCTTTATCGTTCATGTTTGTGTTTCTAAATGTGTTATTTTAATGTTATCGTTCTTGATTACTTACAACCAATAATCACTTTGACGCTAGACCCTATTACTTCAGAACAGTGTAATTTTCTGTGTCATGTATTTTCCATGTTGTATATTTCGTCATTATTACTTATGATCTTATTTTTGTGATATTGTTGATCATACTTGTAATGTTTGTGCAAGTATTCATGACATAATATTTAAATAACTTGCATTTCATGACTGGAGATGAACAGTATCTAGCCAGAATCAAAACATAATAATAATAATACGAGACTTTATAACGCGCACATATCTCACCACAAGGCGACTCATTTACATCATTTGCATTATTTACAGCATGTAAGACATATAAGAGAAATCAGCCACGCACTTAATCATGACCTAGGTCAATACTATACACCGTTGAAAAATACTGCAATCTGTGATTGTGTAATAGTATTCTTGGAGACAAATATACTCAAATTGGTATGCCCGTCAGGTGCAACAATAATCTGAAGTCCACTGAATACGTGAGTCTTCATTGTTCACACTTCAATCTATTGAGATTGTTCTGACGTGCTCAGTTCACTGGA